>NC_134415.1:34161327-34480646 GCF_030867145.1 Opisthocomus hoazin | reverse complement strand
GCTACTGGTTTGTTCAGTGAAACATTCAGAGATCGCAAAGATTCAAGAATTTTAGTACATATAATTGCTTGCTCAAAATTCAAACTGAAAGGCAGCTGTGGTTTAGGGTTCATTTTCTCTCTGTTTTTTGTCTGCTTCAATTACTTAGGGAGCAGAAACAATGCCATATGGCTTGGGCACCCACTTGCGCATGTACCACAGGCGCAGAGGCCGCAGTGTGGTGAATTGTTCCAAGAATAATTACTTAGCTGAATGTTGCTTCTGTGAGCTATTTGGAAAATATTTGCTAATAATCAGTTTCTGCGTAAAAGTCAGTATTGGTTTGTAGATAGCAAAATGAGCTGTATTTGTCAGCTAATTTATTCACAAACATTTCAGCCAAAGCTTGTTTTTCTAAACAAAGAAAATATCTGTGTCAATAGATACTGTTTTGCTTTAAAACTCAGAGGGTTATCAGCTATTACTTGAACCAGCAGCTAAGCTAAACATTTAGCGAAGCACCTTCTCTATAAATATTCAGCAGTAGGATTAAATAGGTGTCAAGAGAAACAAAAGGCTTCTAAAACAAAATGAGGAAATTATCGGTAGGGGTTCTGCAGTCTGGTTGCCTTGCTCCCTTCAGTGGCAATCTAGGTGGGCTTTTCCTGGACAAGTGGCACATGGGGACTTTCCATCTGTAAGTGCAAAGCCTAGATGAGCAAAGGGATTTACTCTATTACAGCGAGGTGGTTGCAGCGTCAGGCTGTGTGGGCTCCTTGGACATTGGAGGAAGGAATAAGCACTGAGCTGCACGTATGTTATTTTGTTCTTCCTAGGTTCTCCAGAACCACGAGGCTGGCATTTGTGTTTATTACAGAAACACAACCAAGAGCATTAGTTCTAGTAAATCAAAGTAACCTGGAGAGGAGGTGAAGCACAGCTATGTGCCTGCCTGTTGTTACTTTTCATCCAGCCTCGAAAGCAGCCCACAGCAGAGGACAGCTGTGGGTAAGGCAGACGCTTAGTCTGATCCGGTGTACAGCCACTCCATACCACACAGGGAACTGCTGTGTTACCCTCTGCTGTATAGGGTTTTTTATGCTCACCTTGTAGTGAAGAACGGCAATGCATGTGGTGGGTGCAGCAGAGCAAGTTTAGTTGAGTGGAATATAAATAGCTACATCCTACTTGTTGAGGTCACCTGGATAATATTCCTATTGATGCCATGAAAACCCGGAATTGAAGACTCAATAGTCGGCAGACTATTAAGCAGGTATTCTTTATTGCGGCGCTGGGCACACGGGGGATCTCTCCTCCAAACGTGTGCACCGAAGAGACACAGTTACTAGGTATTTATGCTATGTTAACATACATATTAATTACATTTCCAAGAAATGTTTATCATAGTAATGGCTTTTCCGAGAATTCATTAATATATGGTAATGTCTGTCGCACATGTTTGTTTGGCGTCTCTCGGCAGGGGTCTTCAGATTATCCTGCAGCCTCCTTATCTCTGTAGTTTGCATACCTGTTCTCCCAAGGCCCAGGCGCCTAAAGGGATTATTCAGGAGTCCCTTGTCTTGCAACCGTCCTAATATTCACAAAGAACCAAGACTTGTTTCTGACCACCTGAAGTGATAACATCCCCTACATGTTACATTTGTTACATTTACAGTTATCACTATACTTAAGTATAGGTACACTTAACGCATAGACCATACTGGTGTGGATTTTACTGAATTCTGCCACCAAGGAAGGCATATTCTGCAGTCATGCACAAAACGTCTTACCAAACTGTTGACGAAAAAATACAGTTCCAGGAGACACTACTTATGGAATTGCGTGTCCTGTGTCCTGTTGCACTTCAGGAGTCACCTCCGAGTATCTTTCCAGTCTGGTCCTGCTTAATTCATGAGGTCTAATGAGATCATAGCCCAAGGTGAAAGTACTATGGGCAAGCTGCCTGCACAAGTCAAATATACGCCAATCCTAATGGATTCAAGAGTCCTGTAAGACTGTAACTCTACCAAATCACAGGGCCAATAGCTCTATTTATCGGTAATGAAATGTGAGTCTCTGGGAAGGACAGGTGTTTGAGTCTCACCCCCTGTGACAACGGGTGTGTGTTGTGGGACATGATAGAATTAACAGTGAAGGTACGTGCCTGACATGAGCAACTGCCTCCCTTCGCATTGGTTTGGTTTGGAGGCCTTGTAGGTTAAGCTGAGTTATTAGGATGGAAGAGCAGTGAAGGATAAAGGTTCGAAGTCAGTGCAGCTCCATAGCTAGCAGCCATGTGTTTATGGATGATGAGAATATCCCCTGGATGGTCCTGAAGATTAATCCAGAGGTGGTTTGTGTCACTCAGTCCACATGTAAGGAATGGTCGGTCCCTTGGGATTTGTTCTGGTCATGATTAGTGCCACACTGCCTTTACAGTTGAAATGGTCTGTGTGCTATGACACGTATGGAAACGGCATCGTCTCTCCAGAAGGCAGAAGCAAGTAATGCCACCTCCTGTCTTCTGCTGTCTTGAAGCAAGCAGTAGGTTGCAAATTCTTCTAGTGCAGCTTTGTGAAGCTGGTACTTTCTTTCCCTCCCTTTAAGCAAGAACACTGGCAAGCTGCCTGCCGTCCCCTGAGAGCCTCATCCTCCAGGTTTGTTTGCACACTGCTTGCCAAACGCCTAAAAAAAGCAACCAGTCAGATTGCATTTGCTTAATGCATTAATGAATCTGCTTAGGTGTCATCAAGTCTAATTTCTTAGTGAGCTGTGACAGCTTAATGCCTTGGGACTGAATTGCTGAGGAGAAGTTGCAGGGTGATGAATGGCCAGAGGAGTGCTGAAACTGGAGGACTTGACCATGCCATGTCCCCCAGCCCTGAGTTAAACTTCTCTGGGTACTAATGGAAGCATGTAAACAAAAAACAAAGAGAAAGGTAGGTCGCCCTTCTTGTCATTCTTGCAGAAAACAAGTTATTTGCTTTGTGGTTAATGCCCTTTGCCAAAGCAACTTGGACTCCTTGGCTAGCTGCATGGAAGTAGTTTTTACTTATTAGTGTCTGAGTCATAGTCTCATAGTCTCAAAAATTAGTTTTAAAGGATGATTTGGGAATGCAGGATTATGATAACCTTTGTTATTCCTAGCAAAATGCATGTGAAAACCAAATTCAATGCGTGCTAGCTCCTTCCCTGTCTCCTGTGGTGATGCAGTGACAGCTCTGTGGCAGATATGTTTTATGTGTAAGGGCTGGTACACAACATTGTGACACTTCTGAAAAAGCAGCCTGTAGCCAGTGGCGCTGATCTTCAAAGAAACGGTGTGCTGCACATCTCTTCACACTGGTAAGGGCACTCAGATGCTGAAATGAGAGCATTTGGCCTTTTGGCCAGTGTGAGGAGGGTGCCTGGATCCATCCATGCAAGAGTCCACCAGTGCTTTTGGGATGAGCCTTGGCAGCTGCTCAGTCCAAACAGACAGCATTAGAGCTCAAAGGAGCAGGTCTGTGGTTTTCTTGCATCACATGAGTTAAGTTTGCCTTAAATGCCCAATGTAACAGGCTTCAGGGCTCTCTGCATGCAACCTCTGTGTGTGTCCGCTCCGTTGCTGGCTGAACTGGTGGCACATTTCGGTCTATCCCAGGCAAGGCTTCATTGCTGAATGCGGTGCCGATCTGCATTGCAGGAGCGTGTGCAAGACTTGTGTGCATCGCGTGCCTTCCACAGCTGCTCCGGGGCTCTCTTTAGGGCTTCTTTGGGTACCAGCGAGATCCCAGTGGGCCAGCCCTCTGCCTGGGAAAAAAATTGGCCGAGAACTTCCTCGTGGAAGCTGTAGTTTCTCTGGGAAATTTCTAAAACTTTAAACTTCCTACAAAAACACTAGGCATGTAAGCCAAAATAGAAAAAACTTTTTTTGAGGAGAAACTTAACAAGGCAAGCATTTGACACAAAAATGAGGGCTTTTTATGTTTCAAGTGTTTGCACGGCTTTGTCCAATGTTTCTGAACAAGTCAACTGCTGTTTAGCTGAAAATTGTTTTGATCCTTTTTACCTGTTCCTTGGAAAACAAAAGATCAAACTATGTGTTTGGAGAAAATTTGTATTTTTATTGAAGCATATATTTCCAGTGAAGGCTTTTACTGCATCTTTGAAAAAATGCACAGACAACAGGCTACACAAAGAAGCTTTATTCTGTCTTTTAGTCTGTGTGCTGAAGGTTTTTCCCTGACATTTAAAATTAATTACATGTTTGCTATTATCACTGATGGGAATCAGATAAGACCTAAACTGTCATCTCTTCTTATGGTTTTCTGTAGCTCCTATGGTAAAAAAAAACACCACAAAACAAAGTCAAAACCCAAAAACCTGAGCAGCCAGAATCAGTCAGTCCTGGGGTTTGTTATGATTTCATGGTCAATGTTTCCCCCACAGACCCAGAGCTTTTTGGCAGCTGTAGAGAGAAAAATGACCCTGCCTGAGCCTCCAGCAGAGCCTGTCACAGTATTAAGCTTGCCATTAGACCTGGATTTCAAGGACATTTCTTTGGTTGGGCGCTTATCTTGCTACTCCAAGGTACACACAATGCAAACCTCTGCTGTCTTTCAGTAACTGCTCAAAAATCATCAAACTCAGCATTAAGAAATGCCCACGTCGATACAGAGCAGCACTTGATGCCCCACAGCATAGCACAAAGCTATTCCCCGCGGGAATCTCACTATTTAGTACTCTTGAGAGGCAGCATGTCTTGTAATATGCCTCACTAAAGTCTCAGAAAATGTTGTTAACTAGATGATGGAGTTTTATGTTTGAGAAAGATGGTGTAGTCCTGGCTTTGCTTTACGATAATGGTGAAACCGCTGACATAATCACTCACTTGGATGAGGAACCAAATGACACAGCATGAGTAAGGTGTATGAAAAGAGATTTGTTTCCTTAGCAGCTGAAGCTATCACAGTGGTATCCAAAGTATCTCAGGACTGAGCGATGGGAAACCAGTGACTGTCAAGGCTGAAAACTTGTGTTTCCAAGTTCTGTGCCTCAGTTTCCCCATCTGCAAAGAAGGGATAATCCTACTGAGCAAGTTTACCAAAATGCTTTCTTATCTGTGGCTGAATGCGAGTTTCTTGTAGGAAAATGTGTGGTGGAGGCAAAGTGCGTGCAGCTGAACTTCCTTTGTTCCTGAGGAAAACACTGCAGAAAGGATCTCCAGCCTGAGCAAGCTTGCTGTGTAGCTGGCCAAGACAGTCAACAGGATGCGGGGAAGAACATAGTGCTGCAGCCGGAGTGCAGAGAGGGTACGAGAAGGTATATATACACTGCAAAACACAGCACCCCGTTGAGCTGCTGACCTTTGTTCTTGGTGAGGCTGTGTGGGATCTACTTTGCAGGGCCATGAGGAGCGTCTGGCTTGGGTTAGCAGTCACCTCTACCCTCTACCCAGACACTAGTTCTACATGGGTTTTTTCTCCCTGACCCATATTCTCCTTTTTTTGGTAGCCACATGATCTCTTCTAGATGTGCTGATGTTTCAGTTTAGCTGCCTGCCTCCAGGTGCAGTCATGAGGCCTAATTTTCATGGAGCCTCAAACCGCTTCGAGCTCTGCCAACATGGGATTTATGGTGTTTCAATACACTTGTTGTTTGCCTCTTTTCCTGAGCAAACTTGGCTTCATACAAAAGACTCAGCACAGAGCTACCAGGTTGATGAAAAAGAGCTGCCTGCTAAATGAGCTGTTCCCACTGTGCTGCCACTGCCTTGGAGTGGGCAGGGGCAATGCTGTTCCTGCCCGGTTCTCCCACCGATGCACTGTGCCCGCAGAATTCCCCCATGCATCATTTCTGGCATCGAGTTTAAATGATAGCTCAGCTATTTTTCGTCCATTATTATCGTCTGCTGTGGGCTAGTGTCTAGAAATCATTTTCTACCCAAGACTGACAGGGATAATGCGATTCAGAAGAGGAGCCATTTCTCGAAACGTCCACAGGCTGGGCACAGCGGCCACTTGATTTCAGTGGGGTCAGACTCGATCTTCCAGTTCTTACTTTTTCTCCCCCAGCAGGTTCAATGAAGGGAAAAGGAGGCAGAATTGCATCCTATACAATTTTATTTCAAGAGCATCTAGATAAAGGAAATAAATAAACGAAAAAACCCCAAACCCACCACCCCTTTCACAGAAGTTAAATTCAAGGTAGCCATACAAAAGTTTTTCTCTATCATAGGCACAGAGTTTTGTTGAAAATAGTGAAGGTAAAAAGGGGAATATATCCAACTACTGCTGTAGGCTTCTCCACGAATTTATTGCGCTCTGTAAATACTTGTTTTCTGTAGATTTTTTTTTAAAGAAAAATCCACCAGCCTGTGCCTATTTTTCCTTTAGGTAGAGCTCAGGCAGCTAATTTCTGGAGCCATAGAGGATTTGAATGGAAAGCCATTAACAAGGAAATGGGGTCCTTCCTCATCCTGTCTCTGTGTGTATTTTGTCATGCTGTCCTCCAGTACCGGAGAGGGAGGAAGAAGCTGTTACGTTGTCGTCTGTTTGAGACAGGCTGTTACCTGCCTGTGAGTCTGGACATCGTCCAGCTCGCTCGCGGTATGCTCTTTGCCAAGCACTTATCAGGGATTGATGGAAGCTGAAAGTGTTTTTCAGGACCTCTTCAAAGCTGATGGTGGGTAAAACCAGTTGCAGACCTAATTTTTTCTTGTCTCTGTCTCCAATTCAATTCTCAATCACCTTCATTACATGGATGTTCAACAACCTGAACAAATAGTTTACTTCTATTTTTCCATCCAAATTATGACACTTTTCCCTCTTTCTGAAATGAATGTGACAAGACCTTTTCCAGCTGTTTGTAAGACTTCAAGAAACAGCTCTGCTTCCCCGTATCACTTTTCCCCCAGTGCATTCAGGGCTGGCCACTGTCTGACCTGTGCTGTGCTATGGAGGGTACTGAGAGGGCTTGGCAGGTCCAGCATCCCAAACGTGTTTGGTGGCTGCCACCCGGTAAAATGGGTGGGAAAATGTGAACTTCTAGATATGCCTACCCTGCACCTTCATCCTTCATCTCCACGGTTGCCTGTCATTTTTACCATGAACGTACCTGTCATTTCACAGGTTTTGAGGTTGTGTGTTCTCTACTTGTAATCTTTCCGGGCCCTTCAAATCAGAAGTGCAGTCCTGAAGCCTCAGCCCCGCACTCCAAACTGTGCTGACAGATATTCCGCTCACCAGATGAATAGTATTGAGAGGAATCATGGGGGTCTTGGAACAAGAGCAATAATCTTTCTGTAGGGGCAGAGGGATTTTAAAGTCTGAGGACTGAACTCTGCATCACTGGGACTCAATTTGCAGTTCTTGCCTGGGCTTTAATATGGTGTTTTGGGAAAGTGTTTTATTTTTTGTGCAGCTTTGATGTTGCGCAGCTGCCTCACTGTGTACGGTAGCTCACTGAAGCACTTAAAAGCAAGTCATCAGGGCTTGTAACCTCTGCAGTTGCGCTTCAAGGCAGCAGAGTGGGTGTAGCAGGGCTGTAGTTAGCACTGTGTGTTGCTCTGTAATAGTGGCCCATGGTGCAGTGTTGGTGGAGCTAATGGACTTTGCCCACCCCATTCAAGGTGCACCAGCCCAGGTCTGCCTCCAACAGACAGGTACCCATGCTGATGTTGAGGAGACTGGGCATTTGGTAAAATCCATAGCAGGTGGGTTCAGTTTTCAGAATGATTTGGGCTCAAATCTGGTAAACGTGGGGAGAAAGCTTTGGACTTCTGAATCACGTCTAACCCTCAGCAATATGAGAGGTGTCTTTGCATACTCTGGGTTAGCAAAGTGGCTCGCTGACCCTGCTTTTGGCATGCCTGTGTAAGGACCAGGGTCTTTGTCTTCCCTCCCCCCCCTTGTGTCCCTCTGCCTCCAGACTTTTTGTTTGTGAAGGGTGTCCAGAGGTGGTTGGTTTTTACTTTTGTTTTGTTTTGATTTTTTTTTCCCTGTTATATGATAACAGTTCTATTATGGTAAAGTAAATGAAACGCAGACTTGCACTAGACAGCAGGCTCTAGCAGCTGGTTTCTCTGTGTCCCCAGATGAAGTGTGGCTTCGTGTGGCTGCTGACTGTTCAGGTAGCCAGAGCAAAGAGATGGTGAGATGCCACGCTTGGCAGAGACTTAAAGCCTGTGATTAGCCAATATGCAGTTAACTAGATTAACAACATGGGGAAGCAAGAGACCTTAGTTTAGAACCACATGATCCTGAATGAAATAGGTAGCAAAGCATGATGCGTGTACAGTGCCCTGGATCATCAGAGGGTGTTAGAGGGGCTCTGGGCAATCCTACACTGGGCTGGTTTTCTGCTGCCTCATGGAGGTCTCTGTTCCTGTTTGTGGGTCCTCTTTGGGGACTGGCACTGTGATGTGCTTGAGTATCGGGGATACCTCGTCCTGGTCCTCTAGGCAACATTTGCAGCTCGGAGCTTATTTGCCTGCATCCCTTTGTATCACGAGTGTCCAAGAAGCATCCCTAAGCCCTTGTTTCAGCCCTTACAGATGTTAAGATATTCTCTATGACTTCCCACACATACAGCAATATCTATTCCACCACTGTATCGAAGAAGCACTGGAAATAGACTTTTATCTCATCAAGGTCTGATCTTGAAATGTGTCTGAGATAGACAGATGGTAGGTGGGTTCTCACTGCATAGAATTAGGGTTACTCGCAATGGAGATAATTTTATAATTTCACGGAAGTATTTGAGAAAAAATATGAAGTGTTTAGGTCTAAAACTTACTTTTCTGCAGAAATAGTTGAAACAAACATATTTTCATAGATCAGATCAATTTTGTGCAATTACTGTGCTCTCCATCAGAAAAATTCGGCAAGATGTGCTCAAGATACTGTATCCATCAGTCTGAAAGCCCCTGATCCCTGTATGTAAGGCTCTGATACTGCTTAGCAGGCAGCTCTTAATATAGTACCTCTGTGAATGAGAATAGTGCCCTTAAAACCTATGTTGTTTTAGACTTCTTTTTGAAATGCCTTGGAATTTTCTCCTCCAGCTGACCCAACCTCAGTTGTTACCCTGCCACAGAGAGTTGTCGCTAGATCAAGAGAAGCTATGTTTGCTGATCTCACTGCAGTTTATTTACTCTGAAGTCCTAAGTGAGGTTGGGAGCACTTTTGCCTGCATCAGTGTCCCAGTGTATTTTAACAGTGCTTAAGACACTTCACGAAGTGGTTGTAAGTGCCACTTGTGGCAGTGCAAACTGCTCTGAACTCATCAGAGGGCATGTGTCTAATGAATAAGGAAAAGCCAGGGAGGTCTTGATTCTCCCCAGGGATGGGCAAAATAGAGGCAGATGGAGAAAGGCAGGTACAACAGTGTCTGTACTCTTCCTGTGTTCTGTCCAGATTTTTCCTCTCTTTTCCTATGACTGTGAATTCAGGATTGATGAAAATGAACATTTTAAAAATAAAAGGCCTTTATATCCACCTTTTCTGTATGTTGGTATTTCAGCTCACCTTAGTTTTTATCAGTGGAGGAGGCTTTGGAGCACAGTACTTGTACTTGTTACTGAAACTCAGGTCTTTCCTACCAGTCTGCAAAGCTTCGTTGGCACCTTCAGCAATAAATTAATAAGCTGCTTCTGCTGCTCTAGGTCACATAACCAGAAGGTCTATATAAGCTCTCCGGCTCCAGAAGTGTCTGCCGGGCTCTAATTAACATTTAGTCTGTGCTTGGACCGTTTCCCACGTGGGCTCAGATGCCACATGGTATCGATCGCCCTTGCCCAGTGCACAAACGAGGTTGCCATGGGGAAAGCCCAAGGGCTCCCAACTGCGCAGAGGTTCCTGCGAAAAAAAAGAAGCTGTCTGCACACCAGGAGGCTGCCACGAAGGACCATGCTGCTCAGCAAGCTTGGCATGTGAAAGAAAATGTGCTGAGAGGAATAGCTGATCAGGTTTCTGGATACAAGTGTGTAAGGTGGCATGATTTCCATCCCTGCTGCGGATGGGAGGGAAGCCCTGCTCAGCCCTGGGCTTCTGCCTGCGGTGCCCCGAGGCTTCAAAGTGGAGTGTGGAGGTTTAGCCAAATAAGTCCAAGATGCATTTGTTGAACTAGAGATGCCATGCTTCACATCTACAGAAAGGGGATTTCAAGACAATTTGTTTTGTTAACTTGTGAGGGATGGCTGGGCTGTTCTTTGTTGGGGGGGTGACAGGTGAGGGCGCTTGGAGTGCTATGGATGGATGAGAGAGAGGGTTTGACCTCGTAGCAGGGTTTATCCAATGGCTGTCTCAAGGAACCCCTTGATAGCCGTGACCAGGTCCATTTCCAGGATGCGTGTGGGCACACGGACACCACCCCTTCCCTGCGCCACGTAATGCGTCATTACAGGGTGTACAGGTGACATAAGAGCACAGCCATGTGGGTGACACTGCTGGAGGTGAAGTGGGTCAGACATCAGTTAGGCTCAGGAGGGAAGGTACTCTGTTCCCTGATTACGGCTGCGATATTCTTCTTCCTTTTAGAAAGGATGAAATAAAACTTTGGCTTACTGTTTTTAAGGCTAAGCATTGTAGGCTTTCAAGTTTCTCTTTGGTTGAATCTGTCCCATCAGCTTCATTGTTACTGAGCCAAATGAAAAGAGCATGTAGGCAAGTGCCCAGGGAGGGAGACTGAACATTAGATGCTCCTGGGTTGTCTTGGTCTGACCAGCTGACCATCTTTGCTCTACTTTAGTCATTTTTGGTGATTTAATACGGGTCACAGTTTTCAGTGCTGCTAATGCTGTTTCCCTGTAGAAGTGCTCATTTTGAGACATCCTGGAGCTGAACTTTTTCACCAGAGCTGAGCTGGTAGCTCATTGCTGGCCCCTTAATTAAAGGGAACAGACCAAACACTGTATCGGGGAAAGTCCTTTGAAGAGCTGCTGCCACTGCTATTTTGTGGAAACATCCCTAGTTGACGGCTGGACCAGCTCTGTTAGATGATGCACACACGTGTAGGAAGTGACAATTCCCTCCTTAAAGGGTTTACTACCTTAAAAGACAATACTGAGAAAGGTGAACAAGCAGCATTTCTGCTGTGCTTGATTTGCAGGCAGGAGCTGGAGCAGATTAAGTCTTCCCTGAAGCCCGCAACACAGCTGAGGCAAAATTTTCCTTGCGTCTCCCAAGGTCTAAAGCAGTGCTGGAGTCTGAGGGCAGTCCTCTGCCTCTTGTTTGTCGCAAAAGGGAGAAGCCCTCTGGGAGAATTTTCATGTTTCGTGCAGGACATGTCATGTTTGTAGAGCCATTTGCTGCAGTCAGCTCATTTTCTGCCATTCTACAATATATAGGGTTGTTATTTTCCCACATATCTGATTACTCAGCCTTGGAGAAGCTGAGAGAAATGCGTGGTTTAAGGTGACGCATTGTAAGGCTGAATCCTTTACTCCTACAGTGCCAGTACCAGCGGGGTGGCTCGGCAGTAACAGTAAGATGCTTCCCTTTGGCTTTGCTACTGCTTTTACCAAGTGAGGTGACAGTCGCCTCCTCAAACTGCAACAAGGTGCGTGTAATGGGGGTGGTGGAGAATTCCTGATTGGCAGCATTCAGTGGAGATTGCAGCCGCTGTGGCCATGCCATGCTGAAGAGGGCCAGGCTGAAGGAATTAGTTCTCCTCTTTTCCTAATCTTGCCTGAGTGTGGTGTTTTCCGTAGGGCTGGTATGGATTTCCACTGATCTAACGGAGAAGGGCTCCAAGCTCACACTGCCCAACTAAGCAATTTACCGTACAGAGATGTCATCAAATCCTGCAGCGAAGGGGGTGGAAACTTTCCCCTCCCGTTTATCAGTTTCCAGCAGATGCACACTTTGCTGTTTGCTTGCATGTTGTGCAGAGCTTTAGGGACCATTCTCACGCAGCAGTCGTGAGCAGGCAGGGAGGCACCGGGAGAGTGTGCAGTTCAGTGTGTCCCAGCCTGAAGGTCTGGGTGCTGCTGAGGTCGCTTGGGTGCTTGCATCTGGGGAGCATCTGGGGAGCTGCCTATGCCAGCCCTACAGGCAAAAGATATTTCTTGCATCTCACACTCAGGATTGCTTCAGAGAAGTGGTTGCTATGCAGTCTTGTTTATTCCTGGTGTGTGACACTGTTTGCTTGCTGAGCTTGTACACCTGGAAGGGTGAGCCTGCTGTCTTACTGGAGAAGGGGTCTAACCTGATAAATGGCCGTCCCTACTTCGAGTTTTGGAAACACAGGGTCTGGAGCAGAAGAAACCCTCATTCCCTTGCGGGAAGCAACCCGCAGCGGGGCTTTGCAGCTCCTGTGAGAATGACAAGCTTAGCAACGTGGAGCTAGATTTCTAAAGTGAAGGACACGCGTGTTTGTGAAGGAGGTTGGTGGATAGCCCTGTCTTGTGTGCTGTTGCTTTCTCAGCAAGGCGGTGCTCTGGCGGGGGCTGGCTGGAGCCAGGTGGAGGGGTTGCTTTTACTGTGCTCTGGTGGAGGTTGCTTGCTGCAAGCGACTCTCCCAGAAGGCAATAAAATCTGGGAGAAAGATTTGATGATTTTTTCCTTTTATCTTTTTCTTTTAAAAAAGTTGTTTCAAAAAGTCTTTTAAGCTGCACGAGGGAAGCTTCTGCTGGGTGATTCCAGATGTGTGCCAGAGAGTTTGGTTGTCATTTAAAAGAGGCACAGTGCTAGGAGGTATGGGAGAAGAGCGATGCTTGGGGTGGTGGATGGAAGGACGGGAGAGGAGGACAGGTGGGAGCAGCAGAGCAGACAGGGTGGTTTGTTGACAGGGAAGCTCCTCTTCACAAGAAGAATGACAGCCTGGCCTCTGCCACGCCATGGGAGGCAGAACGAGAGCTTCCACCTTGGCTCAGAAGCTGCCCTCGGGCTCCCGGGGCTCCTTTTGCCGCTGTGTGTGGCAAAAGGGCAAGTCCCCGCTCAGCTCCGGCTCAAACTCCCCTTGCTATGGCTGGGGCCAAAAATCAAAACCTGCTCTGCTGGTCCTTCCTGAGCTCACACTGTTATTTTCCAGGTAGAATCAAGGAAGGTCGAACTCAAATTAACTTTCTGAATAGGCCCCTGCTGAGGTTTGAGTCAGAGTTATATGGCTCCTGGGGGTGCCGGTTCACCCCTGCAGGATGGTAATCAAGTCTGCTCTCGTCAGTGGTTTAAATTGCTGTATTTTGGTAAGTTTAACAGTGGCACCTCACTCTGAAGGATGTGGGGGACCAGTGGAATCATTTTACTCCAAGCAAAGAGAGGAGAAACGAACTTTAGTGAGCTCACAGGCTCTCTGATACGTAAATGCCTAGTCCCAAAGCAATGTCACTCTGATGAACAAACTTGCCTCCAGGTTTGCCAAGTTTCAGCATCCATGCAGGGACAGGAACAACTCTCACACATTGATGCAATGCACAGTTGATTCCCTTTATTGCTCCGCTTGCGTGGTTGTATACATTTTTCATATCTGTACACGCGATCATGCTTATTCAGATAGGCTACAGACATAAATCACGTGCTGTTCACGCACCCCATATTCCCTTATGATTGGTAACTATGCACTAGCGCTAATAGCAACAGGCCGCCTCCACGTCCTTGAACACATCTTGTTTTTGCTAACCCACATCATGTGCACTATCAGAACTTTCTCAATTGCTATTCTTAGCTGCCCTTTCCAGCAGCCTGTTCAGTTATGCTAACTGTTTTGCTTAAGCGGCCTAGTCATGCTAACTCTCAAGCTACATTGACCCCAACACAGGTTAGCCTCTGTTTTCAAAGGGCTTTATTACTGAAAGTATGAATCTCTGAAAACTGGATCTGGGAAAGACGCAGGAGGATGAGGAGGGAAGATCCACAGTCTAACACATCTTTAATTCCTTTTGGTGTGTGGAGATGCTGGCCTGCCATAGCAGCAGAGGGAGGACAAACCAAACTCTCTGAAGGATTGAGATACAAAGACTCTGCTCATTATCAGAGGTGTTTGCTGGTTACTTTCTCCCTCTGTTTCTCTTTTTCTCTCTCTGGAGAGAATGCCTTTGCTTCACTTTTTTTCATTTCGGTTCCGCCTGGTAATATCCATGCTCCCTCACCCCTAACAATTTAGCAAGCTGGGGCTCTGCTGCAGAGAACGCTGCTGTAACGACAGTGGTAACTGCTAGTCTAGTATTTGCGTAATACCTGACACCCCAGCGCCTTTGAGAGCTTTGCAAAGCTTCCAAGCATCATTTCCATTTTTCAGTTGCAGATACTGACTTGTAGGAAACTAAAGCTGACTTATTCATAATCTGTGGCCTACAGAGGTCACATTTATATGTTTCTAACTTTTTTCTGGCCTTAAGCTTTATATTTCCTGCCTTAAGATTTCTATTTCTCTGCAGGCCAGGCAATGAATCAGCAGCAGAGCTAGCCCTGCTTCTGCAGTCTTCCACTTTTCATGACATTCTTTGGCTTTGTTCACTTTCAGAGGTTGTAAGTGACGGCAGTTGGGAAAAGTGGTGTTTTTTGTCAGGTCAGTGAGCCAAACCATTGCAAGGTTTCGTCAGCCAGCTCTACTGTGTTGCATGTTCATATCTGGCAGCTCTTTTTTGTCCCCCTCCCTGTAAGCATTGCAGTTTGTTGCAGACACAGCCTATTACTCCTTTACCTCTTAGTGTCCTCTAGCTCACCCACGGTAGATGCTGCCAGCTGGCAGGTATTGGAAAATAGGTCTTTGTTCACCTTGACTGAAGGTCCTGCATTGGGTCCTCTGGGCACCACAGTGTGGGGCTCTGAGAAGCAGGTCAAATGTAAGACAGCCCCTGTGTTTAGCAGGCATTCAGCCTGTGAAGGCTTGGGCACTCTAGGGATTTTTAAATGCCTATGGAGTTAGATGATAACTTGTAGGTTTCGTGAGTGGAGGCATTAACCATTTCAGTGATGCTTGAATGGTGGACTCAGGGCCTGAACAAGACAGAGGTGCTTAAATACTGTAAAGACCAGGGAATAAATTCTGAGCAGTGGGAACTGTTGCATTTCAAGATTCATACAGCACTAGGAACAGTATTGGGACTTTAGTGGAAAAGATATGAGAGTAATAAAATGGACAATTAAACTGGTCTTGTTAGAGGATATGCTCCTGCTTTGGCATGTCAGCCCTGCACCTCGCACTCCCAGTGCTTGTTACTCATAATGAAAAATTTCAATACAAAAACTCAGATCCCATGTTGCAGCTGAATGAAATTGCTTCAGATCATTGAGAATTTCCCTGCCTGATGATTACACAGGAACAGGACAGAGCTCTTACGATGCTCACTTGTATTTATCTTAGATTCATGCAGCTGTTTCCGGAAATGTGCTGTAGTCAGAGTGCTTGGAGTTTGTTTGTTTGTGCCTTTACGAAAGATGCGTGGAACAGTATGCAAGGTCCTACCAGGAGAAAACTACTGGCCAGTGAACATATTTCAGTAGCTCTCTGGGACAGCTTCACACAGGCGTATGGGGTGGGAGACCGCTCTCCCTAAGGCAGCCGAGAGGAAGGCACCAAGGGAGACAAGCCCAATATTTCTAAGGAAAAATGCTTTTACAAGAAACTGACGTGATCTGACAAACAGCTGGCCTAACATTTCAAAACATGGGCCACTGGTTGGACTTCATTTGAGAATATATTTGTTCAAGGTACTGATTGTGACTGCTTCTGTACCCAAGCCTGGAATGCTGGGCATCTAGAGCCTTTGCTAGAGTCCCTCATGGCAGAAATCCTATGTGCCGTGAAGACCTGCTCTCAGAAGAGAAGCAGCAGCTGATTCTTGTGTGCTTTTTCTAGCACTGGCCCCCACAGCGTTACTGCTCTCATGTAATTTGTATTCACACAGCATTAGCACGTGGAGGCCCCTCAGGGCAAGGACCTCTCTGCATGAGGTGCTCTGCAAACCCCTGCATGGGCTCAGGATCTTGCAGTGTCGGGGTTTACTGCGAAGTACCACGACAAGGAAGGGAAATCTTTTAACACTTTTGGTCGAGGCTGGGTTATGCTCAAGGCAAAGGTGCATCAGTGTACTTGGCTCCTTCTTGCCTCATTGTGTCTGGCAGTCACAGCAGTCCACAGAGCAATCAATCACCCACCTTTGGGGAATGACCGCCATGGGCCAGAGCTCCAACAAAGACCGGCGCAGTACTCAGTGGGAGCAAACTTGTGTACAGTACTCAAATAACCGTGGTGTCCAGCACAATACCTCATTAGAGCTGGAATGAGGGATTGTTCAAGTGCTTTCTGAAGGAGCTAATGAGGTTGGGCATTCAGATCAGCTTATTCCTAACTCTTGATTTGCTGCCCTGGGTAAGCTGCTGCTTGTGGTAACTCTTGTTTCATGGTTGAGCAGCCCTGCTCTGCTGAGAAGCAGCCATTGCAGGCAGCTTTTGGTAAGGGCATTGAACTTCTAAGATCTTCTAAATGAAAGCAGAGGGCAGAACTTGTAAAAATAGCATCACGTGGGTGATGCTTTTAAGATTACTTCTTTTGTCTGTGGTCCTTGCCATGCACAGTAACTAATGGAGGAAGCAAATTTGCTGGTTCAGAAATTCCTCAAAACAGTAAGTTCAATAGTGAGAGAAAACAGATTTTGGATGTGTAATCTTGCTTGGATCATTGTGCGGATAGATACAGGAGCACATCTTGTTAGCTGTGTGTCCAACCTAAGCGGCTTTGTCACCAAGAACTTGGAAAAGTGGGGAGAGATGCAATTAGTAGCCCAGGGATCTACCTTGTGGTTCTCCCACAGGCCTGGGGAAACTGCCCAGGGCCACTGGGCAATAGCTTTTTATTCTACATAAAAACTTCACGCTACAGATGCATTATTGCCCTGTAAGCTGAAATCCACTGGCCAAAAAAAACCCCAAACAACTGTCATAACTCCACTTTCATTTCATCCTCACAACGTGCCTCTGTCTGGTGAGATATTGGGTTCAACGTCCACAGCGTCCGATCCTGACGGGCTTTGTGGGGTTGTTGGCATCGGCAGGTTTCACCTAATGATACTGTGTGTTGCGCTGGGAAGCCACCAGAGACATAGCTTGTTAGTTGGGAAAGAAAGTAATGATAGCATTAAATAATCTCTGTTTTCATTTACTGTGTGCTAATGATCCCTAGAAGCTGAAAATCCCAGAGGATGCATTTCCTTTTGATTAACCCAGCAGAAGGATGACAAGTACAGTTACTGTCTACTGAAACATCACCAGGGCCTGGAGCTGTTCAAATGCAGCTATGTTCCTTTTTTTCCTCTTCAGAAAGACATTTTCTAACACTTTTTTTCACTCAGCAGTGAACCGCTGCCACTGTTGTCCTCTGAACAGAGAATGGCACCAGCTTGTTTTCCATGCTCCTATCTGCAGTGGCAGAAGATGAATCCTGCACACCCAGCACTTTTCCCCGGCTGCAGGCAAATTGCTTTGCCATCATTGTTCCGGTTACAGTGGCTTTGGTGTAAGGGAGGGAGAGATGGCCCTACATAGCTGTACATTTAGGGTTTTCCATATCACTTAGCTGACCTGAATTAGAAGTATGCCCTGCATTTAGACGATTAAGCCTTCAGGGGCCATGGAGGTGTCATAAGTAACCTCCTTCCTAATTACGCTTCATAGCATGCTCATATTTAGGTAGGACAGCCTGGCAGAGAAACAAAGCTGAGGCATGGAGAACCTGGTTTTGTGTTACAGGGTAAGTCAGTGGCAGAGGCAGCCTTCTATCCTAGCTATGGGATACACTCATTTCTGGTACTTACTGCTTTCTTTTGGGCTTTTTTAATACCTTAAGCAACGGGGCATGCTCAGCTTCATTTAGGAGGTGATCTTAACCAGCCAAAATTGCCACTGGCATATTTCTTAGGTATTCATTCTATGCAATGAGACCAAAGAAAATATACCTTAATCTCTGTTTTATGCCCTAGTCACACACACAATGATACCTCCATTCCTTATTTTAAAGTACACAGTCCAAATAGACATACATTTGTATTTTCAAGGGTATTTAGTGCCTGCCTTTCATTGAAAGTAATGGGAATTAGGCTTTAAAAATCCTCTAAGCACCTTTATTCCTTGATCTTAAGCTGTGTCTGTGAATTTATGTAGACTAACAAAAAGGGTGAAAGCCAGAATTGGGTTAACTGTTTCAGCTAACTCCAGCCTTTCTGAAGTCACTTGCTTTATTCCAGATGAAGGTTTTGACAGCTTTTGAGCAGAGTTAAATCTCTTGGGCAGGGGGTGGAGCGGTACTGGACCTTGCTGCAATATGAACCATTTCTATTGAAATTTGCTTGAGGATAGAGTTTGATCTGATTGTAAGTTTGATTGATACTAGGGTACCTAAAGTCCTTGTACAGGCATTGTTTGTTATTTGTTTTAAGCTTTCAGAACACATTAATAGGGACCTGCCTTTGCTTCTTCCATGGAGTGCAGCGGCGTTTTTCCTTCTGTAATAATTTAAATGAACTGTGTCCATGATTTAGCCATCTGGCCGCACTTAGCTATCGTGATAGTCGTTCTGTTTGCAGAGCTTTAGAGGCACCTATGCGTGGATT
This sequence comes from Opisthocomus hoazin, assembly GCF_030867145.1. Lineage (NCBI taxonomy): Eukaryota > Metazoa > Chordata > Aves > Opisthocomiformes > Opisthocomidae > Opisthocomus > Opisthocomus hoazin. The sequence continues at coordinate 34,462,135 of NC_134415.1, read as the reverse complement.
TTCAAAAGCAGTGCACATTGGCATCCTTCCTTACTCACTGATCTCTAGGAATGTTACTGCTGGCTTACCATCCTGACCTGTTATCCTAAGGAAATGATGCCGTGGAAAGCCGGAATTGAAGACTCAATAGTCGGCAGACTATCAAGCAGGTATTCTTTATTACGGCACCCGGCACACGGGGATCTCTCCTCCAAACGTGTGCACCGAAGAGACACAGTTACTAGGTATTTATGCTATGTTAACATACGTATTAATTACATTTCCAAGAAATGTTTATCATAGTAATGGTTTTTCCGAGAACTCATTAATATACGGTAATGTCCGTCGCACATGTTTGTTTGACGTCTCTCGGCAGGGGTCTTCAGATTATCCTGCAGCCTCCTTATCTCTGTAGTTTGCATACCTGTTCTCCCAAGGCCCAGGCGCCTAGAGGGATTATTCAGGAGTCCCTTGTCTTGCAACTGTCGCAATTATTCACAAAGAACCAAGACTTGTTTCTGACCACCTGAAGTGATAACATCCCCTACATGTTACATTTGTTATGTTTACAGTTATCAATATGCTCTGCAAAATCTCCTCTTAACTCTCACTTAGGCCGTAAGAAATGGGCTAATACATTTAAGGAAGCCCAAGCCCTGTATTGTGACTGAAGTCTCTGTCAGAAGGTGAAAAAAAATTTCTACAGAGTTTTGAAATGAAAGCAACGAAACCATCAGGGAAATGGACTGCAGAGGCTGAAGCTGAAAAGTGTCACATTTTGCTATAGCACTCTCCTGAAGGGCTAAGAATAAACTTCCTTTACCCTCTTATATCCTGCACACTGTAACACTGTCTACAACTCCGTTAGTCCTGTGGGATGTGCATTTGCTGATGTGAGCACGGCAGATAGTTTCTGGATAGCTGGCATCCCTAAATATGGGCTATGCTGTAGCCTCGGGCTTTCTGAGGTGCGGCAAGTGCCGTAGGTACCTCAGCAACACTACAAATGCAGGCAATTTAGCTACAACGGCATTTGTTTCAACTGCTTTTCTCCTTCCTTTTCCAATAGGTGGCAGATTTGGAAGTATTTGGCTTGCAGTTTGAGTTGTGGCTCAGAAGTACTCACGGATGTGTCATTAAATTTTATCTACTTCTTTCTACGGAAAAAATCTTGCAGACTGGTGGGAAGTGCTAGAGAATGCATACCAATCTCCAGTATTGTTAGCCCGGTGCTCCCACTTAAATTCAGGTACTTTTGTATTAAAAAGGAGCAAACTATTCTACCTCCCATTTTTTCGGTTGTTCTTGGGACAAATCCAGCATGACATTACAGCTCTTTGTTATCAAATGTGCGAAATGATGCTCCTGCTGCAGCAGCAGCACTGAGTTCAGTGGGAACAACTCCAGTGCGCCGCGCCGGGTCCAACAACAGCGGGCGTGATGAGAGAGGCGCCTCTGCTGCCGCGGTGCCCATACAGGCATGGGGAGAGCAGCTGCTGGGGTGGAGTTATGTTTCCCCTGTTATGTTGACAGCAGTCTTCCTCCAGCGTTTGGACTTCATGGCCATGATTTTGACAGAATGTGGAAAATATGTACCTTGAATGTATTTTTGTTTTGTTTTAATACCACCTGACTTGTGCAGTTTCGTACACAGGAACCCCTCTAGGCAGGGTAATGCCAGGGACTGGTGGCTGTCACTTGCACTAGCAGTGTTATTTTTCCATGTAGGCTCCTGATGCTGCAGGGGAACGCACCGGCAGCTGTATCGGGCCCAGCGACCAGCAGCACAGCAAGTAGACACTCATCTGCAAAGAGCCCTTTATCCACCCCGCGCCATGGCAACACAAGATGATTTCGCAGCAGGTAAAGGGATGCAGCAGACTGGACTTCTTCAGCCAGGGCTTGTTGCAACCCTGTTCCTGCTTCCTTTGCCTGGAGGATGTTCACCTGCAGCGGCAGTGCCGGTGCCCAGGAATGCTGCTCGGCGCAGGGAGGCACAGCGTGTACAAAAGCTGCATTCAAAGCGCTGATCACGAGACCCCGGAGATGCTGGCAAGTGCAGCAGCTATTCTTCATGCTGGACACTTGAGAGCCCAGCCTAGAAGGCTGGGTAATGGGGAAGATATTAGCCAGGATAGGGGGCAGGGAAACGCGCTGTGTGTAATTTTGCATTTTCAGGAACAGCCAAGATGAGAAATTTTTGAGGCAGGCCGTGTTTCTGTTGGGTGCCTCTGCAGTAAAGAAAGCAGGGAATAAACCCCTGTAACAGTGAAACAGAACAAAGGAGAATGTTTGGGTGGACCATTTGCATCCTACAGATAGAGTATCAAATAAGCCCACTGAATACTGAGGAAATCTAATGTAGAGTGCAAACAGTCTTTTAGTTACAACACTTGGTGATTGATTGTTTGTGTCCTCATACTTTCTTTCTTGTGAAGAGAAATTTAAAATAAACCCAAAAATGAACACAAAATTGAGTGGGAATTACAGAAACAGAGGACTTTCAAACTAGCTTTGGGAAGCATCTACTTACTAGCCATTGTCAAATTCTAGAGACCTTTGTGGGCTGCCTACCCTCTGGCAGGACAGGAAAGAAGTCCTGTAGTTGTGGATGGCCAGTCAGCAAAGCGCAGGTAAATTAGTAGAATGTTAGCTGTGAAAGTGCTGGAATGTAAGCCTATCATAGTGCTGGAATGTAAGCCTATCATAGTGCGGAACACTGTGAGATCAAACACACAACTGCAGCGGCCAGGACTCCAGGTCACCACTGGTGTGTCAGTCTTCTACGGAGAAGGAGGTGTCTGTTTTTTCCTCTCCATATAGAGTGCTGCGAATTTCAGTGATTTGTACTATCCTTATTTTAAAGCTAAGTACCATGCCCTAGCTGCTGTCTACTGGGGGAGCATTCACAAATTCAAACCCAGATACACAGCTCTGCGAGGTGGAAGCATTGATTCAAACTTGCAGCTTTGTGGCAGCAGCTGGACCACTGGAGAAGAAGGTGAAAATGGAAAGGGGCTAAATATCCAATGGTGGCCTCAGCTAAGTGGGAACCCCCCCCCAACCTAACTGATCTCAGGGAGAAATGGTCCTTGGAAGCCAGTCCTCTTGTGCTGGCTCTGTGTCCGAGTAGGTGGCTGACAGAGAGCTGCAGGTGATCTTGCCCTCCTCTAGTGGTGCACATAACATCGCATCTCTCTATTATTAGTTTATTATGCTTTCTCCTTTATCAACAGTAGCCAAATCACGACTACTGCCAGCCAGGACAGGGACTGTGTCCCAACGGACCATAAATCTGGCATGGTAATGATACGTGAGTTCTGTTTTTGTCCTTGCTATCAATGTGTGGTCTTGCTGTAAGTAAATTCCCAGTTCTTCCTCTACCTACCCATCAGATCTGACCTGGAGGATGGGATGGTGCTATAGAAACACTGGCAAGGTGTGCCTGCTTGCTGAGATGTCTTTCTGCTTTCCATAAACACCAGTAGCACTGTGTGGGTCTTTACTGGTAGTCTTCACAGAATCCAAGGCCTGAAATAGGCATCTGCGTCCCCTTCTCACCAGTGGGGTTTTCAGCCTCTCTCTCCTGGCTTGTTAAATCAATGATGTTTAGAAATATTGAACTGATGCTAGTTTTATGAAAAATACAAACAAATTGATCTTCTGAATGATTAAAAAACCCTTGAATGCCTCACTCATTAGATGGGTTGATTGTAAAGGTATGAGGTCAGCTAACTCACTTCTTCCCTTTTACCTGATTTACAGCTTCTTTTCAGTCCATATTAACAGCCCAGATGGAGAAATCTCCGAGTTTGTCGGAAGGGGATAGAGCTAGGAAACATTCAGCCCCAAGGGCGAAATTTTCCTTCCCAAAGGCCATCTCTCCCCAGGATGGCTGGGGCAGCAACGCTGCTAGTGTGCACGACCTCATACGTGAGGATGGAGGTGAGCTCTCCGACCTTTCTCACCAAGACTTGACCCAGGACCCCGGAGAAAGGAAGGTGAGCAGTGCTGCGCTGGAAACCATTCAGCTCAAGGACATGCTGAAGACAAGGAGGATGTCTGAGGGTCTCTTAGACTCACGGAGAGGTAAGGCGGGAGATTGCCTGCTCTCTTGTGGGAAGGAGGGTATTTTCCCAGCCTAGAGAGCTAGTACACATTCCCAGTGAACAGTTCTCACCTGTGTATGCGCCCCTGCAACAATCTGCCCTGCTCTCAGTCACCTGCGTAGGCCTCCTGTTGCTCTAGGGGTGTACAACTGTGGGGCAGGGAAAGGCGCAGGAGGGTGTATGTGCAGGTGACTTAGTCTGGGTAAGCACAGGTCTGTGGGCTCCCTGTTGTCTGACAGGAGCCCAGAGGACCAAGGTGTTCCTCTGGTGGCTCTGCGGAAGTGGGTAAGTGTTGCTCCCTGCCTCGTTTCAAGTGGTTTCCAGCATGAGCATGTTTCTCTGTGCAGTTATTTAGAAGTTTCCAATAAATCTGTCCAGTGAAATATCTAGTTTCAGGTGCTTTAGGTTTGCTGTGCTGCTTCTATTATGTTTCGTGTCTCCACTTTGCAGGCCTGACTGACTGCAGTGACCCTAAGGTGGTTACCCAGAAAGCAGCAGTTTGCAAGTCAGCTTCTCAGAGGCTCTTGGGAACCTCCAAGCCCATGCCTCCCACCCAGAACAGCCTTCCTTCCTCAGTGGCAAGCAGGATGAGTAATGGAGAGCAGGAGCATGGGGAAAGTGGCACAGGCTGTGGTGACGGTGATGAAAATAACACGGAGCTGATGTCAGCAGGAGAAGGACATGAAGTAAGGAAACTAAGCCTGTTCATGTGTGATGGATCCTCAGTTTATTTCCTGTAGGCAGAGCTCTGAGATCTTTCCTTATGGTGCAAGCCCAGGGAAGCAGCTGAGCCAAGGAAGAGCTCAGCTGGACGTTGCACTTCAGGCTGTCTTTGCAATGTCCATACTGCAGACTTCATGTCTTCCACATATATCAATAGGAGAATAGGTCTTTAAATAGTTTTTGTGCTCTCTAGTGGCTCCTGCTGTGTTTTATGACTGAGACCACACCAGCAACTAGTCAGAGCAACTAAATGTGTCTAATTTGGTCAAGCATATGTTTCTACAGTTAGTAAAATACATGTATCTGTGAACCATCTGTATATGGTGGTTACTGCTGCGAACTCACTAGTGTCTTAGTGGCTTTTCATATCAGCTCTGTCTGGTTCAGGTGGAAAAAGATGTTTGCTGGAGCAGGCAGTCCTGCAAATTCAACTCTAGGCTGTCTCAGCTTTTGAGTTGTACAGCCATGTTCTTCTAACAGTTATCTCTAATAATATTTCTGGAGTTCTGCAGTTCTGTGCAGCTTCATCCTCTCCCATGGGTTTGCCCAGGGGTAAGTGATAGGAATTGGCAATTCTGTCCATGGGCAATGGAGTCCAGACCCCATCCACTTGATTGTCTTTCATGAGGGACAGAAGCTGCAGTGGTTTTGGTTTTGCCGTGGTGGGCAGGAAAAAGAAGATGAATAACAGCTTTTGTAAACAGGATAACCAATAAAAGGCTAGTGAACTTGATTTCAGCCTGGCAGATGCAGGGCCAAAAGGATCCCTGACATTAACTCTGTTGGTCTCACTGGAGTTTGAACAGGTCCTGATCTGGTTCTTTAGCTGTGACAAGAAAAATGGGATACTAAGGAAGGGTGCGTGTCTGCCCCCGCTCCCTCCATCCCCCTTCCTAGCCATGGCATGGGGAACCTGAAGGAATTTCAGCAGACAGAAAGACCTTATACAGAGCAGCGGGGTAGGGAACTCCGCTGAACTTCTTAAATGATGGTGAGCCTGAGATGATGAATTGTGTGGGAGCTGGAGAGCACCAAGCATCCAGAGAGCACATTAGCATCTGGGCCGAAAGGCTGGTGGGTGACTGCAGGAGGGACAGAAACAGAAAAAAATATTGGCTGGAGAAAAGCAGGTTTTGTCAGTGTGCAAAATGACTTTGTGGGGACTTGGCTGGAGTTCAGCAATGGCTGACAGGTGCTTTGGGGACAGTGGGAGGATAGTGATCTAAATCCATTCCCATACCATCGGAAAGGTTAACCGAGGCAGTGGCACCCCAGAACATTCTTATGCCAAGCAGATGGATGCCAGGTGGGAATGTAGCCACTGCCAGAGAGGTGAGCGAGGAGAGAGAGCTGACAACAGTGTGGGACACTGTCTCTCCCTGACCGCTTCCCTTTCCATTGCCCTTCCTAGGCCAAGCTGCTCCGTCAGTTTGACTTTTCTTTTTGTGCCAAGTCCTAGCTGAGAGCATGGCTAAACTTCTTGTGGTATTAAAGGGGGAAGGCTAGATGGTCAAGCTGAGCACTGTGTTATCCTCTTTCCAGGCTTCCCTGATGCCCTGGTATTGCAGTGGTGAGGATGGGAAGAAGTCACTGGGAGTGACTTTGGTTCGCACTGTCCCCAAGTCAGCAAGACCTTCTGATGGGGCTCCTGGCAGCACTGCACTGCCTGTCCGAAGCTCTCAGCACTTGGTTTTCCAAGAGGCCTTGGACATGAGGTAAGCCCAGGTGTCTGCTTCTCACATATGGTGTTCACCTCACACTTCTCATCTTGTGAAGTTATTTTCCACAGTCAGCTCTCCAATATATTTATGCAAACATCTGTGCATTCACCATTTTGCATATCTATGATGATCTAGCACAATGTCAAAACCAACATCATAGACTCTAAGAGCAGCGATAGTGAGGGGTAGGAGGAGGCAGGACTTAAGAAGACCTTAAAAGCAGGTCCTCTGCTGGATTCTGATACTGATTCAGTCTGTAATCTTTGTGGTGCCATTTGGGAACTGTACTGCATGGATCTGAATACAACATCTGGTTTTGTGTGTGATCTTTGACTGCCAATTTCTGTACCTGCAAGGATATGTTAGGGCAAATATTGGCTATTGTAGAGCTGTCTACAAATTTAGATGCTCGTTCTGTAAATGCCAGCTGTAACTTCTCTGTGTCTGGGCCTTCACTATCAAATGAGAACCCAGACAAATCTCTGTTTATAGACGTCTAATCCTATAGATGTGTAATATTTACACATGGTTTTAAGATCAAAGAGGCACAAAGTGCTAGAGGACAGTCATAGGGCTGTAGCTGACGGAAAGATATTTGCTCAGATATGCATGGGGAAATCTAGCTGTCAGCCTTTTCCTAGTTATAACTATAAATAAGGAGTAATAAAAATATAGTTCCAGTTTAAAAGCTTCAGCATGGCTTTTAAAGTGCAATCTGAAAATACTTACCTACCAGTTGAACTGGAAAAACCCTTTTTCTTTTTGAAAGAGCAGGGACGTATAGTTTTGTTCTCAGGAGACAGCAGTGGTATTACCATGTGTAACAAGATACTGTCATCAGTTTAAGGCATGGCCAGGCAAGGTTAGGCTTCTGCAGCAGTATAAAGGTAGCTGCCCTCAGTTCAGACTTACAACTGGCTTAACGTCTCTTGCTGATTAAGAAAGGATGTATGCAACAGAGCCACTTAGCTCCAAAAGGAGAGACATCGGCATTGGATAGTTAATGCCCAAACTGAAGAATGACTCCTGTGTTTCAGCTGGAGCTTGATGAGCTCTGTGTGACTGCAACAACGCATTTCCTCCTTCACCAGAACAACCTTGCTAAGAAAGTTTGCCTCCTTTAATGCTATCCCCCCCACCGCCCCCCTTCTATCTCCTCATATATTTTTTTATCCTCAATTTTCTTAAGGCCAAGATCAGGCAGGAGACTTGAAGAGCAGACCCTGAAATCTCCAGGTAGGTACAGGGCATGGCAGCCCTAAAATGAACATAGGAATCCTGACCCTTGGGTGGCACTGTGAAAGTTCAGCTGAAAATCATCCTGTAACATTTTTCAGTCCCTTGATGTGCTCAAGATTCCCCAGAGCCCAGTCACTGGGAAATGTGCTCTGGTGATCTAGTGAAAATGACTCCAGCATGGGGTTATGAATGGCAGGAGCTGAAGGGGTACCCTGGGGCCCTGGAAATGCATAGCAGGAAAAGAAAACATTCCTCTACCTCATGCGCATACTATTTATTGCCCTTCACTCTCTCTAATGTCACAAAGATCAGACAAAAATGAGACATTTTGCACGAAATGAGAAATGTTCCCACTCCTTCCTCTTACACTTCAAGGAGAAAACCTTCCCTTGGAGCAGTTTCTGAACTGAACCCTTGGAGATCTGAAGTAGATTCATCAACATTGCCTATTTTGCACTGGGAGAAACAGCAAAACCTTGTGTGATATGAAGTCCTTGTGAAATTTCCATTTACAAAGAAAGAGACTTAAAAAGGATCCAGCCTATGCAGGATCTGAGCTTTTCATCCTTTTAAATCACAGGCCCAAATTAAATGTTGAGTAATGAACTGAGGTTTCCTTTGTGCAGCTTTTTCACCTCAAACCAGATATTCTAGGTTTATGATTACAAATGTCTCTTCCCCTACTCTATCTGCATATGTCAGTATTGGAAACTAAGGCTGGTGTAGGAGATGCCTGCTGGCTTCTTCCCACCCCCTGCCTTGCATTGTCACTAGCAATAAGAGTTCCACAAGACAAAATGCAGTGTCTGGTGTATCTGTGTAAGCCAATACTTCTAAGTTGAAAATCTCCATGATACCATTACTGTCCCTTTGCCATCTGTCAGTTTGTAGCGATAGGAGAGATGAGAATTTAACAAATAATTTTGCTGATGCAGAAAAAGGGATAAAAACCACTGGTCCCTCAGCGCAGTGTTAGTTCTGCCAAATAATGAGCACATCTCATAGGAATGATTCCTTTATTGCTGATATGCAGCTAGGATGCTGAATGCAGCTAGGGAGAACTATTGCTAAGAAAGGTGACATTTTTGCTGGATTCTTTCTGGACTAGAAATGAGCTATATCGTTAAACCTTCTCTCTCTCTCTTTTATTATTGACCTGACCATTCCTCAGGGAAAAAAATCCTGATTTAAGGAAGTTATTCCTTTTTTACTGCTTGGCTATCACATGATTTTATCATCTGTGAAGCCATGTAAGGAATGATTAGTTCTCTGAGTTTTAACAGCTCTGTTGGAAAGCATTTCAGACTGAGCCGCACTGTGCTATTCTCATTAAGAAAATCAGCTTTTAGTCAGGCTGCCCAGAAAGTGGGCTGATCTGCTACAATTTAGAATGAAACCCCTTGACGAAGATGAATTCCAACTTCAAGAATACAATTCTGGTTTTGGTAACCCTCTAGCAATCCTGAGCTTTTGTTTAAATGCCCTCCAAAATATTCCAGCAAAGAGGAGGAAATGTTGATTCTTACTTCTACAAAGGCATATAGCTATTAAAAAGCAGTTCTTTTAGTAACTGGGAAAAAGAGGATATTTACTAAAACCAAAATCGATAGGAACAAATAAGAACCTTTTTGGCAAGGCCATTCTCAGCTGCTCTTCATTATCAAACACAGCTGCTCTCTAGAAGCCAAGGGCTGAGGCCTTTATCATGCAGTAGGTTGGAGTCTGATGAGCAATGTCATTTATGCTGCCAGTGCAATATGGTAGTATACCACCTGTTTGGAGAGGTGGTACATACCTTGCTTGTTCTCATATACAGTCTATATCCTTGTCTTATCAGAGCTCCCGAATGGGGAACCCCTCTTGCCTGTTCTACAGCATTGCACTGTGGCTGGCGTGGAATCTGCCAGACACTTGTGTGAACCTGTGCCCCCATTAAAAGGCCTCCCACACAGCCAGGGCAAGGAGATGGATCATGTTGTGAGCTCCTGCCTTCTGAGTGATGATGACGACTTCAAGGACAGCAGTGGAAGGGTAAGGGCTAAGGACAGGGGTGGGCAGGCTTCCTTTACAGTGACTGTTCAGTGCTTAGCACAACAAGTTCCTGAAAATCATAATCTCCCTCTCTTGGGGAGCAGATTCTCTTAGGAGTACATTTGACAGCTACAGAGCAATTGCTTGAGTATTTTCACTGGTGCAGAAGTCACTGGTTGGGAGGTGGTGCTAAGGTTATGTGAGCAGCATTCTTCATGTACGGAGGTCAATTTAGAGCAGATGTGGATGGCAGAGCAAGTTATGCACCAGTGAACATGTGCAAAGTGCACGCTCGAAAGCACAGAAGCAAAGATTATGATGTTGAGTGTAAGCAGGGCTGCAAAATAAAGTGGGAGAGCTTGGTTTTCCTTGGTTACCTTCCTTGCTGTATCTCGCAGCCCTCTTGTTCTCAACTTTTCTATTCACAAAGACCAATGCTTCTGCAACTTGTTTTCACATGATTCCTTTTTGGACTCCTGTATTCTCAGAGTGCAGCCGAGTCCTTCAGAAGAGAGTAAGTAAGAAGCAGCTGCAATTACTGGCCATGAGTGTTAAGAAACAGCACGTTACCTCTCATTGCTGGTTATCGCAGGCAGGTTTTGCTCCCCAGCCCTAGCCTGTAGGAACTGAACTGCCTGTTCACTGGTAATGTGAGCTCTTCATAAGTCTTGGAGCCCTCCCTTGAATCTCTTGGTTCAAGCAGGGCTTTCTGACATAGACTGAGAAACAATATCTTGGACTAGTGGAAGGTTATGGCAATGAAGGGTTACATGTGACTGGGTGTAACTGTATGCCAAGGTGAGGAAAGGAGGAACTCTTCTGAAACTATTGGGATGTAAATGGACCTGCATTAAAGACGATGACAGTTCACCACTGTGTTTGTGATGAGGTGTTGTGTACGTTTTGTGTATCTCTCTTGACGCTCCATGATATATTTCCATTGCAACTAGATCCACGTTACCTTGTGGAAGACAGCTCAGAAGAAAATACAGCAGCATCAAATGAGACAGACGGAACTTTTGTGTAGAGAGAGGGAGAAAGAGAGCGAAAAGGAAAAGTCTTTGCAGCTTCCTACACTGAGCGTTGACCCAGGGGATGCAGCTGAAGAAGGTCAGTGGCTGGTATAGTCGTGGCTCTTTTTGTTCACTTGCTTGCTCTTTGCATAGTGCTGCAAATGTCTATGAAATCAGACTGGAAGGCTGTTACACTTGCATCTGAGTGGAAGTTCGAACAGGATTTATTTCCGCTTCCCAAAGAAAAATACAGAGGCATGAAGAGTCTTGCCCATGGCCCACACGGCGTCAGTCACAGAATACCACCTTCCCCACTTCGCCTATAAAGTCTTTCAGACTGGATAATTCTGTCTTGCAAAGTACATTGGGGGTTCAGACTCTTTAATTGAGAGTAGCCTCCGGGAAGGGTGAATGGGTGAATCCAAAAGAATCCTTTTCAACCAAGGTGCAACCTGGAAGAAACAAAATTAAACTATTTCTGATTAAAACACAAAAGATTTTGTTCATGTGATAGGACAGATTATCCTGCTCACCCCACTCTCTGCTGAGCAGCTTGCATTGCAGAGCTGTGCTGGAGCCCTTAGCCTGTGCTTACGTTTTACCCACATGAGCAAGCAGTGTTACTGACTTAATTGCAGTTGTCAGGCTCTGATTGTGCTGCTGCGTGCGCTACCATGAGTGCAGTGACAGCAAACTTCAGAGTCAGCACTCAGCCCAAGGGCATCGGGCAAGGTTATCTGCTCTTTTTCTTGCTATTATTTTGTGAAGTACTGGTGAGGAGCGCTGAGGTGTGAGCCCCAGAAATGTAACTTCCCTATCCAGCCTCTGAAACAGGAAAGCAAAAGAAAAGCAGTGATGAGTTTTCCCCACTTCTTAGGGAAAGCCTCACTACATTCTGCGATCACTGTCCCATGTTGGTGTGCAACTGTTACGCTTGGAGTTGTTTGGGACAAAAAAGGGATGTTACCTAGCTCCAGCAAGATTTCTAGCCCTTTCCAAGCCCATAGCCATGCTGCCCAGCACTCTCCACTTAGATCTCTCCTCTTTGGGCTCTGCAGGTTTTGGCTCACTGCCTGTCAATGCGACAGTTTCCATTTCCACCAGCATGATCAACGCACACAGAAATCACGCTGGTACTGCCTTGAGGAAGCAGGTCAACAGGCCCTCACTGCCCAGCATCTCCACCGCCAGCCAGCGTGGCAGCTTCCCGCACAAGTCCTCAGGTAAGCCCGCTCCACTGCAGTCACCAGCCCAGCTCTTTCCTTGCACAAGGAGCACAAACGTATCTCAACCACAGGCAGCATCTCAGGTCCAGTGTCTGTCCTGAGGATTGAGAGGAAACCTGCTTTGGATCCACTCCATCTTAGTGATACTGGAGCAGCTGGTGCTTACAGATGCATTGGAAAGTTGAGCTGAACACAGTAGTGGTGAAGCCTTAAGCTCTAGTTTTTGCTTGTACCAATAGTCTAAAATGTGACACCGGTGCCAGGAGGCAGCTGTAACTGCAGGCCTGAGCTCCGATGCAGTCTGGCAGAGTGTGCTCACTGTGCACATATGTGTACCACCGTGATCAATTAGCCACTCACTGTCTTGGCCCTCTGCCTGTGCTGCTGTCTGGCTCTCCAGCCAGCTTTTCTACTATTGCAGCAAGAGTTGTCTCTGCATGGAAATTAGTGACTTGGTACAATCATGCTACTGCACATAGAAGAGCTCAACAGCTTCTAGCATCTCTAATCCCACCGCCTGCAATGCAAACTGGGAGCAAGCAGTGCCTCTTCTGTCAGCCCACCCAAATACGGTGGCTGTGTGTAGCAGATGCCATGCAGGAGAGGCTCTGCCTGGTGCTCCCAGGCTGCTTGCTACCTGCAGTAAATACACAGCGGACAGTGAGTCCATGGTGGTTCTCATCTCCCCTTTGTAGGTAGCCTACCTCGTGTTATGATCCTGAGTAGCATGAGTTATGAAATAGGGAGCTAGGAATGATACTTTGAATGCTCTTTTCTAGTGATGCTACCCTGATTTTCCAACTTGACCAGAACTAGCATGACATGGCTCTCCATATTGAATATAGATATGTATATGTACATGTGTAGTGACATCACTGATGTCAGTGACAGTAATATCAGTGACATCCAAATTAGTCCCCATCTGAATTTTTTTTGGTTTTACAGTTCCTTCATCCTCCATACTTTGTAGAACACATGAGGTAGCACAAAAACTCTACAGAGTCCCTAGCGGTTCAACTATATTCTGTGCGATATTTATACTCAATACTTGTAAACAGCTCAGATGTTTTCATCTACACTTTAGAAAATGAGGTTTTCAGGGCAAGACATGAAGTTTTTGACCTATGGTGCTTTTGATGACAAACAGGATGCGTAACAAATGCATTTGTCATCTGAATTTTCTTGTAGCTTGTATATTTATCATCAAGAGAGAGTGTTTGCCAACAATTTGCATTTATATTTACATATTTTTATTCTCAGTTCACATTTGGAAAGCTTTTTTTGTCACAACTATCCAGACTAGAAATTGCATTTTTCCACAAGAGAAAGCCTAGGCATTTCACAGTTTGCAAACTAGTACATTTGATGACAAATAAACTTCACCTCAGCATCTTCAAAATACAGCCAGGGGTACCTCTGAAGTAGTAAATATTCATAACGCTTGGAAAATAGCAAAATCCATAAACTACTACTTTCCCAATAGCATGCTAAAATGTATGTGCTCTCAGCTGCCTGCTGTCTTAGAATACTTGAAGTAAATGGAATAGAGGCACTGTCAGATTTAGAGGGTCAGGTATCACTGTTCCCTGGTGATTGCTCCTTGGGGATTTGCTTGAGCCCAACAGGAATCAGTTGTTCAGGCTCGGTGCTAACTGCGGGCAGCTGGAAGTGTTTCTTCAGAAAATTACAGGGTGCCTCGGTCCCCAGTGCTCCAGGTAACAGGGAGGTGATACAGGGAGGTATGTGCACATCTCAGGAGCTTACTCCTGCTGGGCAGCAAGCTGGCTGTGGTACCTATATGGACTTGGGAGCTGGCTCTGTGTGTAGTTTTCAGGTTTGCACAAAGAGCTGGTGCCCAGCTGGGGGTAACTGGGAGATGGTTGGGTGCTGGAGGAAGCAATGAGCCAGACAGCAGGGAAGTCTCTGAACCAATGGCAGTTTGCATCCGTATGTAACCTTGGCTGGGACATTGGGTTACAGTCTGCTAAATGATGGGGTGCCTTGCCCTGGGGTATGCGCTGCTGGTGTCTAACCCTCTCCTTACAGCGAGCTCACTGCCGGCCATTGCTCTGGAATACCTGGAGTGGGACGATGAGCCAGAGTCTAAGGACGCCCAGGAAGGCAGACCTTTGCCTCACCCACAGCAGGTGCTGCTCCATGCGCTTACATGTCTCAACAACGACGATTGGTAAGAAAGCCCCCTGTTCACTCTTTCTCCCTCTCAGTGTGAAGGAAAGTTAGAAATGCATTTTTAACAGTGCCTGTGAACCCAGACAGCACAGATGTCCAGAAGGAACTAGTGAAACCACTCCAAAGCAATCTCAGCATAAAGATGTGAAAGCAGCCTTTTATTTGCCTTGGTCCGTGGCAGCGCTAGAGCCGCAGCAGGTCCATGCTGTTTCCTAGCTTTGCCTGCTGCTCCAGGTAGCTGCAAATGAGATCTTCAGGGAAGAGAGGAAGTTGTGGAACAAGGTGATTTGCTGGCTGAAGCCGGAAGCAAGTCAGAAGTGGTCTTGAGTTTAGAGGTTTGGTGGCCTCAGGTCACAGGCCCAGGTGGGACTGAGTAAGGATTTACCTCTGCTGACGCTGCTGGCAGCAGCAGGAGACAGGGCCTCCCTGTGACCTCATGCGTGTGAGTTCCAGCAGCGTCTACGGTGAGTTCATGTTGCTGAGAAATGGACTGAGACATGGTGCAGAGTTGCTCAGCCTGCCATTTGTCCTGAAGGGCTCATGACAGAAGACAAGAAAAAAAGAAAAAAATACTTGAGGAATCTTGCACTTTTAGAATTCAACTTTTTCCTCCTCACTGCTTAATATGAGCCAAAAGGCTTTTGTTCATAATCACGGTGTCTCCTGAAATTAGACAGAGTCAGGAGGAGACTCAACAAATCTCAGGTGATATTGGTTGTCTTTTTGATTTCTGGGCACACACTCACTAGGGCACCATTCACACTGGGATAACCACGAAAAATCTTCCATGATGCATCTCCTTGTGCAATCGCTTTGTTTTGCCCCTCTCCCCTTTCTCTTTCGCGTTCCTGTTTGGTGCCCTGTGACGGGCAGAGAGCTGCTGCAGGTGTGGGGGATCCGGGTTACACTTGGGGACCCCAGTGGGGATGGCTCCCTGCTCCTGCCCTGCAGCCCTGGTGAGCCACTGACTGCATCATGTGCCTTCATGTAGCTCAGGTCCTTCACAAAGGAAGTGGTGAAAGAGGTGGGGTTTTACTACTTTTAAGTAGCATGTTGCTGTGGTGGGTGTTATTTTATGCAGGGATTTTCTGGAAAACACAGCATTTCTGCTGTGCTTGCCCAGGTGTGAAGTCTTTTAGGACATACTGCTTTTTTTTTTGGGGGGGGTGGTGATATCGTGGGGGCAGTGGGACATGACTAGACTGCAGAGTGCAAACTCAGCTATGGAGTGGCAGTGCAAACTCTCACTCCTGAACTGCCCTCTGGGGAGGAGTTGGAAGGAAAATGCCCCAGTAACAGCCAGGCGGGACTGTGTCTCAGGGATGGGATCCAGCGAGGGTGAAAGAAAAAGGAACATGGCACAGTCTCCCAGCTTCTAGGAAGCAGCAACACAGGGACTTTGTGTGCCAGGGATTTCAGAAAGGCTGTCTTGTTTAATGGCCACAAATTAACCCATCCACTCTGAAACCATCTATTTGCCTTTTGGGTGTATGTACGCTTTTGACCAGTGCAGCATCCTGTGACAATGAGTTTTGCGATTTAATTAAGTGCTCTATGAGAAATGCCTCCCTTTGTTCGTTTGAGCCGACACCCTGGTAATTTCAGAGGGTGCTGCCTAGTTCTTGGGTGGTAAGAAAAATCAGTCTTTCTGGTAATTGCCTTTCAGGCGGAACAAGGCGAAGGCACTCTTCAGGATCAGACGCCTGGCCATGTGCCACTCAGAGGTCCTCCTTTCTAGGCTTCACGACGTTTCCCTGGCAGTTACAAAAGAGGTAAGAACAATGTGTTTAATTTTGTCCCACATACCTCGTACATGAGGCACAGAGCAGATATGTGCTTGTTCATTTACATGTGTGCTCAGTGTCAGTGTCTGCCTTCATTGCTATTTTTAGACCTCGTTTTTCTAACAGCTATGTCACCTGTCTATATGTTCTGTCTGTACAAGTAGCTATATTTACTGGTACGTAGGGCATCTGTCTCTCTCCTCTTTGAGCTAGGTGTCATTATAATGTAATATGCAAATGCAGAAACCGAGACACTAATCAGGTGATTTGCCACAGCACAAATCTCTGCCCAAGCTGTAATTAAACACTGCAGCTTTTGCCTCCCAGCTTCCTCTCACTTCTTCCTTCTCCTCAGCATCCTGGGGGCTTGACCGCAGGTCTTTGTTTTCCAGTGTTTCCTGATGTCTTCTCCTTTCTGCCTGCTTTTTGGTAATTCCCCCTTTCCATTGATCTGTTGCTTTCATGCACTAGTGGGATTTTGCACTGCAGCCGCTGGGTACTCAGAGCAGCCTGGCTGTGGGGTTTGCAGGGCAATCACACACAGCTTCATTGTCTCGTCTCTCAGTTAACAGAGAGGTCTCAGCCTAATAATAATAATACCTGTGGCTAGGTTTCCAACTTGGCACTTGTCTGTGGCCTGAACCAGCTGCCTTGCACTCTTACTACACAATTGCCAAATGTATTAAAGTTTCCTTTGCTTGCAGAAAACGGTAAGACTTAGCTCATTTCCATGAAAATCAGTCCTTCTATCCAGTATTTAATGATGCAGGAGGCTTGAGTGCCCCCTTGTGCTGGACTATTCAAACCTTTCTGTTTCGATATGCAGGACTCAGATTCTCCCCATCTGAGATCAGGGTTAGGAGAAGCAGCCCTTTCAGCTTAGCTCATCTGATTTTTACGTCACTTTTGTAATTCTGAGGATTTTTCCCCCTCTCTGTTCTACACAGTCAGGTGCAGAGATATCTTTCAACTTCCATTTCACGGCAGTCCCAGATTTTTCTTTCACAAGCATTTCTAGCACTTATGTTGTTAATTTTTATTGACACGACCAAGTCTGGCAGAAAGAACCTCTGGTCTGTCCTTCAAAGTATCTTTCAAATGAAGTGCATGACTCTCAGATGCTTCTTCCTTACCCTTGTGGAAGAGCCTTTTGGAAGCACGGAACACTCC
The DNA here is from genome assembly GCF_030867145.1 of Opisthocomus hoazin. Lineage (NCBI taxonomy): Eukaryota > Metazoa > Chordata > Aves > Opisthocomiformes > Opisthocomidae > Opisthocomus > Opisthocomus hoazin. The sequence goes on along the minus strand of NC_134415.1, from coordinate 34,444,950 downwards.
AGAGCAGCGATAAAACCCCACTGATCACAGCTGTACTTGCATGTGATCTCCAGGATCCTTGAGTTCCTTGGATCCAACAGCTAAGGTTCTCCTGAGTAGATGGAGCTGCAGATGGACTCAAGTCCCTGCTGCTAATTAGTCTGTAGACTTGAGCCTGTATTTTCTGTTTCCTGGTTGAGTGGTCAAACTGGCAGCGCTGCAATTTTTGATAGGAGGAAAGTACTACTTTTCCTCTATCTTGCCTTTATTAATTGTGCCTGTATAGTGTAAAAACAGCCCATGATTTAATTTTTTTTGTTGTTTTGTTTTCAATAAAAGGGCCTAAAATCAAAGCAGTGCACATTATGGGCTAAGTAGCACACTTTGTTCTAGGTGAAACAACATTTTTTTAAGCCTGCAGTCTCATTCAAATTGTATTGTATAAGCAGGCCTGAGGCCAGAGAGGAAGCTGGTATCAGAGTAAGTGTGTTTCTGCGCTTGTAGTCGTCTGTTCTTACAATGCTTTTCTGTTCCACCCAGACACAGCCAGAAGTTGTGTTGTTTCCTGGGAATTTTGTCTAGTGAAACTGACTTTCTTTGCGAGGTGGTTCTTATGGTTCCCCTCATGCCTTCCCCAGGTGAACCACCTCCGCTCAAAGGTGAGTCGCTGTGCCATCAACACTCTTGGAGAGCTCTTCAGGATCTTGAAGAAGGACATGGACCAGGAGGTGGATAATGTTGCTCGGGTCTTGCTCCAGAAGATGGGGGACTCCAGCAACTTCATTCAGAAAGCAGCCAATCAATCCCTGGCAACGATGGTGGAGACTGTGACTCCTGCACGAGCAATGAGTGTTCTCATGGCTGTTGGAGTCCAGTACGTCATTCTTCTCTTAGTGAAATCCTTCACCTTAAATTGTGTGGGTAGGGGGAAGGGACGGGAGGCAGAAGGGCAATGATGGGAGGGAAGGGTCCTTTCTCCTGCATCTTCTGTGAACTCGGTGATTAGATTTTCTGACCAATCTTGCTTCCTTCCTCTTGTCATCTGCTTCTGCCCTACTGCAGCCTATTTGTTCTCACAGTCTGCCAATGCTGCCTAGACATGGTGAATGACGGGGAAGCAAAAGTCCCTGCAAAGGGTGGTGGTACAGCCTTGTGGCTTTGTGGGAAGAGAGACAATGGCAATTCCAGCAGTGAACGCCCTTTGATATTTCACAACACTAACCACAGAGGCGTTGGGAAAAACTGTCCATCATCATTATGCCATTAACTTGAGAAATAAGGAGGCTAATGGCTGGGACACAAAACACATGGGGGAGAACTTGCTGGGTGGCGTACAGCCTGCTCAGCAGGTGCAGCTCCTGCTGAGAGGAGTCTATCTGACCATCGTGTCCTTAGAGCTCCACTTTCTATTCAAATTGACACTGCATGTTAGCCTTGAGATGGCGAGTCACTTCACAGGTGCCTTCACAGGCCGACTACTATGGCATAGCTGAAGCAAATGGCTGCCTTACAATATTAGTGCTGTTCCTGATGATAGTTTCAGATAGGTTTCCCTCTAGAAGGATAACCTGTCTAAAACATCTGCTACCCTTTCCTCAGCTTTTGAAAAGGGTAAAACATTCAAATGTACTTCTTGCCAAGCCTCAAAGAACAAACTGGCTGCATTGCTGGATGTTCTGCAGCTTCATGCTCCAGAGGGCTTTTCCGCCCTTTTGTTTTTTTCAAGGGTCTGCAGATTTGGAGACCAAGAGGTAGAATAAGCCTCAATCCTGCTGCAGCTCTGTCTGTGTAGTGGGAGCCCTCTGACAAGTCAGCATGAATTGTCTTTCATTTCCCCCTTTCTCAGAGTTAATTTCGGGAAAGAAATTGATTATCAAATAGTCCAAGGAGAGTGAATTCCTCCCTCTTCCTTGAGGTGGTCCCTCTGTACAGTGCCATCTCTGTGTTTGTCTGAGGACAGAATCTTCTACAGGTGGCCAGAATTGCAGCAAGAACACAAATCTTTCTTCAGCAATGACAGGGACCATGCTGTGACTGACACCTGTGCTTCTGGCCCTTGTTTTTCCTTTGCCCAAGTGTTTGTCCTCTTGTTTCCAGGCACCGCAATGCCCTGGTGCGGAAGTGTGCAGCTGAACACTTACTGACCACGATGGAGAAAATCGGAGCCAATCAGCTGCTGTCTTGCACGCGTGGCAGTAGTCAGCTGCTGGTGCACACGGTGATGAAGCTTGCTCAGGACTGTCATCCGGACACAAGGTGATGATCTCCGTTTCACCTCCTAAAATATGAAAACTGTTTGATGTCTGGCTATAAATGATAAAACCACAAAAGAGTGGAAGGTAAAGTAAATATTAAGACAGTTACTTCACAGTGTGGAAAATGTCTGGGGAAGTGACTGTACTGCGTAACATGAGGTTGTCCAGCAAGGAGGACCATTGCCAGATTCCTGTGACTTGAATGATCCTTTATTCAGATCAACTGAGCTCAGATTAGTCAGTCAAACAATTTTTTTCAGTCTTACATGCACAATGCAAAGCTGACATGCTGGCCACTGTTCAACACTGAATGGTCCCAAATATTCATTTCTAGTAAGGTTAAGACTGTCCTAGAAAAATTCCAGCTGTCTTCAACCAATGCATTCAGTCTTTCTAAACATCTTGTGCAGATTTAGTTGCCAAGGATATTCACAAATGTATCTTCCCAATCCTTGTATAATGTTGTTGTCTGTGGCTGAACGACCTCCAACTTCCCTCTTGAAGATAGCATAGTAACAAAACGAAACCAAACAACCAAAAAAACCTTTACTTTGATTTTTAATTTAAAATCCCACTAACAGATGGCAAGAGCATATGAGCAACTAGCAGCCCAAGTGCATACCTGTAGTATGGAATAATAAATAGTAGGCATGAAGTGATTTGTACTAGCTTCTCTGCCAGTTGAAGAAAGGTAAATCATTACGCAATGGCAGCAAGACGCTGCAAATAAGCCATGACACCAAAGCAGGAGATGTGCTTCGCACATCCCATGGGATCCTTCGATCCCACAGAAGTACACCCACAATTTCAGAGTGAAATTGTATTTTCCTGTTGCCCTGTGTTCCCCTCTTGCTTCTTGTGTTCAGCTCGCAGCATTGTGCAGTGACAAGTGAAGGCAAGCATCTCTCTTTGCTGAATAGGTAATACCTCCTCATGAAGGTATGTCACATGATGAGGTTAAAATATCAGCTTGTTCCATTAACACTTTTCTGTTGTTTATTCACAAGGGAGAGGAGACAGTAATAGTCTGTATTCATTTCTCTCCTGTGCTAGGTGTTATGGACGGAAGATGCTGAATATGTTGATGAGTCAACCAAAATTTGATACATATTTGAAACACTCTGCCCCCTCACGTGACTTGGAAGACCTTAAGGCAACACTTCAGCAGAAGGTAAGTGCTTGGCAGGAGAAATGATATGAGATTAAACATACCTAATCTTTCTTTATCTCATTCTTCTTCCACTGAATCCTTTTGCTCCTAGGAATGAGCACTGATCCTCAGCCTGTCTATCTGCAGACAGTGGAGGAACTAGTATAACTAGAAATAAAGTGGGTGTATTTTGAATATCAGCCACAAACAAGAAAGTGAAGTACGAGAAAATGGTTTTACCTTCAGGCATTAAAAAAAACCAACACTACTCCCACTCCCCCAATAAAGCAAGGAAGCCAGAATAGTGCTTCTGAAGATAACAGTCTTTGCAACAAACGAAAGAAAATTTCCAAAATATTGAAAAGATGCACAAGGCAATCATAATTAGTATATGTATTTTCTGTATTCTGGGAATACTGCCCTGCTGTCATGCACTGTGGAGCTGGAAGAATCTTGTGAATTCAGCATCCAGTGGAAAATCATCCCTATTTTTTCTTCTTCATTCCTCTCCATTTACATTCTAGAAAGGAATGTGCATTTGTGCCGGAATAGGGAGAGTGAGTGTGAACCAAATCAACTCCCAACACAACGGGCTAACCTCCAGAGAGTCCAAAAGTTTCCCACTATTCCCTTTAAGAAGGCTCATTCCCTTACCAGTTGACATTATTCCCATTTCACAGAATCACAGAATCACAGAATAGTAGGGGTTGGAAGGGACCTCTGTGGGTCATCTAGTCCAACCCTCCTGCTGAAGCAGGGTCACCTACAGCAAGCTGCACAGGACCTTGTCCAGGCGGGTCTTGAATATCTCCAGAGAAGGAGACTCCACAACCTCCCTGGGCAGCCTGTTCCAGTGCTCAAGAATAATGAAGTCAGGATTTTATCCTGCTGCCCATCATGGTAGAACCTATAACCTGTCTTGGGTTATTGAAAACAAATAGTAGACGTCACAGAATCTCTGGCCTGTCTCCCTCTCTAAGTTACGAAATGTTTTCCTAAACCTTTATTGGTAGCAGTGATCCTGCTTATAACTTGTGTTGCCTATTCTACCTTCTATAGATTCATGGGTTTTTTATATATGTATATGCAGGGTACACAAGACCCTAAATGTGAACCTTCCATCAGACAAAAGAAGTCTAAGAACAGCAGCTTGACGATGCCCCAGGACAAATTGCCTTCTGGTGGAAGGTACTGAGCACTTCTGTTATATCTGACAAAGCACATGACAAGCTTTGTATGTCTCTTCCTCAGGAAAATCTTTCCAGTGGAGACGAGCTGTGCCAGAGGTTGTTTCCTTGCCCCACAAATCTTGTATGATAAAAAATGTCTACATCTGCATTAGGCTGAACACAACTTCTCTGGAGGGTTTTCCCCAAAAATTGACAGAGGAAAAGACAGCCACCGGCTGCAGCTCAGAAGATCCAGTGCAGTGGCGAGGACAGTGTTGTTGAGGCTGTGAGAGGGTCGTGTCTCTGCTGTTTGGCTTGAGACAAGTAATTTCAATCAGGGAATTCTTATCTGAGTGAAGCCTTTTTTAGATCGGTGGTTTGATGAGAAGCCCCAGTCTAGAACCAAGATGCCATTCCCAAAAATAGCACTTTCCACACATGTGGTTTGGCCTGGCTGAATCATGGCTTTCTGACCCTCAAACAGCACCACCAAGACAATTCCTGAGCAGTTGTGGTCAACAGACAGCATGGACTTATTATTCATGTCATTCAGACCCACTGCTGGTTGGTTGCTGGGCAGCATGTTTTTTCCCCTGCGCTGCAACCAGTGTTCAAGACATGAATTTGGTCCTTGCTGTCTCCCCATGCCAGCAGGAGAGCTACTTGTTCCTGTTCTCCTCTGATAACAGAGTGGATTTATTTAGCTCTGTTGTGCTCAGCAGTGGCAGGAAGGTGACCACATGCGTCACTAGCATGGTTAGGAGCTCCTCCTGCTCATGGCAGAGGGAGGTTGATCCAGCAGAATTGTTCCCATTGGGTTTGTTAAGCTGTGGATCCAGTCCTTAGGGAAGCAACAACGTGAGCATAGTAGTGGGATGGCTGACTTCTGTTCTTATCTCTGTAACTGATCCTCTGGATCCTTTCAGATATGCCCCTTAATCTCTGTGGGTAAGATTCATCTGTTCAGGTGCATCTGAGCTATTTATCCAGATTCCCGTACCTACTGTAGAGACATTTCTCCAAAGTAATTAATTTCCTTATAATGTAGACACCCCCCAGAAGAGAGCCATTTAAACTTTGAAGTAGTGCCTGTTTTTCCCCACGAAGGGATGCTAGATGAGTACCTCGGAAGATGTGAGGATGAAAGAGATGAATCCCACCCTCGGTGCCTTGGTTTTCCTGAGTACATACTAGCAATAATGTTACCTGCAGATTGTCTCTTGTAATGATTGTCATGAGATCCAAGCTGCTTTTCAGATCAGGATCCAGCTGAAATTGCATCAGTCTCCTCGAGATGTTTTCCTCACAATTAACTGCAGATATTATCACCAAAAGGTCTTACCTTGTTTTTATTTCCCAATTGAAGGCCTCGCCTCTTACGCCGTCAGACAGTCCAATGCCCATCACTTCGGACTGTGGGAGAAACTGACCAGCTCAGTGAGCTTTCCAACCTCCTGACAGCCAAGGATTTTCAGACCCGAACAAAGGGAGTGGCTCTCCTCCTGGGTCACTGCAAAAACCACCCCCAGCTCGTCTCCACTAACATTGTCCGGGTATGTAGGGCATCTCGATTGCTCCTTTCCCAAGCCTGTACCAGTAAAGTTAACTTGGTGTGTCTTGGCACTACTTACTAGTTGTTTGTGACAGGCTGGTCCCTTCTTACCCAGAATAATTTAATTCAATTCCAGGCTTCAGGGCAAGTAATTTCCATCCAGATGTATTTCTCTGGTAGGTGCCTACTGGTGCTGATCAAGATGATGACAGAATTTTCTGCTTTCCTGCTGTTCTAGATTCTGCTGTCTCTTACTGTCAGTTAGGCTGAAATAAAGGAAATCCAGCCACTGAAAGCTTGGCAATTACTCTCCAGAAGAAAAATGAGTTGGGATGGGGGAGAGAAGTATCAGGCTGGGTTGATTTAATGGCAAAATCAAAACTACCCTCAGTACTTCAGACAACTTTGTGGTAAAATGGGCATCATAAATACCTGTTTTCACCCCTCTATACCAAATGTACTATTTTGCATTAATAAAATGGGATTAATTTAATGACTTGTAGGTAAAGAGAAGCACCATATGAACTATCTTGTCCCCACCCAAACCTCTTAAGAAAACACGAAAATCTTTTCAACCAGCATGAGGTTGTGCAACCACTACAGCAAGCAGCCCACAGGAAAAGAGAGAAATTTTGCTAGCAAGCGCTGACCTGACAGAAAGGATTAAACTCATCTTCTATATTGCTTGGTACTTGTTTCTACATCCCTTCTTGAAACAAAGACATTTTAATCCAGCTTTCATGTCTTTTGTTTTCTCAACAGATTTTTGATGATTTTGTCCCAAGACTTCAGGATTGCCACAAGAAAGTGAAACAGCAGGCACTGGAGGCTCTAGCTTTAATGATACCCATGCTCAGAGATGCCTTACACCCAGTGCTGGTCCCTCTGGTAGCAGCAGTCACTGACAATCTGAAATCAAAGGACCTGGGAATTTATGCTGCAGCTGTGAAGGCACTGGAAGCATCCATTTCTCACCTAGGTAAGGCTGACCTCTGACACTGACGCTCCTCAACTGCAGCTCCTCCATCTTGGAACCAAGCCAACACCGAGTCTGTTGATAGCTGTTGTAATCTGTAGAAATATGCAGCTGTGGCAACATGTTTATGAAGTTCTGTCTGCATTCTTTCTATCACAGAATCACAGAATGGTAGGGGTTGGAAGGGACCTCTGTGGGTCATCTAGTCCAACCCTCCTGCCAAAGCAGGGTCACCTACAGCAGGCTGCACAGGATCTTGTCCAGGCAGGTTTTGAATATCTCCGGAGAAGGAGACTCCACAACCTCTCTGGGCAGCCTGTGCCAGGGCTCTGTCACCCTCAAAATAAAGAAGTTCTTCCTCATGTGCAGCTGGAACTTCCTCTGCTTCAGTTTGTGCCCGTTGCCCCTTGAGCTGTCGCTGGGCACCACTGAAAAGAGTCTGGCCCCATCCTCTTGACATCCACCCTTGAGATATTTCTAATCATCTGTATGTTCCCCTCTCAGCCTTGTCCAGGCTAAACAAGCCCAGCTTCCTCCGCTGGACTCTCTCCACTAGTTTCTCGTCTTTCTTGAGCTGGGGAGCCCAGAACTGGACACAGTACACCAGATTGCGGCCTCACAAGGGCAGAGTAGAGGGGGAGGAGAACCTCCCTCGACCTGCTGGCCACACTCTTCTTGATGCACCCCAGGACAGCACTGGCCTTCTTGGCAACCAGGGCACACTGCTGGCTCATGGTCAACTTGTCATCCACCAGGACACCCAGGCTCCTCTCCGCAGAGGTGCTCTCCAGCAGGTCCACCCCAAGCCTGTTGAGATGCATGGGGTTGTTCCTCCCCAGGTGCAGGACCCTGCACTTGACCTTGCTGAACTTCATCAGGTTCCTCTCTGCCCAACTTTCCAGCCTGTCCAGGTCATGCTGAATGGCAGCACAGCCTTCTGGTGTATCTACCACTCCTCCCAGTTTGGTGTCATCAGCAAACTTGCTGAGGGTACATTCTAACTCTTCATCCAGGTCGTTGATGAAGAAGTTAAACAAGACTGGGCCCAGTACTGACCCTTGGGGGATACTGCTAGTTACCGGAGTAACGTAGAATGGGTTTATACTGAGACTTTTTTTTCTCTCACCGCAGTATTATGGTTGATATTAACGATTCACAACAATGAGTAAAAGGATAGACAACTGGGTGGCTCTCTAAGTGAAGAAGGGGCTGGTAGGGTTGGTTGCAGCCTCGAGCCACAGTTGAAAACCAGACCCAAGTCTGTAGCAAGTGTTGTTATCTGTGACTCTTAGGTTAGTTACTGTCATGGTTTAACATGGTACCCCAGTGAAAATGAGAGCACTAAGAAGCCGATTCTTCTTTTGCTCATATTGCAAATGCTGGTCTGCCTGTCCTCTGGCCAACAGGTGTAGCTAATATGTAGTGCAAAGAATTAAAGCTGACTTAATAAGAATTGAGCTGCCGGCTGCCTTGTTTTCTCTAACAGCCATTACAAGCTCTGCTGTCTTTAGGCAGCTAAAGTAGTGATTGGGTAACTTTGTTGTTGACTTAAGCTTTACTATTTCAAAATGCCCAGGGCATTTAAAATCCTTAAACTGAAAGGTGAATAGTGCCTATAGACTTAGCTTCCTAAAATCCAGGCAAAGAACCAGTTCCCCCTCACCCATCCAACCCACAAGGGTTCCCCTGAAAATCTGTGTAGATACCAGTATTAACAATTAATTAACATTTTGTGCTTGTTCAAGACCTCCAAATCCCAGGGCATTTTTTTCAAAGCAAGCAGCTGTAAGGAACTCTCTGGGGAGGAACATCAAGTGTGAAACAGCATCTGCCAATACTGCAAGACTGTGAGGCAAAAAGTGAAGTGTCTGTTTAAAAAGGTGAATGACAAGAGCGTAATTACCAAAGCAGAAACTTAACTAGGGTCTCAGGATCAGTTCTTTATTGTATGCTTGCAAGAAGATCATTAGGGACTTCCTTTTTATACCTCATGCAAAAACGAACACAATTCAAACCACTTTGGGATTTGGCTCTGTAGTCGTTCACAAAGAAGCAGGTTGCCCGCTTCTTTGCCACTCCTGGTGACACCATGAGGTTATCATAGCGCATGCCATGTGTTTTCTGCCTCCAAGAAAAGCTTTGCTTGGTTTATCAAAGTGGTAAGACTGGAGGCATGCAGACCAATCCAGGCAACAGTTTATAAATTAGAAAAAGACTCCAAATCAACAACAGGCAGCATAGTAAAAACTAAAATACACATGACAGTCAGGTAGTGGGAAATTGGTTCATTTTCCAGTCTCTCTGCCAAGATCTGATTTCAGAGACGTTACAAGAGCCCCTGAGAGCCCATGGTGTTGGTTATGAAAAGTAATTCTCTTTTGTAAGAGTAACTTGGGGTCTTGTCCAGAGATCCCAATGGGTAAGTTAAAGATTTAACACCAACTTATCCTTAAAGTGTGAATGGATGTGTGACCTTTTGAGCATTCTCACCTTTTTCCTTAGGAGAGGGAGGACGTCACTTCTGCAAAGCTCCAGGATGCAAAACCTTTTCACTGCTTACATGTGATTGAAATTTTGAGGGCACTGATGTGAAATGTTTAACACAGCTCCTTGCACAGCAGTCACCTTTGGATTTATGAATGTGAAATTAGAGCTTTTCTTTTTGAATTTAAAATCCTCCCAAGTAAGCTGGAAAGAAAGAAGAAAAGGACTTAGAAACTGGCAGAAATTTACTTTATTTTACAAAATGGAGTTAGCCCTGCCCTGCCCCAACCCCTTTTTTTTTTCTTAGAACCTCAGAAGACTGAGCAGAAACAAATGTTTCTCTTACAGATGACATATTGCTGCTGCAAGTGTTCACCCAACGAGTGCATTACCTCAACGGCAAAGCTTTGCTGGAGGTTGCAGAACATCTCCCAGGTATTGACGGCTTCAGCTAATCTCCACTTTTAAGTTAAGGAGTCTTCAGAGGGAATACTTAGAGGGAACACCACTGAACAGACAGTGCAGTAGCTCATCAAACACCAGCAGGTCCTGAGCGTGTCCTTTCTGCAAAATACATGTAGTAGGTGTATCTGGCAGGGGTTTACCTGGCTGCTGCGGAGGTGTGCAGCATGTGACGTGAGAACAGAGCTTGGGCTCCAGCACCGAGCTCTCACTGGGTCATCTCAGGACCTGCCTCCAGGAAAGACAGGGGCTAAAAATACCCTGGCTGGCTCCCCTCTTTGAAGGACAGTAAAGGTCGTGGAGGTCTGAAGTGAACAATCATCCTTCAGAAAAAATTGTGGCAACTGTTATTTCTGAGGATCAGTTTGGCTTGTCATCATGGGATTTTTGTTTTCCTGTCAAACTTCTGAGGCTTAATCCTGCAGATCCTGGGGGTCATACCATAGGTGAAAACTCAATACACTCAATACCGGCAAGGATTTTGCGCAAGGCAGGGTCTGGGGGCAGAGGGGCAGAAGCGGGCAGTTTGGCCCAACCCACTGAGGGTCCATGCCTATACTGCAGATATGACGTTGGACTCTGAGCATTTCAGGATGTGCAAACAGCCTATTTCTATATCAACGGTGTCTGACACACTACAAATGCAGCTGTTAATTGATTTGTGATAGTAGCTTGCTATATCAGCAATAGCCGAGGAATGGAAAAAATGACAATCTCAATATATACTAGAGAAGACTATTTATAGCCTTGCTTTAATTAGGCCTAAATCCACTGCTAATTATGCCAGCATCTTTTAATCCAAGGTTTAATACACTTTGCTTCTTCATTATGAATCCCAAAAGGGCACGTTTAGCCATAGCGAATGTAAAAGGACCTTTAAAGACAATTTGAATGAAGTAAATCTCCACAGAGTGTAATTTTACAGTTATTTTAATCTCATTTTCAAATAAAGCATTTGAACATAAATTGAGACTAGTTCAGAGAGAGCAGATGTTCTTTCTGGGATTTAGTGGGAACAGACAGTTCTTTCTCTTCTGAAGTTTCTACGACCACTGTGTTTAATAGCACTTAAACTCCAGTTAACTCCCATTTTAAAATAGGTACCATAACCCTCTTCCTGCTTACCAGAATTATTTTTAGGTACTTTCAGGAGCTGTTTAAATGTTGGTGATTGATGCTAGATTAACAGTGTAGAGCAAATGAAGGTCCTTCCACTGCAGAATAATAAATGGTTACTGCATAACATTTCTACTGAACAGAGAATAAGAACTCTGTCTCTGGACCATTTCAGATTTTGATCTCTCAGTAAAATCTGCCACACAAGGTTGTATTTAATGTAGTTCAGTTCAGAAAATGAGCTGAGAGCAGACTTCAGAGAGAATGAGAGGGAATGCTTGCTTTTTGTTTGAATTTCAGCCCCTATATAAGATTTTTCTATCTCTGTTCCCTCATTTCAGGGAACACTGTGAGGGTAAATGCCATTAAACTTGTGAGATGGTCAAATGCCGTGGCAATGGGGCCTGAGTAATTATCTAAGACATTCGGAAGTTTGAAACAGCTGTTCATTAGAAGCCACCAAGTATGAGGGGAAAAAAGCTTAAACCAGACCATTCTGCCAAAGACATCAGTTAGTCACTGATGTTTCTAATAAAACTGTCCAGCACACACATTTTTGTGGGCTGGAGTTTTGAAGTGTGGTATAATACTGCCATTTGCTGTGTGCCACTGAGCAAAGGGAACTGCCAGATCAGAATCGTGGCCTTTTTCATCAAAGGTCACAAAAAAGTGATCATCTGTTTTTATTAGAAATCTTTCAATTACCACTCCAAGCTGCATTTCAAAATCTTCAGCAGCTGGTTTAGATAACTTCTTAGTGGAAATAAACACCGATTTGACATTGTTGTCATTTGTAATGCAGAAGCGGATAGTGAAATGATTTACAAACTGTGTATGATTCACTTTGCTAAGTCTATCAAGGATACAAAACCTCTGATTTGGAGAAATTAGGGTCCTTGGAGGCTGGTTGTTATGTTCAGTGGATGATCAGCCACTGTTACCTATTTCTGGATCATCAGGCTCTTTGTGCTTGCTGATATTATCCAGAACAGGCTTCCAAGAACCAAAAATAACGGTGGGTACTTGTTTGCACTAAAGTTGTTAAGATACTTGTCTCTCTCACCCTGCAGCGCTTGTGGCATCTGTTTATCCCCTGAGACCCCAAGTGGTCAAGTGCTACGCCCTGCCCGTGCTGTGGTTCTTCCTGGGAAAAAGGGCCCTGCCTGTCGGAAGCGGCAATGTCAGGGCTGTGGTCATCAAGCTTGCAAAGAGCCTCTACGAAGTGATGGGCTCCAGGCTGAAGGAGAATGCTGCCAGCCAGCCTCAGCATGTGGTGAAAAACCTCAACGACATTTTGGACCAGATCTGCGAGTGAAGGCTTGGTGTACTCCACAAAGCTGATGGAGAGGTACCCCGAGTGGGATAGGTGGAGGCAAAGGTGGATGTGGCAGGGGCATTGGTTTTATTCTGTGTGTTTGAATAACGAGATTTACCCTACAGAGTTTATAGCTACAGATATGCATTGTATATAAGTAAGAGATGTATATATATTTACTTACAAAGTAAGAGATGGGCTTTGGAAGCATTGGGGCTATACGATTAGGTGGCTTGACTCAGGAAGCACAGAATGAGAGAACAGCAGATGTTGGTGCATCTGTATAGTCAGATATGAAAACAGGGCAGCATGATCTGTTTTCATAGAATCTTCAATATACTGGCAGAGTTTTGAAAGAAAGAAAAATGGAAGTTCTGGGGAGAAGAAAAAATAGGCAATCGCTTGTGATTCACCTGCTGCTGCCCCAGCTTCCTCTGCAGATGCGTGCACATCTGCACAGACACGTCTACCTCTGCACAATAGTCCTCCTCTGTGTATACTGTCAGTCTAGCTAATATATTAGGCTGTAAAAGAGCTCAGTGTTGACACATTTCTGTCAGTGCAAATGTTCAAATAGTAGTACATACTATTTCAAGAAGGGAAATTGCCTGTACTAATAAGATGACTTTCATATGGATATGATTGTGGCAGTACTAGGATCTCTATTGCTTTGACTGCCGTATTATTCTGGCAGGGGTTTTTTTTCAGTATCACCCAGTGCAAACAAAACATTCTCCTTTTTCGCCAGGGAACAGCTGTCCTCCAGCTGAATCAGCTCCATGGCCCTGGTAGGTGCCTGCGTAGGCTGGACCTCTGCAGCGGTGGGACATCCCTGCGCAGTCTCTCGGCTGCTGGCAGGTGCTGCTGTTTCATTCTCTGGGGATCCTGCAATTAAAACTCCGTTTTTAGGTAATGGTAACTGCGTGCTCCTCTTCTGGTCCTGCCAGGGCTGACACTAGTTCATACTTCTTGCCCGTAGGAAGCTATCTTTTTTTGCAAACTTACAGATTGCTCTTGTCCCAGTAAGCACTGGCCTAAAATCTTCCTTAGTGTGATTCCAATAGGGAATAAATCTGTCCCACCGTACCATTTCCTCACTGGCCCTCTTCTCCTCTTCCTCTTTTGCCATGGCTTCTTTGTGTCATCTGCTGCTGCTATTCATTATTTGGCATTACAGTTGCACCATTTATTCACATGTCTGGGGGGGGACAAGGTACCCAAAAGGTCCTATGTAGAATAAAGTTTTCTACCCAGATGTATTCTGTTCTCACAATAGACCTGACCAAAGAAAACTTGGCCCAGATCCCAAAGCTCTCCACATGTAGAACCTGAGTAATTTCTGGCTCACAGCTGTCTTCGATCACAATTTTATATGTAAGAAGAGGAAATGTATTTCACTGGGAAAAGCTGCACTACTTTTCAGAGGGCATATATATGTGTATTTGCCTAGAAGAGCAGTCAAGCAGTGTTGTCGGTAACTTGGTTGCAGAGGGATGAGCTGACTGTGAGGCCAACAACAGGTGAGAAGCGCTTCTCAGATCTATTTATACTTCAGCCTGGGTGCCCTTCAGCCCAGAGCTATGTGACCCATTTATTGCCATGGGCCAGTGCTTGCCAGCGTAATGAATTCCTGGGTAGCTGGAACAAGCACTTCTGGGTTAGCCTCTGACTCTCGGTGGACTGCACAATCATTGACAGTGCTGCCTTTTAAGAAATTATTTAACAGCTTCATTTCATAATAATTTGAATCTTTTAAACTTACAGTTTAATTTGTAACTGTCGTTATTCCTCTGCTTTAGGGAAAAACACTTCACAGTCCAGAGCGAACTACAACATTTAGACAGCAAAGTCTGCATGGTTGCCAGTTTCTGACGTTACAGAAGAAAATGTATGTGTGATGCCTTAATTAGGCTTTCTGAAGGCAGAAATCTATTTTATGTGGCCACGTGTGTTTGCTTAGCTATGGATCTGATCCTGGCCTCTGCGTAAGCCCAGGCAGGGTAGCACATTGCAGGGAAGAACTGTATCCCCACTTGCTCTGTGAGCTTACTGGGTTGCCATCACCAGCACAGTGAATGTGTCCTTTTTGGTTTTCCTTGGAGACAAAATGAGGGAAATGAGCTGCCTGTTTACCCGCCCGTGCCTCACCCCCCCCCCCCCCCCCCCCTTCCCCCGCCTTCTCTCAGATCTTTTTAATACATCGTAGTAAAGACAAGGAAACTTTACACCTACCTGCACACCCACTGTTTAAAGGGTGGCATTTCTTTTTTCTCTCCTTAAAGTCATTGCTCTTTCTTAGTCTTCAAGCATGGTAATAAACAAACATGGATGACACATGGTCCTCCTGATAATGCTTCAAAGTACCAGTAAGTGCTTGGCTTACAAAAGTAAATTTGGATATAGTTTGGGTCTTGGCTTGGTTTTGTGCAAATTTAGGAGAAAAAGAAAATTTGAGAGAGAAAACTTGAGATAATTGGATCCGCTGGGCCCTGTGCTAGCTTTCTGCAGGACTGGCTTGTCACCCTCAAATGGGTGGGTGGGAGATGGTCAGGCCCCGCGCTGTTGCTTTGTACTTTTGGAGCATATCAGTCTCCTGGGAAGCACCATCCAGAGAATAGAGAAGCTCACACAAGTCCCAGTCTCCTTTTCGCGGCAAGGAGTCTAAATTAAACCTATCAATCAAAGGACTCTTAAAGTTATTAGTACACTGTTTATTTACAGAAACAACTTTCTATTTTTGCTGGTTTGTAAACAACCTCTGAAGAGGTTACAAGAAGCTTCACCGTGTGCTGGGAGTAGACAGTCTGCAGAGCCAAGGGAAACTGGGAATACACCGAGTGTCCAAAAGCCTATTGCGCTCCTGGTGCTGTGGTGTTTCCAGTGGCTTTTCTTCTGTGGAAAAGCTTAGTCTAGCTATTTGGCTGTCAAGGGAACTCTGTGAGGCTGGAAATGGGAAACCATTGACTTGTCAGGGCTAGCAGAGCTAGAGCACCTCAGAGATACCCTGTTACCAGCTGTTCTTACCACGCTATGTGGACTGATAAGAAATATGCCCAAGACTCGGAATCAGGTAACTGCTTACCAGCAGTTCTGTGTCTCAGTAGCTGCTCAGCTGCAGAGCACTGTGTGACAGCAGGGCGTCCCTGGTGCTCCCTGTTCCCTGGCTTAGCCACAAGAAAAACTGTGCTACGGAAAGCTACTTGGATGCCAGGTCTCTTATGATTAATGCACACATGTATGTATATGCATGTGTTTTCTCTGAAATACAAAGATGAAAGGATCTGTGTGGATATCAGGTTATTGATAAAAACCTCAATATTCAAAGAAGTCCGGCAAGATGCATTGCCTTGTGCCCTGATTATCCACATGAACTATATTTGCAAGCAAAGAGACACAAAGCTTGAAAGTGGAGGTAAACATTTAAAAAATAAAAAAATAAAGCTATTGCATTGTACTGGCAGGTATAATTTCCAGCTTGGATGCAAGTGATATTGAACTCATATTAGTTAAAAGGGGGGGTGAAGGCTACAAGATAGAAATTGCCCTGTTAGACTGACTTCTTAAGAGTCACATTTAAAAGCCAAGCTGCTAGTGAATTTGTTGGTTTAGGTTTTATCTGTAGAGTCATCTTGGCCTTGCTACATATCTTTGTGTGTCTTCTGGAATGCCTGGAAAGTTTTGTCCACCGCTTAACAGTTCCTGCTCTGGGGAAGGACGGGTCTTTGTCAGCATCCTCAGGCTTCAGCTTTGGCTCATTCGTATACGAAAGACCCAGTGGTTCAGTAGTAGTAATAATAAATGAAGGGCAGCCTCTAACATTGAAAGCTTTCCGTTTCTCTTTAACTGCTACATAACCAACTCATCTGTGCCTCAAGGAAAACTTTATGCAGGCAAGAGAGATTCATATGGAGTAAGATAGGCTTATCACCCCTTTCTCCTTTAAAATAACCTTGATAAAGGGTGTACACTATACAGTTTAACTGTAGAAATCCTCACGGAGTTACTTAATGCAGTCACAGAGTTGTATATTAGTAAAGAAAAGAATATGATGAGGAGAGGTGAGAGGCCAGATTTGGAAATTCAGAGTGTTAGTAAAGCAGAGAGCAATTAGGGGTGGAGAGAGCTGTAGATAATTTTGTGCTAGCAGTGGTGGAATGGGATAGATGCAGGGTGAGCATACATGAGATGAATGGAAATGGGATCAGAGGGATGACGTGATCCTGGGTCTTGATGACCTTGTCCTGCTGAGTACTGTCTGTATCTGCACCTCTTTTTTTGACATCAATATTTTCATGATTCTTGCAAAAAGGGCAGTGGGCAAGAAATGCAAGCTTAGGATATTTGCTCCCAGCTTTCAGATGATCCAATATACAGTCGTGAGTTTGTATTAGTCTTTGCCTTTACCCAAGGACAACATGGAAACGAGCACCTAATCCATACTGCAAGCATCATGAAACCTTCAGGACCTTCATGATTCTGTGATTCTATGACCTTGCCCAGGAAGATGAAAAACTCAGTTCGAAGTTCATACTTGCAACATGCATCTCTACATGCTGCAGTCATGATGGCACTGAGTAGATCTGATGTGGAAGGATTAATGATTTGCTGATCTAGAAGGATTTCTCTTTAGGAGATGCTGGCACCTCCTTACTGATGAGATGTGACAGTAAGAACAGGTTACCTTATCTCTGTGCGGTGATTTCTTCCCTTCCTGTAGCAAAGGGGATAACTTCTCAGATTATTCCTCTTAATGACAAAACTTCATCAATGATTATGAAATGCTTTGGAGGTTGAGAGGTGTGGCAGTGCAAACACTGTCATACACTGGTTTCACTGGTAACCTGCACAGTACTGTCAACCGTATGGCTAGCGTCTGGGGTAGTTCTTGAAGTCAAATAAAGCAACTGGAGTGTGTCTAGTGCTTTGGTGTCCTAGTTATCTTCAGATGCTGAGGGTATGAAATGACAAGTCTGTGAAAGGTTGGAGATTTGAGCAGTGTCACTGGAAGCAAGAACAGCTGCCAGCTTGTTAAAGGTCTGCAGATAAAGTGCAGCAAGGAGCTGTTAGCTGCTGTTTTTGTAGCTATGAGGCCCTGACTGGAAAACTGATACTGCTTCACTCTGTGCTCAGCCCCTCTGCCATGAGACTCCACTGCAGCAGGTGCACTCTGGTTTTAACCCTTAGGACAAACCCCCTACCCGGTGCTCGAGTTAGCTGTGGTTGTACATAGAAGCTCTACTGAATCGAGTAAAAAATTGGCAGGTAGCTCAAGCTTAAATCAGGGCGAGGGACGGGTAGAAGCACAGCTGACCTATGCTCTGCTCTGTCACTGTCCAGGCTGGATCTTATAGCCTAAAAAAGACATATTTATTTAATGGAAATGCAACCTAAATTAATTGAAGTACCAGTAAAACATGAAACAAGGCAAGCTTGTGCTGTGGTGGGGAAGAAGCAAATGGACTTTTTCTAACACAGGGCACTAGTTAGTGCACTAAGGAAGGAATGAATAGTATAACATTGGGCTAAGATTTAGGCCGGTGGCATAAAGAATGTAAGAGAGATCAAACTCATACCTTGCATATAAAAATTCTGATTTATTTACATCAGTAAAAAATAAATCTTAAACTTGAGTATGGTCTTATAAAACAATTGTATTCCATAAATGTTGTATTCATGAAAAATGGAATTGTCCAAAAAACCTGTGATGTAAAAAAAAAGTGTTTTTTTAAAAAAGTGGCAAGCCAAACTATCATTTCCTGCATACTATAGTTACTCTTAATCTCATGCTTGCGATACAAATTGAAGGTAAACACCTTATTTGCAAGAGTTCTGTACATTAACTATACTGAAGAGAATCTGTTAGCTATATGCAGTCGTGAGTTCATGTTACAAACGTGTAGATCACTCCTGGAGGAGCTCTGTTTCTTGACTACAATGCTCAGTTTGCTGCAGCGTCCTTAGGGCAGCGTCAGAATCCTTCAGCAGCTGCAGCGTTCAGGTGGCGTTGTGCTTGCAATGAGCCTCCTGATGACCACGGCCTTAGTCAAAGCTGGGAGAGACGCTGTGGCAGAGTGCCAGCTCATGCACCACATCTTCAGGGGAGCGTGGTTTTGGAGGAAAGATGCTTTGGCTGACTCCACGTCCAGCTAGCACACGTGTGAGGAGGTTTCCAGCTTGACTGCTGAAGTGTTGCTCCATGTGTTGCTGTAGCTCTCGCACCACAGAATTTGGTGCTCGGAGGATAAGGTCTCTTATCACCCTTCATGGATAACGCAAAATTTCAGCATGAAACCATAAAGAGGTAAAATGATTGTAGTAGCTGAGCAGAAGCTGTCCTCCCACTCTGTTATGTTTTCATCTTCAAAGCTACATTTAGGCATGCAAAGTGCTGGTGTTCTGCTGTCATGTTTCTGGTTTGTTTCTATTCTGGCTGGTTACTGCCAGCAGAACAAAGACAAAATGCATGCAAAAATGTATTTGCATGCAGTTGGGAGAGAGCTACACTTCTGATGAGGGGGAAGACTGGCCTGCAGACTTTGCCCTGCTGATGGTCTTTGCAGTATCTCCCCAGTGATTTTCCAGCTTGACAGGAGATGGTGCATCTGCCTGAGGGATCACAAGGTGGATCTGCTGACATCTCCTAGCTGTTCACGACGGGTTTGGCTGCTTTGCTACCTGAAGCTCACAAACCCCTGACAATCCAAAGCATCTATTCACTGCGAGTTGCTTCTCTATATTCAAACCCCTACCTTCAACATAACAATTAAGGTTTCCTTGTGTCTGTGGCATAAAATGGCACTGAACTTATTGAAGGATGGTTGTGATTAAGGCACTAGACTAAAACTCAGGAGTTTAGTATCCAAAGGGGATAAGCACAAGACAAGCATCATAAAGGTGGCAGGAAGGCTTAAAAATGCTGTGTGAAGGTGAAGTGGCCAGATACCACCACCATGAAAACTGTAGGAAAAATTAAAACTATTCCTATCAAAATAGGACTACAAATGGCTTTTTTTTTCCTCGATCTTGCTCTGTACTAAAGTCGGATACAAAAACATGTCAAATTAAATTAAAATCCATTAATTAAAAGTTGCATCTTAATTGTGATAATAAATTAGGTGAGCAAGTAAATTCTGAAACTTATTCTAGTGGGTGCTGTAAAAACCTAGGATTAATGGACTGTAAATAACTTATGTTTTTATTAACATGAATCTGTCTAAACTCTTCAGTGAAATTACAATAAATCCCCTCAAACTGCATAAATCAGAAAGAATTTAAACCTGTTTTGGGGACAATAGGATTCTCTATGCTAGCATTCTCTTATGTTAAAAAAAAAAGCCACGCTAAAAAAAACCCCATGTCCTTAGATGCCTCAGGATTTATAATGTTGTTTGATTGGCCTATTACAAAACTGCTCTAATCGGGATTAAGCCCTGTACCCTGGAAACTAGAGGTCATGAGATTGCATGATAATCAAAGGTGATTTAGAAGATCAAAGCCTTTTTGAGGGAATAAGATCCCTAATTTTATTCCTTTAAAAGGGGTTATTTTAACTTGTATTTGACCTTATTTTGTCTCCGCATGTTGACAAATACATAGTGTAAATCTGTAGCTTTGCTGAAGCCATTGATGTTTTTGCAACAAAACACAATTGGTTCAGGATTTTACCTTCCCCCTGGAAATGTCACAGCAGCCACTTTTTACATAACTGAAACTGTGATGCCTCCTGAATAAGTAACATGTCAATAACGATAATTTCTGAAAGATTTTTTGGAACTCCTTTAGCTAAACAGTGAAAAAAAGGACTTGGCTACAGGTCCTGTCTTTATCAAACCAATTTGCCTCAGACTTGCCCAACTGCAAAGTGTTTCTTTTGCTCAGTGCAAATCTTTGAGTTAAACCACAAAAAGCAATCGAAAGGAGACGCAGCTGGCTATCACTCTGCTGGTATTTCATTAGAATGTTGGGGCCAGTTTGGGTTTTCAGATGCGATGCCATCATGTTGTTTCCTTGCGAGAAAAAATGAAGCCAAGATTTGGAGGCTTGGGTAAGGCTGCTTGGCCTCTGGCCTTGCTCGTACCTCTGCCTTCGCAGGTCCTTCTGCTGTCAGTCCCTCTGCAGCCCCTGGCCCACAACGTAGAGCTCAGGGTGGGAAGCGGATCTGTTGGACTCCTTCATTTCAGGGGCACAAGGGCTGTTCCAAGAGTCGCCTGCTTTCCTAGGGCTCTCCTCCAAGCTGCAGAAGGAAAGATGCTTAAGTTAAGATGCTAATGAATCGTGACTCTTTAAAACAGCGCTAATTAGACCACATTAATCCACCACACACAAATGCTGCACGTACTATGTTATTCCCTGTCTCCTCCTGTACACGTGCTCTTTATACGCACCGGTCAGATTTTATTCTTCTGATGCCAAATGCCCTGTACTGTCCCCTCCCAAAACTCTGTTGGGAAGCAAATATTTCTTATGTGTAACAGGGGATCAGTATGACCCTGGGTTCCTTTACAGATAGAGATAGATTTGAGTGAAAAGTCTTGTTTCAAATCCAGACTCCCTGGAGGAAAGGTCTTACCACTGTTACGCATCTGCTTAGTGTGGTTACAGTGATTTCCGAGCGTGCCAACATGACTGCGGGCTATGTATTCCGGTGGTATAAATCTGCCACTCTGCAGACAGAAGAACTGAGACACAGAAAGTCTAAATGATGTTCCTGAGGTCACACCGGCAATCTCTAGGGGCACAGGGATTTTATGAATCAAGATTGATTATAGGAGTGGAGCTAGCCATTAAAATCTCACACCACAGGCCTTCGTGCTGAAATGTGCCCTGTGTTGCTGTAACGAGCTAAAGCGGTTTCAGCTCAACATGAGGAAATATTCCAGAGTTATCTGGGAATCATTATTGTATTTTAAGTACATAAACTGCTAAACCGAAAGAGCTTTCAACTACAGACAAGCTGTTATGTTCCTATTCTGACTGCTAGCACTTTAATGATTTGAGCTGCTGAATGAAGAGATTTGTGATACACGACCAGTTCTGGAACTAACTCAGATTCAAATATCCCCCAGCTGCAGAACGTCTCACTTGGGCTACTCGCTTTGGACCTGATTCAGTCAATCCAATCCATTCGCAAGCCCTCTTTGAACAACATCTCAAAGGCAACAGCGTTTAATCTTCTATCTCTGCTCTGCCTCTTGGGAGATTAGCAGTCTCAATGAAATATTATTTCGTTTAACTGCACACACAGAAATCCTATTACAGATTAACAAGATTTCTATGAGCAGAGCAATTGTACATGTTATGCCTTGATGAGATGCCAATAACTGCTGATTGCTGTCAAATGACCAAGCTTAGAAACCAGCAAAGTTAGCTCAGTCTATCCACCCACTGGCTGTCCAAATGGGAACCAGTTGTACTGACTTGAGCACTGAAACCTGAAACAGAAAGCTCTAGCTCTAGCCCTAGTTACAGCTAACGGTGTTTTAGGTCCTGATGCTCCTCAGAGCATGGGATGGGCAGGAGACCTGCTTGGGAAAGGAGATCTTTCTGCCTTCTAGGGGAGCAGTGAGTGTGCAGGAGGCAGGCAAATCTTCACACAGCACTGACATTTAGTGCCTGGCAATGCTAGCTAGTGAAATGAGATGGAAGTCACCTCTTTTTTTTGGTGCTTCTGTTAAAATGGGGTGGGTGGGAGAGGGGACTCAGCCGCCTGATGAATTGCTGGAAGATGTTGCTTCTACAAGCTCCTGCCAGACGATCTTTAGCAATCTGCTTCTCAGCAAATAGATGTTTTGATTGGGCATGGAACAAGTGGGGGGATATATCCCAGAGATTGGGAGCATGGGAGAAACTGGCTAACTCACCAATTTTCAAAACGTTTTACCTATAAAGGAGTGATGGTCCTGCAGGTTTGCCTCTGTCTCCCCTCCCTCCTGTGACTAGTGCTTGAAGCTGCTAAGAATACACAAAAAAAGTACACACACGAAAAAGAGGCACTTTTGTATTTGGTGAGAAGAGGTAGAGCAAGAGGAGGAATGAAGGAAAGGAGATTGACAGCCCGGTGGGAATAGGTTGTGAATTTGAGACCAGGCGCAAACGTGGCCGCAATGAGGAGGTTTAGGAATACAACATCTGGTTAGGAGACATTTTGAATTCTTCCTCTGTCAGCTGAATGAATTGCAAAGTAGAGGAAGCCTTGGATGCTTAATGAACTTGTAGGCAAAATAGGGATCAGAGTGTGGTGGTTTGTCTGTTTTGGCTTCTGCCCTAAGAGCGGGGGTCAGCATCTGTGCATGGGGATGTGGTGCTTAGAGCTGTGGCAACCCCTCCAGTCCTCAGCAGGAGGAGACAACCAGCAATGATGTGAGGGGCTCTCAGAGCTTCTGCCACATGCTGATTCCTAAAACAGTCCTCCTCTGCCCATCGGCGCATTTGCTGTGATATTCGTATTTAATGCAAGGTCTGCAAAAGTTTACTCCAGACAGCTCATTTTAAGTGTAAGAAAACACACGGTAGTGTATTGCATCTTAAATCAGTCCACGTGGAATTAATGGGCTAAATTTCCCTTTCACTTATATTGATATAAATTTGGACTAACTCAGGAGGGTTAATTTTGATGTCCATTTGTATAAATGGTAAACTGAGTTTGGCTCAGGACATATTTAGTTCTTCCAAAATGCTCTATATCATAACACTAGGATATATAACTTTTTTCATGAAAGGGATGATTTTATTTACAGTGGTTTTTTTAGATTACTCTCTGTGCTCTGACAGACTACAATAAAAGATAATACGCCTCACTGAAGCATAAATTAGCTAACAATTTATAATAGACTGTTTGTAAAATCGAACCATAAAACTGCCAAGGCTTTTGTCTCTTTTGACAACATTTATTTCTGCTAGCAGGCACTGGAGCAGACAAATCTGACTTCACATGGTACATAACAACAACAGAAAACCCAGCAACAATATGCAAGACTTTTAGGAAATCTTTAAATGTCAGAATATAATGGAATATTAGAACTGGGAATGCAAAACAATTTGCATTTCCCAGTAGGTTTCGTATGTTTTGTTCAGCCTATTCCTCTACTGGGAGCATGGGAAACCTGGTCTTTTTTTCTGCCTTTCAGAGGCAATGCCTGGAGACCTGACTTTGGTATC
The DNA here is from genome assembly GCF_030867145.1 of Opisthocomus hoazin. Taxonomy (NCBI): domain Eukaryota; kingdom Metazoa; phylum Chordata; class Aves; order Opisthocomiformes; family Opisthocomidae; genus Opisthocomus; species Opisthocomus hoazin. Next base: position 34,421,335 of record NC_134415.1, on the reverse strand, counting down.
CACAACTGCCTCTGTACTCGCAACACACCAAGTACCTGCGCAAGTACTTACAAGTGCAATTTTATCTCCTGTTAGGGTTGGTCTTGCAATCCCTATTCATGGGGACAATTCATGTGATTGCAGCTGTTCTGTGGCAAGAGTAAAAATACTCCTCACATGAGGAAAGGTTACCTGAGAAGGGTCTTAATCTTCTTGTGTAGCTTAAAGCTTAATGGACTTAAATATTCTAAGATGCTAAGAAACAAGAATAACAACACTTGGTACTTCCAGGCTGTTCCACTGATCTTTGAGTATTCCCAAACACCCATTTCAGTTTCCTGGCTTGTATTGTGATTTTTTTTTTTTTTTAAGTGGTAGAGAAGATCTAAAGCTAAGCCCAAAGTATTAAAAAATGGCCACCAATTGTTGCAAACATGGAATTGGCATGTGTTGATGTTTCGGTTTCTTTAATCTTACTTTTTCAAAGCAATGAATCTCTGGTAGCCACGGGAGGTTTTTCCACTTTGAAAACTGGGCCGAGGCTGTGGACTCATCAGACTTGAAATCAGCACCTAGATCTGAAGGCCTACATGAGAAGCTCACAGTTTCAAGCTATAATTATGTCCACAGAGATCTGTGCCTACACATTAAATGTCTGTATTTCCTGCCAGCTGATTTGAAACGTTTTAGTACAGATCTCAGCTGAACAGTTTACTGGCTTAGAGGCCAACATCAGTTGGCAACGATACTTTTCCTCTTGGTCCAAGCCTACCTTCTCTTGGTTATTAAAAGATGTTTATAATCTGTGGGTTACTTAGGAGCTTTTAAGAGTTGAATGCGGATGTTCTTAGCCTCCACATAAGTAAGTGGTGTCCTGTACCTTGAAATGAACACTCAGTTTTACCTGGAGTGCCTGTTACAGTAGACATGTAAGTGTAAGGCTTGAGCAAGCCATGGAAAGTTAACTCTTCCCTTTATTCAGACTTGTAGTCTACTGAAATCTGGGGCAATAGAATAGAATATAATGGAATAGAATAGAATGGAATGGAATGGAATGGAATGGAATAGAATAGAATAGAATAGAATAGAATAGAATAGAATAGAATAGAATAGAATAGAATAGAATAGAATACTTCAGTTGGAAGAGACGTAAAATGATCATCTAGTTCAACTACAATGTTGTCTTTGCCCAGCCATCTGTTCTGCACATGAACAGGGCACTTATCTGGGAAATCTCTTAACAATATTAAATTCCCACCAGGAGTTTAGAAAGCCGACACAACGCTATACTTCTGCTTTCTTGGCCTAAAGTGGAAAGTTTCTTACCTTGCTTGGTTAAGTGCAGGTTCACTGCCAGCTGTTACGGGAGCTGGAAGACGAAACTGGACCCCTGGTCGGCGGTCAGAGAAACTTCTCCTCACATATGGCTGAGGATTGGCAGCACTCAGGGACAGCTTTCTGGTCCGGTCTCCAGGCTGCCGGAGAAGCAGACTGTTTTTTTGGGAAAGTGGTGAAGCTTCAGGCTGGCTGGTCTCCTCCACAGCAGGTTTGGTGGGTACAAGCGGAGGTCTGGCTTCAAATAAGGAAGATGTGGCCGGGCAAAATATTGAACGGATATTGCTGCCCCTCTTGGAGGAGGAGAGCTGGTGCTCGTCCCCAGCACCCAGCCCAGCTCTCAGCCCCTTGTAGGATTGGGATGGGGAGGTCGGCGGGGAGGGGGCAGTGGGGAATGGAGGAGGGCTTGCATCTCGGCGGTAGGCTGGGGAGCCCAGCAGCTGGTGTGGCATTGGTGAGGTTTGCTTGTGCCCCGTGGGAGGGCTGAGTGGTTTTCGCTGGGGTGGCGGAGAGGGCAGCTTTTTCTGCAAGGGTGGGCTGGGCACTCTGGGGCTAGAGGGGGGACTGGGTTTCCTCTGCATGGTGGGTGAGCTCGGTTGCAGGTTGCTAAAAGCCTGCAGAGAGTGTCTGTGGTGTGTTGGGGGGCTGAAAACCCGTTTCTCGGTTGGCAGAGAAGAAGACGGCGTTCTCGCTGGGGAGACCCTCCTGGCAAATGCTGAGCCTTTTTCGTTTTTCCTGAGCACATCGGGAGAACCGTGCTTCTGGTATTGCACTGAAGTCACGGGTGAATTGGGCTCTTTGCTCTCTGAGCTGTTGCTGTGTGATTTTGAAACTCCACTGGGATTTTGAAGAGGAATAATTTTATGGGTTTGCTTGTACAAATCCGCAGCCTCTTTTCTCTGTGTTGCCAATATCTCCTCCTGGCTAGGGATGTGCACATTGGTAGGGTTCAGTTCCAGAGAGTACCTGTGCAGCTTCTTGTCCCCTGCTCCAGTATTTCTGAGACCTTTATTAGCGATCGCACTGGGGCCACTGGTATTTTTACTTGGCAGTAAGTCAACGGACTGCAGGGAGGCTTTCATTTTTGGGGAAACTTGTGATCTCTTAGTAGCTTGAAACTCTGCTTTGGCAGGCTTTTTGGCATCTTCTGAAGAGTTTCCTTCTGTTCTTGCAGTTTCTTCAGGCTCAGAGAAGTCAAAAGAAGTGTCCATCAACATTTCAGGTGGTGGTGGTGGCAGATTGTCAATGTCTTCCTCAGTGTCTTCCTTTGTGTCCTTCTTGCTTAATTCTGCAGCTGATGTAGGAGGAAAGGCATTTGGAAAGCTAGAGGAAACTCCATTGGTGTTTGAAGGGTTTGTGTCTTCTACTGGTGAAACACGATGCTTAATATTTAAAGGTGCCAGGGCCCTCTGAAAGGGAATGGTGGGTGGGATGACTGGAAGTCCAAATTTTCTGATGCACTTTATTGGTCCTAAGGATCTTAAAGGTGCAGCTTTTACAAGATCCTCAGTGGGACTGAAAGTTTCAATAAGCTTTTTAACAGACTGTCGTGGGGCACAGCTGCTGCCACTGAGCATTTGTGCTCCAGGAGGATCCTTTTCTTTGCCTCCTGATTCCTCCTGGGTGGGCACAGTAGCTCTTAAAGGCCTCCTGCATCTTTTTTCATCCAGCTGATGGGCAAGATTTTGATCAAATATGAACAAAGGGACTTTATCCTGGTTAGGCAGGATGCTGAAATTTTTTGAGAGGCACGCCTTCAGTTTGCTAGAGGACCTAGATGCAGTTTGCTCATCCTGCAAATAAGGTGCCGCTCTTGGTTTCCAAGGCTCTAGGTTGTTAGCTGTATCCTTCTTTCCATAAAACAGTTCCAGCCTTTTGCTGAGCTCTTTTTGAGTTCTCTGAAGCTCTAGGAGGGTTGGATCCTCTGCCTGGCTTCTGAGGGACTCCTCTGACCTGGACCGTCGTTGTTTCCCGAAGGATTTCTGGCTGCCCGTTGCAGTACTGGGTCTTCCTGTTAGGACTGCTCTTCCGCTCTCATCCTCTATCCATTCTTTACGCCCGGATTTAGCAGGGACGAACTTGATTTTTTCACTGATGGCATCTTTCATTTTCAAAATAATTTCCTCTGTCTCTGCATTCTCCGTCCTCTTGATGGGCTGCCTTTGTGTGCTATCAGTGACTGCAGGCGAAGACAGGGGCCTCCTTGGCAGGGCATCCTTCCCCATTTCTGATAAACTTGCATTGTCATCATCCTCCCCCAGGGTGCTCCCTTCATCATCATCATCCTCATCGGAAGGCAAATCCGTTGATTCACAGATTTTGAAATATTCACCTTCCTGAGTAGAATCCGACTGGAAGGAGTTATAGGAATGACTTTTGTTCAAGCTTGCATATTGGGGCATGGTTGAAATGCCTTCTGGTACTCTACCCTGACGAGAAGTCACTTCCCTACTCTGCACAGATGAATAAAATATATCTTTAAAATGCCCTTCAAGTGCACAGTCATGGGATGTGGCTGTGCCTGGTGACACTGTCCCATCACGCACGTGCTCCACTGTTCTGACATACTTTTGGGACGGATGTCCATATGCACAGGAATCACAGCTTGCTTGCCCTCCATGCTGGCCGAGAGCACTTACTTCTTTGAGAGATTCATTGTCCACGCCAATGCCACTGTCCTCAGAACAGAGAGTCCTGTCATTACTGTGGGACTGAGAGGATCTCACTGTTGAGGCTTCAAGCAGTCTTACGGTCTGTAGCAGGCGCTCATCGAAGCTTTGCTTTGCTTTCAGTTTTCCTTCCAAGTGGCTCGCAGCAGACTGCAGGTAGCTGCACATCTCCTGCAGGGCGTCGGAGGTCAGGGAGGCCAGCGTCCCACTCAGTAACTGCATTTTATTGACTGTGTACTGCAGGAGTTGTTGCAGAAGATCAGGGTGCTCCTTCAAATTACCTTCTTCTGCTGGCCATGCCAGATTCCCACCTACATCTTTGAGAAGATTTTCCCCATCATTTGCAATTTCTTCCAAAAGCTGGTTGATTTCTTCAAAGCGAAGTACGAGAAAGCTTACCATCTGCTGTAGGAAGAGTTGAGTTTGGGTGGCCTGGCTGGCCATGTGAAGTATAGTTTCATACTTGGAGAGATTGGGATTTAAGTAGGCATACGCACTCTGATGAGCCTTAACAAGCAGATCTGGGAAATCTACCTTTTTCTCTGTCTCACACGGGGTCAAAATGGACTTTTCTTTAATTTTGCTAGGTCGACCTTGCTTTGCCAGCTTATGATTTTTTTGCTTCTTTCCTTTCTTTGAGATTTGCTTTGCATTGCTTTCATTCTTGTCATCCCAAATGAAAGCTGATGCTTCTGATTCACAGGAGCTTTGCTTTCTGATCTGTATGGCCTCAGTGATGTGTTTTTGAGACTCAATCAGTTCAGACATCACGACATCAGCATCTGTGGCTGTCCTCTCAATTTTCTTGTCTTCCTTGAAAATCTGGGGATCTGTATGAGCCTTGGAAGATAACTGCAAATTTTCGTTTTTGCTCTGCTCTGATAGTTTACCCTCCTTTTCTCTCAGGCAGTCTTGCCTCCGGATCCCGTATTGGTGGAATTCATCTATATTGTAGCAAGATGAACCTTTAACCAGCAGAGGTATTCCTTTATCTCCTGGATCAATACGCAAAATACTTTTGGGTTTATTCAAAGCCTTAAGACCACTTCTTGCAATAGTATTCGCAATTTCACTGTGAGAAGGTGTGCAGCCCATCCTTTCTCTGTCTTTGGCTTTGTTTTTGATTAAAAATCCAGGTGAACTAGGGAAAGCACGACAAAGAATCAAACTCACTGTTTCATCCTGAACTGCAGACTGCTCTGTTTTTCATGAGTTTTCCATCACAATCCCAGTTTTGTTGTCAGTTTTGATTGTTGTTTGCCTTGAATTCTCACGTGCGTAATGCGTAGGATCTGCTCTTCAAGTTGTGTGCTGTTCCACCGTACATTCCGATTCAGATTTTATTCTTCGATTCAAAAAAGAAGTGTGAAAACTCTGCTGGATTTAGAGCTAATGGATTAAGAAGACTTGCGTGCCTCACTTCTGTCTTGACAGATGTCCACTACAAATAAGATTTTAAGCTCATTAGGGTAAGCAGGCACCAGCCAGTCAGCACCCATGTTGTATTTATAAAGGCAGATATTTTCTGCACTATAATGGGAGGCAAAAGGACTTGGTATCTATCCCTCCTTTTCTCCCTTGTTGCGAAAAATTAACATACAACTGAATGCAGAGATCCAAAGGAAACAACTGTACTTTGAAGCCTTTATGAAGGGAAACTATTGGAACAGCGTTACAAATGCCACTAGATACTCCTTAACCAAGCGAAAAGTGACATTGACCAGGTACATACCCCCTGGAGACACAAAATCAAATGAGTTAGAGATGTCTGTTAGACTTCTGCTTTGAGGGTCTTCAAAATTTTCCCCTATTTGCAAGTGGCAAGCTGTTTCCTTTTTCCTTCTAAGACTTCCAAACAAGATTTTGATATTTTATCTTCTTCCCCTCAGGTGATCATTCTTGGAAAGTATTTTTTTCTCTTCTAGATAGCTTCCCAACCTGAAAATCCACACTGCACGACAACAGTATTTGTAGAATAAGTTTTGCATATGTTGTCAAGATGGTGTCTGCATCTAGTGTGTCTAAACTGTAGAATTTCAGATTAAAAAAGAAATTAATTGAAAACTCAGTTTTTTCTTTCCTTTGAGTGTCTTGGGATAAAATCTGACGTCACAAAAATGACTTGCTTACCTTTATTTCTTTTTCATTGACCAGGGCTTAGTTCTCTTAACTGCAAGACTTTATAGGTTAAAACTCCAAGGAAAAAAGCTAACAAATTAAAAATATAGACCCATTTCGGAGGCGGGAGGGGGGAAAGAAGAACTGTTGTTCGAATCACTTCTGAGGTCAGGACAGAATAATACCACTCTGAAAGAGAAATTAAAGAAGGCAAAGTAAGAATTGGATGAAGCAGAAGATATCTGTCTTTTCTAAATACTTGTTTATGAACAGCAGTATGGGGATGAGGGTGATAATAGCAATCACCCCCATTTTCCCTCTTCATCACCCAGGCTGGCCTAAATGGATTAGTCTTCTTATTTCCAGATGCAGCTTTTCTACTGAAAGTGGCCATTTCTCAGTGTCACTAAGGTTACAGACAACAGTGGCCAACTCTAAGGCTGGCTAGAAGCCTACTGCTTCTTTCTAGCAATGTGATTTCTAACTGTGTGGGCGCGGGTATCTCGTCCGATTCCCATGAAACTTTGCATGCTGCCAAGCCTATGAAGCATTCTGAGACTTGAAAGAACTGCTTGCATGATTCATTTGTTGGTGCTGGACTGCAATAGCTGAATATCTGCATGGAAACTTCTTATTCTCTGTAGCCTTATTGTTCAAATCTCTTTTTCTTCTCAACAGGGGAAACGAAATTACCTTGTTTTACAGGGGGCAAGGCATGACAGTGATTCCTGTAATAAACCAAAGCATATAAGATTTGTTCTCAAACCGGTTGGAAGGTGAAGGAGGCCCCCCCTCCCCTTCCCTCTTACCTTGGTATTTGCTGTATTGTTAATGTGCAACCCTTGCATAACCACTTCCTTAATCATTGTCGAAAGAATAAAGCGGGGATTTCTATGTACTGGGTCAACATGACCAAATAAGGAAAGGAACTGATCCACAACGCAGAGGAAGACTACGGCCTTCATCCTCACGACCACCAGAGGGACCAGAGCGACCCCCTAGCAACAGCATGCGCAGCCGCAGAAGGAGACCAAGATGTGCTACGTGGAACCGGAACTACTGAACTATAAAAAGGGACTCTGGGGGAGGTGGGGTGCGGACCGTTGGCAGAGCAAGAGACTCCCCGGCCGCCCAGCGCTGTTTTGCCTGCTTCATCACTTGCTTACATAAATTCTATTGTTAATAAATTCACACTTGATTAATTAACAATTGGCTCCTCAATTTGGATTCGTCACGGGAGGCGAGCATCTATAACAATTCCCAAGAAAATTTTTAAAACTCCATGTGCTTTCTCTGAAGTAGTTTTTCTGGAACACATAAATTGTGCTTAATATACATGATGGCATAGTCATACCCCTCAGTGCCTTTCCGGAAAGTGTCAGGTAATTATTTCTTGGCTCTGCTTCTTGCAAGTCATGTAGCTTGTGCTCTGGCTGCTTCGGTGTCTCACCACGATGTGGTTTCTGCACAACGGTCCCAGCTCTTTTTGCATTCCCTTTTAGGCACGTGTCTCGTGTTCAATGTGGAGAAACAGAGCAGATTTCAGCAGCTGCTTCATCCTAGTGATCCCAAAGGTCAGGATGCTACAGCCCTCCACAATAAGTGAAGGAAAACACAGTAGATCAAGCAGCTAGCCTTAGCACACCTGTTTACAGCGGGAGTTGGGAGGCATCTTTATGTAGCTGTTTAATATTTGTGCTATAAAATCTCTTGTGACTTTTTTTCAAAAAGCAGCTCCAACAGTTCCATTGCTCGCACTGGGAATTTTGACAGTTAACTCCATGTGAGTTGTTTGTTGTATCTGGGAAGTTCTTTTTCTTCACTTTTTCCTTTGATTTTACAGTCATGTCACTTTTGTTTGTTTTTTTAGGCCATGCTTTAACATCTCACAGGAAATACATGCATGGTTAAAAAAATGCAAAATCCTGGTTTATGATTATTTATGATGTAGTCATTTATTATTTTAAATATTAATATTAAGCCAATATTCAGTTTGTTATTTATTATTAAATAGAGAACCAGAGTAATAAAAAACGTGTTTTAACAAGGCATCTGATTTATAACTTTAATTGCAGTTTGCATGTATATGTAACATGACTATTTAATGTTGCGTCAAATATTTTAGCTTCTGTGAGAGAGCAGGCACTTTGATGTGCCACTTATGAAACTGCATTTTCCTCATCAATATTCTTTTTACCAAGTAGCTATATATTGCTTTGCATGTCTGAGGCACTTCAGAAAAATCCAAATGCTTTACCTCATGCAAAATGCAAAGGAAAATGCTTTGTCTCATGCTCATCCAATAAAAGAGAAGACAAAATGTGTAAGTTAGGTGAAAAACAATGGTAGAAAAGAATATCAATGAGAAGAATGACAAGGAAATATTTTTGAGTGCAAGAGGATTAGATGATTTTGTAATCTGTAATTTATGATTGCTATATGTTGATGTCATTCCTGGTGCAGGAACACCATACCATAGTTATGTAGTTTGGTTTACAATGCTACTGTTTGCAGACCAGAAGTTGAAGGGGAAACATTTGGTCATGTTCAAGTAGATGCCCAAGTGCTGTTACCTGTGTACTTGCTGACTCGAGGGACTTTACAAATGCACCAGACGAACACAAAACTGTGTTAGAGGAACAGACTCTAGGTAAGCACCGAAAATAAGATCACAGAGTCACAGAATGGTAGGGGTGGAAGGGACCTCTGTGGGTCATCTAGTCCAACCCTCCTGCCGAAGCAGGGTCACCTACAGCAGGCTGCAAAGGACCGCGTCCAGGCGGGTCTTGAATATCTCCAGAGAAGGAGACTCCACAACCTCCCTGGGCAGCCTGTGCCAGGGCTCCGTCACCCTCAGAGGGAAGAAGTTCTCCCTCATGTTCAGACAGAACTTCCTATGCTTCAGTTTGTGCCCATTGCCCCTTGTCCTGTCGCTGGGTACCACTGAAAAGAGTTTGGCCCCATCCTCCTGACACCCACCCTCGAGATATTTATAAGCATATATTAGGTCCCCTCGCAGCCTTCTCTTCTTCAGGCTGAACAAGCCCAGCTCCCTCAGCCTTTCCTCGTAGGAGAGATGCTCCAGTCCCCTCATCATCCTCATAGCCCTCCGCTGGACTCTCTCCAGTAGCTCCTCATCTTTATTGAACTGGGGAGCGCAGAACTGGACACAGTATTCCAGATGGGGCCTCACTAGGGCAGTGTAGAGGGGAAGGAGAACCTCCCTTGACCTGCTGGCCACACTCCTCCTAATGCATCCCAAAATGCCATTAGCTTTCTTACCACTGCTGGCTCATGGTCAACCTGTCGTCCACCAGGACACCCAGGTCCCTCTCTGCAGAGCTGCTCTCCAGCAGGTCCACCCCAAGCCTGTACTGATGCATGGGGTTGTTCCTCCCCAGGTGCAGGACCCTGCATTTGCCCTTGTTGAACCTCATCAGGTTCCTCTCTGCCCAGCTTTCCAGCCTGTCCAGGTCACGCTGAATGGCAGCACAGCCTTCCGGTGTGTCTACCATTCCTCCCAGTTTGGTGTCATCAGCAAACTTGCTGAGGGTACATTCTAACTCTTCATCCAGGTCATTGACGAAGAAGTTGAACTAGGCTGGGCCCAGTACTGACCCCTGGGGGACACCACTAGTTGCTGGCCTCCAACTAGACTCAGTGCCGCTGATGACAACCCTCTGAGTTCTGCCATTCAGCCAGTTCTCAATCCACCCCACCGACCACTCATCCAGCCCACACTTCCTCAGCTTCCCTAGGAGGATGTTATGGGAGACTGTGTCGAAAGCCTTGCTGAAGCTGAGGTGGACAACATCCACAGCTCTCCCTTCATCTACCCAGCCAGTCATGCCATCGTAGAAAGCTATCAGATTGGTCAGGCATGATTTCCCCTTAGTGAATCCAAGCTGACTACTCCTGATAACCTTCTTTTCTTCCACTTGCTTGATGATGGCCTCCAGGATAAGCTGCTCCATCACCTTTCCCGGGATGGAGGTGAAGCTGACCGGCCTGTGGTTCCCTGGGTCCTCCTTCTTGCCCTTTTTGAAGATTGGAGTGACATTGGCCTTTCTCCAGTCCTCAGGCACCTCTCCTGTCCTCCAGGACCTCTCAAAGATGATGGAGAGTGGCTCAGCAATGACATCTGCCAGCTCCCTCAGCACTCGTGGGTGCATTCCATTGGGGCCCATGGATTTGTGGGTATTCAGATCACTTAAGCGATTCCTCATGCAGTCCTCCTCGACCAAGGGAAAGTCATTTTCTCTGTGGGCTTCTTCTCTTACCTCCGGGACCTGGGGTTCCTGAGGGCCAGTCTTAGCACTGAAGACTGAAGCAAAGAAGGCATTCAGTAGCTCCGCCTTCTCCGCATCCTCCATCACCAGGACACCCGCCTCATTCAGCAGCGGCCCCACATTGTCCCTAGCCTTCCTTTTGCTGCTGATGTAGTTGAAGAAGCCCTTCTTGTTGTTTTTGACATCCCTTGCCAGCTTCAATTCCAGGTGGGCTTTGGCCTTCCTCGTCGCATCCCTGCACGCTCTGACCCCATTCCTGTACTCTTCCCAAGTGGCCTGCCCCTCTTTCCTCATTCCATGTACCTTTCTCTTCCACTTGATCTCCATAAGATAATTAAGGATTAAAGGAGGTTTTTCCTTGCTTGTGGATTGTGTGTAAATTGCCTTTGCTCTTCCTTTCATATACTTTCTTCCTACTGTTAAAATCGGCAGCATTCTCATTTTGAGGGAGCTGCCTGATCACGTAGAGGTCCTTGATGGGAGAACTCACATGTTGAAACCCTGTCAGACACAGCTGGTGTAACATATGATGAAAACCAAAGACCAGTCTGAAAGTGGCACTGTAAGTGCCCTAGAGTACAGCCTGAACCTGGACAGAGACGTGCGATACTCAGACACCAGAGATGCTACCAATGCCTAAGCACAGGATGGATTTTAGGGCCTTATGAAGGGAGAGTCAGTTGATTTAAAACTGTATGAAATTTCAGTGTGAAACTAGAAACATAAGCTTAAAAATTATGGAAACAAGGAAAAATGATAACGAGGGACCGCTTTCGAGAGGTTGTGGGCTTTAAGAGGGGAATGTGCGTCAATGCTCATAGCAGGTCTTAAAAATTTAAGGTTTGTACTTGCAGATGACTTCTGGGGAAACTGAATTTCTGTTCACTGAGGAATTACAGGGAGCTTGAGTGATGAAAACAACGTCAAAGTGCTATTTTACTCTGAAAGAAACCTGCTTTTTCTTCTTTCGTATCAGCAAGTTTAATACAACCAGAAAGCTGTTCATACTGTTGGCCTAGATATCACTAAATAAATAAGAATTTGCTGCTTTTTATTTCAGCTTCTCCTGCCGAGCTGACACTGTCTGGGAGATGGAGTAGATTCTCTCCTTTCTGTAATCAGTAACAGAAATACTTACACAGCTTCATCCTGTTTCCCCTGTAGAAACCTGTTGACAATGCTAAGGAATAGAAATACCATGGTTTGAAGGAAATCTAGTTGCAAAGAATTAGATGAAACCAGTGAGACTAAGCAGAGCCTTTATTAGTGGTGATGCTGCAAGTGAAAGACAAAATTCATCTTGATTCTGGGTCAAGGAAAACCTTTTCAGAACTGGCTCCCTGAAGCTCAACTCACACCTTTTTTTTATTTCTAAGTAAATTGCTTCAGACTGATTGCATGAGACAATAAACATGAACTAAATGCTTTCAAAAACCTGTTTTGCAAAAACAGAGCCTTTTCTTTTAAACAGCAACAGGACAAGAAAAAACAGTTGTTGAAGACAGGTAGGAAATCGGTTTCCTTCTCCAGCAAAAATACTTTATAAAGGAATTAACAGGAGAAGAAATGTAAGTAGAAAATTGGAGTCAGTCTGGAGGGTTTGCCTGCACAGGGCTGTTGATGCACTCAGCTGACCCAAAGGAGTCGAGAAAAATCATATGACCATTCAGGGTCAGCAGTAGTTTTGTGAGCTACATTTACAATTGTCTCTTATTTTTGGAATGTGTGTTCTGGTCACCTAGTCATGATCTCTCTTTCCTCAGAAATCCATGGGTATTTAGAAGTTTGCTGTCTGTCGTAACTAATACATTCACTGCTGCTTTCAATGGTTAAGACGGTGACTGCCAAATGGTAAGAATTAGGACCAAGAATTCTGTGAAACAGCATAAAGCTTTAAGTATAGATTTCCAGAGTTATGCAAATCTAGCTAATTAAAAGGGCACAGTCTTATTAGCCTAGGCAGTGGTTACATCAGTTCTCACAAGTGGAAGCAGGTTTGCGGTTGCAAAGCAATTTTGGGGAAAGTGAGTTTCTGTCAGGGACTGGCAATTTAACAGGCAGGCAGTGGCTTCTGTCATTTCTCATGGAAGGTGACAGTGTTGATTTAGCATCTAGAAGTGAAGTCCAGGTGATTTGTATTCCTGAAAAATACTCCAAGATGCTACAGAAAAGAGAGCATCTATTTAGCCTCATGCCTCTTCCAGTTTCCAGTGGATTCCCTCACCTAAAGTGTCTCAGGGTTTCCCTGAAAATTGAGATACACACAGCATTCCTCCCAGCTTCCTCTCGCAGAGTGTCTGAAGCCACAGCATGTGCACTGATAGCTGTGTGAAACCACATCAAACCCGCAGGCAGCCTGGAGCGTGGCAGCTGCTGCCCGGCAGTGTGGTGTGCCCACCATCCTGGAGCAAGTCCTGATGCGTAGGAGGCATTTACATTGGAGAGAAGATTATCACCTTTCGCTGCCTGGGCACTAATGACAGAGGAGCTGAGCGGCTCTTGATGAAGTGCTAGGCTCGAGGCTGTGGATCCAGAAGCAGTGGATGCAATCTGAGGAGCTGGGAGTAAGCACACCTAGCAGAAACTGGAAAGGGCAGTTTCAGAGAAATGTCATGACTGCAGGTGGATACACGGCTTCCTTGTTTCACACCCAGCTCCGAGTGTAGCTCCTGGAGTGTCCAATGTCTTCTGAACATGCTTGCTGTCCCAAGGCCACACTGAAAGTAGTAGGTAAGCAGCATGCCCACTTCCAGAACCTCTTTGCTGCCTCACTCTACAGTGGCTCTATTTGAAGTTGCAGTGTCTTCCAAAGCCATTTAAATGATCCCTTTATTCTAACATGTAAATTTATGAAGATGAAGGAACTGGTTAGGAAGTGAAATAAAATTTTACTTAAAAAAGACTTGCTCACAAGCATTGTTTCCCCATCTTCCTCCTGAGGTAGTCAGAGCTGCTGCAGCCCATTGTTTTGAGTTCTCCATGTGCTCAGCAACTTTGCTGCCTATGGCAGCACCAAATGAGTCAGACAGGATAGGCTGAACAAACTTCTATTTTGACTCATATCCTGGCATGTAGGAGTAACTGAAAAAGATTTTGTGAAAAGGTACAGAACGAGATTCAAAGATCTAAAAAAAAATTTCCATTGCAGGGCCTAGGGGTGGAAGTCAGGACAGGCAGCGGTTCTGTCAGGCAATGGTGTCCAGTCTCCTTTGGGGTTGCAGCGTTAGGTCACTGGATTCACTCTGAGCTGAAATGTTTGGGTTTTTGCCTTTACTGCTCCAACTAGCAGGATGTTCTAGAACCTGAGATGCTTTGTTAGGTGCTTGCTTTCATTTGCTAGCATAAGAGTATCCAAACACAGTTTCATCCTCATATTCAATGTTACCTTTGAATTCAAACACCGTTTTCCATGGTTTATGGCAGAGGGCAATCATACCGTCTGTCTCAGCTTTCATTCTGCTGCATTAAACAAGCCACGCTCTGGTAACCTCCTAAAATAGACTGTTCTTTTCCTTGAATGTGCTAGCAAATCATCTCTGGGCATGCTAGATTAGCTGCCTCTCATTGAAGAAGGGTGGTCAGAACCACATGCAATTTCCCAAGGAGATGGTAGAACCCGCAGGCACAAATATTTTCCTGCCATGGCTCTCCAGTTACACATCCTAAGATAACTGCTTGCTTTTTATGCTGTTGCATCGTATCGGTAATGATGTTCGTTACGTAGCTGTTGACTACAATCGCATCTTTGTCTTCCTCAGTCACTTCCATATGATGATCCCGTACAGCAGTCTTATTAGTTCATTCCTGTTGAACAGCAATTCTTCCCCCTTTTATAATCTCATCAGTTTGTTGTTGTTTTGCTACCAAAATCACTAAAGGAAAATATGAAACAAAGATTAATTCCAAGAATAATACCCCAGGATGTCATCAGTAACCTCCCTCAGCCCAGTACTTTCCGTTCAACTCTACTCAATGCTCTTTCTCCCTGTCCCTGCACTTTACCTCCACTGAAGTTCTCTTGAATTCTCGTGTTCTCCCGAATTGCTAATAATTTCCAGTTCAGGCTCTTCACTACTGTCCATTATTCAGCATCAGCCATTAAACAGCTCCTTTGCCCAGAACAGCAAGCATCTTGAAAAAGGCAGACATCAACTGCCAATACTAAGCCAATACTTCAAACTCTTTTTCTAAAGTACCCTTGAGGTGAAAATAGCAGGCCTGCATTTTCCTGGATTACAAATTTTCTTTGCCTTTTCTGAAGTATAGAACATTTCTAAGAAATGGAAGAACTACCTTAGCTTTTCTCTAGCCATCTGGCATCATGTTTACTGTCACAACTGCAGCTCCATGTTCTCTGGGAGCTGAGAGCACTTACAGCTCTTCACTCTTCCAGCACTTCACCTGAGGTAATTTCCACTTGTCACTCCCATTATTTGTCCTGCCTCTTCCCCTGCAATTAATACTACCACTGGAAAAACAACAACAAAAACCTGATTATAAATGCCACTTATCTTTACTTAATAGTGACCCACATTGAGCATAAAAATATAGCAGGACTTGTCTGAATTTTTATCCAGGTCAAATTCCCCCAAGCAGCCTGGGCTCAAGCCAGGTGAAAATGGGTTTACCATGGATTTCTCAGAGACTACCAGTCTTTGGATTTAGACCCTTACTGGGCTGACAGCGCTGGATGAGCATCCCCTGGGAAAGCCTTCTTGAAAGTTGCTACTTTCCTTCCTCCAGCTGGTTCCTGAAACAACCGGGAGGTCCAGATCTCGGAGTCCTGTGCTCAAATCCACCAGTGACTGATTATGTGTGACCTTAACCGAGTCCCTCTACGCAGCTGCGCCTCCCGGCCAGGCCTCCCACCGCCGCTTTCCGGCCTTCAGCTCTCCCTTGACTCGGCTGCTGAGCGCTGCTCGGGGCCGTCGCTGCCGCGGTGCCACGGGCAGGGGCAGCGGCCACCACGGGCGAACCAGCACCTCCGCCCCGTGTTTGGGCGGGGGGGGTGCGCTTGCGAACGCTTCCCGGGGGGGGAACCTGCGCGTTTTCCCTGAGGAAATGCCCAGCCCGACCGGCAGCGCCAAGGCCCACCTCACCCCGGCCCCGCCACCGCCTGACAGGACTGCCACCGGCCCCGCCCTCCAGGGGAGCGGGGCGGGGCGAGGAGGGCGGTGCTGGCCGCCGATAGGCCGGTGGGTGTGGAGGGGCGGGGCGGGCGCGGGACCGGGACCTCGCGCGGCTCCCTCAGCTGCGGGCGGGCTCGGGAGGCCTGGGGAGCGGTCTGCCGCGCCCCTCGCTCCCCGCGGAGAGCAGGTAGGGCTCGGCGGGGGCAGCGGCCTCCCCGCAGCTGCCGCAGGGGAGCGGGACGGGGGCCGGCGGCCCCCCTCGGCTCTCCTTCGGCTCTCCCTCGGTGCGGGGGCCGGCGCAGCGGGCGGGCCGCGGCCGGCCCTGGCCCCCGATCCGCCCCCCGATCCGCCCCCCCCACCCCGCCGCGGGCACGCTGACGGGGCCGTGGGGCCGCCCGACGGGCCGGGGGTGCGTCGGGCAGGGCGGGAGCAGCGCGGCGGGGGCGGGCACGGGCGCGGCCCGGTGAGGTGTTGCCGCGTCCCACAGCCCGCTGAGGCGGCGGGGAACCCCCCGTGGCTGCCGGGTCTTCGCTCTGATGGGCGGTAGCGGGCTGTCTGCGGGGGGACGCGGCGCGGGAAGCTTTGACCGAGCAGACCCGACCCGGGCAGGGCTGAAACCCGAATTCTCTTAAAGCTGCAGCTTCTCGCAGCGCAGGGCCGGGTGGCAGGAGGGCCCCGCTTAAGAACCGGCCCCGAGTGTGCCGGTAGGCACGTAACGCCGCTGCCACTCGAGCTGTGAATTTTACGGCGCAAGCAGATGGTGCATGTGCCAGAGTCTCGTTCCCTGAGCTTAATTTTTCTTCTTGAGCACATGTAAGTACACGACAAGTAGTCGTCCATGGTTATTGTCAAAAATAGCATCACATTGTGACAAGTTCTGCTGTCAAAGCCCTAGCACAAGTGGTGTATTTCATCACTTGAAGTGCTTTAGCGTTTGCAGGTTTTTTAGAGTACTTGCAGGAGAACTTTGTATGTGTGCTTTAACACAAATTGCAAATTACAATATCTGGAGTATGTGAAAACGTTGAATCCTGTATTATACAACTTCCCCCCCCCCCCCCCCCCCAGTATGGAGATGTACCATGCACTTCTTTATAATGCGTGGATATTAGGAAACCTGTAGTTGCTCTTTAATCTTGTCAACATAAGCGCATATGCATCTGATGATTCCTTCAAGTTTTCCGAGTTTTTTTCTCCAATGATATTTCTATTTTTCGTTTTCAGATTGAGTTCTGTTAGAAGAACATATGGCTGGCAAATAGTAAGTACAATACTCTGGGCTGTGCTAAACTACGCTTAGTGGTAGTTTGGCAATGCTGTGAATGGGAAAATCCTGTCCTTCATTGAATTTCTCTAACCGTTTCTATCTGTCTGTCTGTCTAAACTCATCTTAATAATGTAGGGAAATGATTGCTCTTCTGGAAGACCTTCGATTTCGTTTCACCAGGACTTCCTACCTGAGTCTGTATGTCTTGGACATTATTAATACCTCAGGCAGCTGTGTTTTTGCTCAGAACAGAAGTCGTTATGAGGACAATGTCTGTTTGTCTTTTCCCTTTCTTTGAAGTAGTTTTCAACCTTTTGCTTTCCTTTTGCCTTTCCAGGTATGCATGTGTGACGTTAACTGATTTTGATGTTCTTAGACCTGAGCTAGCAGTCTCTGGAGGTAGTCATGGGTGCAGAACGTGTTGTTGCCTTGGCGTTGCGTGTTTCAGTACTGTGTCATGATATGGTAATATGTTTCAAGATCCAAATTAAAATCCCACGTTGTGAGGATGTGCATGCTTAGGTCAGGGGGTGTTGGCACTGGTGTAAACATGTGAAGCCATTCTTTATGTAGAGTTGGGTGAGTGCATGCATTGTAGCACTGGGGTCTTCATGTCACCTGACCAACAGCGCAGGTTCTTTCCCTGCCTGCTTTGCTTTGGCAGTCTGTGTGCTGAATTCTTTTCACTCATGTGGCAGATTGTAGTCTCCCCTCTGGCCCCTCAGAGCTAAAGATGCCCTGGATACTTGCAAACACACAGATTTTGTTCTGTTCAGTCTGATTTTCTGTGTACAATAAACGGTCTTTTTTGTGTTAGTTTTCAAATGTGTCTGTTGATTTCTAGTTCCAGTAGCTTTTGTCATCGTGCTTTACAAATCTCACCTCTTCCTGTTACCATCTGCTCACTCAGGTCTGGCTGCTTTTCCTTGTTTTTCTTTTGTTTCCTCAGTGTTGTACTGGCAGCACTGTGCAAAAAGCTTGTAGTTCTTTTCCTGTCTTTTTCTGACTTGGCAGGTTCAGCTATCGTCTCTACTATACTTACGCATATTACTTGTTCCTTTGCATTTTGTGAGTGTGTCTGATATGCTACCTGTGAAAAACTGTTGTGGATTCATGGGTTTTGCAAAACTTTGTTTTGTTTTATTTTGCGATAGCCTCTGAACCAATGTCAGATGGTAGCAAATTTATTTCACTGTTGCTCCACAAAAGAGATTTAATTGGTGATTTGCAGCTTAAGAGACTTTGTAGTCATTCATGCAAGAAATGCGTTGCTGTCGTGTTTATGATGACTGTAAAGCCATTCAAAATGTAAACTCTTAACTTTTCCTCACTGGATGGAAATAATAATAAAAATAATTAGTGATATTTTTTGGCCTTGTTGAATCTAAGAATCCGTAAGCCAATGCAATTTGACAATGCTGTGGGAAGAAATAGCCCAGTCCTTCCCAGTGGCCTCCTTGATCTTCCCTTTGTGCCAGCACATGCATTTGTACAGCGGTGTAAGACTGAAGAAATAAAGTAGTTGGAGAAAAATGAGCATTTTTCATGTGGACCTCTTTTCCAAGTTGAGGACAGGGTGAACTGTGCATT
This sequence comes from Opisthocomus hoazin, assembly GCF_030867145.1. Lineage (NCBI taxonomy): Eukaryota > Metazoa > Chordata > Aves > Opisthocomiformes > Opisthocomidae > Opisthocomus > Opisthocomus hoazin. The sequence continues at coordinate 34,402,959 of NC_134415.1, read as the reverse complement.
GTGTGCAAGAAGAGGAGATTTTCATTTTTTTACTTCAAAATTAGCATCTGTAATCCCCTGCTAAAACGCCTTTTACGTTAGAGTGTAGATTATGTAAGGTTCCCAAATAGTGTGACAAATTTATCTGGGGAAATATTAGAATAAATCTGTTCACATAGCTTGTAGTGTGTAAGGTACAAAATCCAAAATAACTGTCAAAAACAGAGTACTTTTTTATTTTTCCTGTTTACTCATGTGTATAGATGAAATGTGAAAAAAACGCAAACATGCCTTGAAGCTCCACAAATTCCTTCTGTCAAGCAAACTGGCTAGACACATTCCTGAGTAAAGAGCGCTGCGTAGCAATTGGCAGAATAAAAATTTAGGTTGTTTAGTAGAAGTGCTGCTTTTACCCTGAGTATTTAACCATGAAAATTCAAGATGCAGAATTTCAGTTTTTCAACTGTGAGATGTCATCTCCAATACCACAATAATGCCTGTTTCTGTTAAGAATAATGTTTTTCATTATTTGCTACTGAATTTGCCCAAATAGATGTCTTACAAGTGGTAGCCATCTCTCCTGTGAACCGTAGCGTGTGAACCGTAACTAGGATGTAACTTGACCTGGTTGTTCGAAAATGTCACCATTAGTCTGTATGGCCATTTAATCTTTCTTCTCTCTCCTAGGTTGCTGTGCAGCCTGAAGAGTTGACTGGAAACAGCACTGTGGTGGAGGTTACAACACTGGGGTAAGTATGCTATTTTAAACCGTAAGGGGAGAAGCTGGGAAGGGAGCTGGTATGGAATCATGAGTCCAGGAGTGAATCACTCGTTGATGAATTGTCTACAGCTTTGTGTGGGAAGATTTAAAGTGTTGAGAATTTTGAAAGAGGAGAAGCCGGTAGCTGGTAGCATGTTCTTGCTCATGATGAAGGAAAGGAATATGCATGCAGAGTATGAGGACAGGTGCTTAATGCTTCGCTTTTTCATAAAGCTGTAAAACACACTAATCCATTCATCGTTACCGTGTGGTTGCTAATTATAGCATTGTTATTTTCATTACTGCTCAAGTGGAAAACTGGAGAGAAATATGTTTTCCATTAATAGCATGCAAGTTTAGTGATGATGTCAAAACTAGAAGTTGGATATCCTTGACACCATACTCCACTAGTTTTTACTAATTGGCTTTATTAGTTTGTAAGAATGTAATGATAGTAATAGTTTATGTGTGCCAAAAGGAAAGATTTTAGTCTTATTGCACCTTGTATCTTACTATGATAGAACGAATCCAAAGTATTTGTAATGATGTTATTTATTAATTTTTTTCCTCCTGAGGTGGCTTTCTAGAAGATGACCATAGAGGATCTCCCAGAACCTTCCCTAGAAGGAGATTCCCTCATTGAAAGAGAACAGTTCTTATTCCCAAACTCTGAAACATCTGTTACTTTTTCTGTTGCTGCAGCACCAATGCCTTCGGACTGTGGTATGTACTTTTAACAGAAGGTGAATTTGTGATTAGCAGAGAATAAATTTGAATAATAAATTTTAAGAAATGCTATCAACCCTTAATTTATTCCTTCTTTCCAGAAAAAGTTTACTGCTTGTTAAATGAATTCTCTATTATTTTTTAAAGGAAATGAAAGATGAAGACCCATGCTTTTTCTATTTTTCTTATTGTGTATGTTTTAAATTATAATATTTTTTCCTTCTTGGTGTTTCTTCTGTGTGTGTGCGGTCAGATGTTTGTAGTTTTTAAAATCTCAGTGTAGAACTGGATACTGAGTTGAGATATAAAACTGCAGTAATTGAATGTAGTTAAGCATCTACGTCCCATTGAAAACCTCCAGGGTTACACTTTTCCTGTGCTTTCAGTATGTAAACTGTAGAATATAGGGGATATTTCTGTTGGGGATGTGGAGATTTGTGGTGATAAGGACTGTGAAATGAGTGTTAGAAAATTACAGCAAGCATCAGTGTTCAGCTTTCAAAATAATGTCTTCACATGTTTGAATTATAATAGTGTTTTAAGCAGGATATGTAATATTAAAATGTCACCGTAAGTAAGGATCTTCATAGATAGCTACAAATATAATGCCTTTGAATATTGCAGAAGATATTAATAACATCTGTATACCTTAAAAATTATGGCTCCACCTCTGTTTTTCCCATGCATTGATTACTGTAATCAACTGTATTCAGGAAAGGTAAATATATGTAATGTTCTGTCTCTGACACAGACTCAGCAATCTTGAGACCCATTCGATGAGTTAGCACAGGTTGGAAGTTTAACAGTTCCATACGATACGTTTTAGTGCATGAACACATGTCTTGACATGGTTTAGCCCTGTTGTCATAACTTGTCTGGCCTGTTCTCCTGTAAGTACTGCTGTGATTTATTCCATTCTGCTTTCTTATCCCTTAGAAAAATTTTGCATTTGTCCTTCTTTAAACGTTGGTCTGTTGTGATATCTTCTAGTAACACTACAATGCCACTACTATCTGTACTACTCGGTCTATTCCTACTCATTGAATAAGAAAAATTCCTTTTATAGGAGGTCGCTGTCACCTGTGTAACAGTAATATTACTGAATCTGGGTAAAGAAGATTAAACCACAGCAGACAAAGATTCTTGGTCATTACATTAAGTGCATTTATTTTTCCTTAATACAGTTGAGCACTGTAAACAATGCATAGGAAAGACAGAGGTGGAGAAAGTAATGTTTTAAAGTAGCCAGATGCTGTTGTCATCCTTTCATGAAACTTTTTAACAGATTTTCTGTAACATTGTTTTGGTTTGCAAACACTACAGCTGATCACCTGCTAAGCACTTCATGATGGTTGTTATTAGTATGTAATATATTCTCAGGTTTTTACCCTAGCATGCTGATTGTAACAGTCTATTAGAGTTCATTTCTGGTGTATAATTAGGTTCAGGTTCATAGCTGGAAATGATCTTGGTAAAGAAAGAATCATAGATGTTGTGTAAGTACATTAATCTTGTTGGCTAGTTGTCGATTTACTTCATAGCTTTCAGTGATAGATCAACTGTGGTTTCTGTGGAAGTGAAGTATTAGTAGATAAATCAGGAGGTCTGTGCCACTGCATGGGGTGTAGGTAAGAAGCACACCTTGTGTAGTGCTGGGAGAGAAGGGTTTTGCTTTTGTTTTTATATGCTAGGGGCAAATAAAAATTCATGCTAAATATCAGTGAAGTTGTCCGTTTTCATTCTCCTTGAATCAAGGCAATACAGTTAGAGGGTCTCTAGATAGCCAGGACGCGAGCTCCGTATGTGCTTTTATCTGTTAATCCAGTCTAGAGTGGTGGCATGCTCTTTTTGAGGAAAGGTTATGATGATTCATCCAGAGGTAGTTTATACCGTGTCATGCAGCCAGATGGCTGACGCTGTGTTTTACTTAAGCTGTATGTCCGTTCTGAGAGATTTGTACCTGCGACTGCTGCAAGCTGACATTGCACATTTATTGGAAACATTTTTAAAAGGCAACTCTCTGGTAGCTGTAGCGGGGGTAAAAGGTCAGTGTTTTGCATGGTTCAGTCATTTCCTCATGACAGTAGGTTCTGCTTCCATTCCTTCTCCTAATAGCCATTGCTGTTCAGATTATTTCATATAATTTTCCAGAGCTGGAAGAAATTCCACAAATTTAAGATAGAATATGTGTATATACATGCACACACATACACCTGTAAGTAACATGAAGTATCATACTTTAATAATAAGGTGGTATTTCCCCTAGACTTTGAGTTGCCTGAAGCAACATGAGGCTTAAAATCTGAAAATATGTATCTTTTTTCTGATCTCGGTTTGGTGGCTTAATTTTTAAAGATGTTTGTTCCCTGCAGCTGCCATCAACTGGGACTGCTACGTTCATGAAATATCTGAAAATAATGGAGGCCATAGAATGCCTTCCTGATTTGTGCATGTGTTTGTATTTTGGTATGTTTTATGTAAATTGTGATGGAAGAAGAAGGAAAAGACATGTTTTGCAGCATATAGAGAAATCAAGTACTCATTTAATCAGAGACATCAAGAGGCTTGTTTGTGCTTGGGAACAGCTTAGAATCAGCAGTCTTTGGCTAGCTGGAAGCAAGAGTAAACCCTTGTTAGCATAATGACTGCACATCTCTGTTAGTCCTTGCCTAAAATTAAAATCAGTCTTGCAGTGCCATTGTATTGGTTGCTGATTCAAAGCTTTTTCAGAAGTATAAGCAAGAGCTTAGTATTAAAGGAAAAATAGATCAGTTGTTAAAGAAAATTTGTAAATTAATTCAACATTCTGATTTTCCAGTGTGATTAGTAGTGAAGTAAGTCTCTCTGCTATTCTTTGCCTTTGAGTTTGAAAAACTAGATGGGTGTTAAAACTTACAATTGTACCTAATGTTTCCTTTTTTTAACAGAGTTTTCCTTCTTCGATCCCAATGATGCAGCATGCCAAGAAATACTTTTCAACCCCAAAACATCAGTTTCTGAATTGTTTGCTATCTTAAGGCAGTGGGTTCCACAGGTCCAGCAGAATATTGATATTATTGGGAATGAGGTGAGGTATAAATGAAGATCCTTGGATGCTTTCAATGTTAAAGAAAGACTATGTTGACAATGAATAAACCCAGTTCATTCGCAAGCAGAACTAATCATGAACACAGATACAGTTTCTGCCTTTTAATAAGTAGTACTGATCAATGCCTTGTATTCCACATCTTGTCAGCTTTCATTTGGAAGGGAAAGATGATGGTTAAAAATTCAGTACATTTGGTTACATGGTAGAAACAATGTTTTTTCTCTAAACAATTGTTTAGAGACCCTTCATCTTGGAGTTTTTCCTGCTTAGCAGTAATCGTAAACTCCAATATATGTAGTTACAGTGAAGCCTGATCTTAAGGGCAATGTTTCCAAGGCACAAAATGAGTTAGGAACTGAAATCTCTTTGCAGCCTGCAATAGGCTGCTCTCAGAAGACACCTTGTTTCTAGTAATTCCATCCTACTTTCCTATTTTTCTTCTTCTGGATTACAGGCTTTTCTAGACAGGTGGGGAGGTATAGTAAAGATTCTTCCTTCCATAGTGTAACTGGGGGGGCTTTTTGTGGGGAGGGAGTGGGGGATGGTTGAGAGATCAAAGACCAAGGGGAGAGACTTCATAAATAATGTCATTTTCCTGTTGTTCAGTTAAGCAGTGAACTTTTCAGCATGTCAAATGCATGTTAAAAGTAATAATAGAAAGAAGCTTTAAAATCTGTAAACAATGAAGGTTAATGGTATTCATATAATACTGTTTATTTCATTTGTACATGTCGCTCAGTTCTGCAGTTGCAGGCTTCTTTGTTATTAACCACTGAAATTAATCCAGGAGTCAATAAATCGGAAGTAACTTACTAAAAAATACTGATGTCAGAGATATGCCAGAGCTAAAATGTGCTTGTTTTCCACTTGCCTGTTAGATCATTAAAAGGGGCTGCAGTGTGAATGACAGAGATGGACTGACTGATATGACTCTCTTGCATTACACTTGCAAATCAGGGGCTCATGGTATTGGTGAGTAAAGAAACATCATTACCGATGTAAAAACCTAATTAATGCACAAAGGGTAATCCCACAAACTATTACAGAATGTTTCCTTATAGTAGATATTTTCTTTTTTTTTTTTTTAGTGCTTGGTTTTGGCTCTTTTAGTGACCATCAGAAAGGAAGATAGAGATCTGTAGTGCAATTTGGAGGAAGTTGAGTTACTGGTATAGGTATGGCAAACAGTAGTACCAGCTTAAACATATGTTTAATGTAGCAAAGGCTGTTTCAGGATGAGATACAAACTGCAAGCTAAGCTATCCACAGTTTTCTTACATCCATCAGTGAAACTAGAATGTTTAGGTGACGGGCTGTTTGTGTTGTGTGTTGTTTTTCTTTTTTTCCTTTCTTCACCCTTACTGTGTCAGAAGAAAACAATAATCTTTGTTTGCATTATTATGATCGTAAGTACTTGAAATAAGAGCATATTTAACTCTGTTTGAACACCCCTATTGGCTTTTCTGTGTTGTGCTGCATTTTTGTTGACCTGAACCCAGTTCTACTCAGAGTTTGAACTAAGCTTCTGAGTGAGGTCTGGCATAGGTTAGCTTTTCTAGTGTCAGCAGATCTTTTAATGTAAACATCAGCATTGTGGTGTGTAATATTTTTTTTCTGCTGTCAGATACTGATATCTCTGGTTTTGATGGGTGACAGATTATTTACAGCGAGGTATTAGAGATAAACAGGTAGTGTTGTTATATACTATAGTACAGGTTTCAGCCCTTTGTGATTAAAAGGCAAAGATTTCTGCATCCTAATCCTAAAAAGAAAGGCATAGTAGTTGTTCTGCTGTGAGCTTGAAGGGTTTAACATACATTATGTGTTACACATAAGTGCATGAAGGTTTTCTGAGGTCAACTAAATCTCTAATGCGTATTTTACAACATTTACCTTGCAGGTGATGTTGAAACCGCTGTAAAATTTGCAATGCAGCTTATTGATTTGGGTGCTGATAGCAGTTTACGCAGCCGCTGGACAAATATGAATGCCTTGCATTATGCCGCCTACTTTGATGTTCCAGAGCTTATTGGTGTTATTTTGAAACATGCAAAACCAAAAGGTAGGCATTGTTATTTTTGTTTCATGTAATGGTCTGTATTTTGTTACTCTGTTGACCCTAAGCTGGTGTGCAGTTGTCTTGAAGTGTGGGGTTTGTTTATCCATTATAACTAACTAATTTCTAATTTCTTGTTCTTTTAGACTAACTGATTCATTTTTCTTTTAACCTATTTTTTTGTGGTTTAATGCACTCATTCCATTGCTGGTTTTTAAACCTGAGCTTTGTACAAGATGGTAGGGAAGTATCTAATAGAATGAAAAGCAAACAGGTTGATTTGAAGTTGTTGAAGACTAAGAGAATGTGTGCAGAAAACCAAAGAGGTAACTATTCTGGTAAATTCCTAGGGTTTTTAGGATTCCTGAAATGTTGAGAAGTCTGTTTGAAAGACTGGGAGAAGGGTAAAGGAGAAGTGGGGATTTGGCAATGTCATGTGGTGAAGTAGTGACTGAAGCAACTTTGACATGCTCATTTTCCCCACTTCTTGGCTAGCTAGAAGGTCATGTGTAAGGAACAGTTTGACTTTAGTGTTTGGTATAAATAGATAATACCTTTTGGAATCATAATATGAAGGATTGGTAATTGGAGCCCTATTTATGCTAATGCAAATGGAAATACAGAAATGGTTCTGAACCAGAACCATTTGTTCCTAATTTGGTCAGGATATCAAAACCAGTAAGCAATTTTAATAGTGAAATTGTACAAGTGTTCACTTGTTCTACTGAATATCCTTCTGATTGTGCCATTTTGCAAAATGATTAATGCCCTTTTTGACCTAGTTGTAGCTAAAGACTCTCTCTCAAAATTCTGAGAAGCTGGTAGGTTTCTGGAGTACACAATGCTTGCTTACCACACCTTGAATCGTCATGGAGGTAATTGTTAAACAGCGCTGTTCTTGGTGTGACATGCTTAAGAGGTAACAAATGTAGGTTGGTAACAAAAGACAAAGTAAGGCTGCACAGTAGTTAAGTCCAGATCACACGTAAATAGACCAGTCTCCATAATTTGCATCAGCAGATTAGGTCTTCTTCCAGACCTCGTCTGCATTTGCTGTAATCATCTCCTCCAATGCAGTGCCTACAGAAGTTGTGGGAATTTGCTTGGATTTCCAAGGAAACCACTCTGGATAAATGCCTTGGCAGCTGGCCACTCTTGGATAAGCAGATCATTTTTTTTTGTCTTGGAAAATGTATAAAACAATGGATGGTCTGAATTAATAGAAACAATAATCTTAGCTCCATACTTGATCAGGCAGTTTGCAGAGAGGGGAGGATGTGTGTAGAAGGCAAATATGCCTTGGATGGATCAATACTGAACTGGACTAAAAATGGTTGTTAACAGATAAATAACTTGTCAAGACAGTGGTGTACTGACTCTGAGACGCCCATTGTGAAACAGCCAGTACCACAGACGTTTCCTTTTGGTTTACTGCTAAACTATTTCCTTTCTGACGCTCTGCAGTTAAATTCTGTATACAGATTTACTCCTCAGTTGTTAGAACTAAGCGCCAGTTTGATCTTAGATTTTTAGAGATTTTATATATGAAAATTGCTAAAGTCTTAAGAACTAGAAATATTGTGTGATGCCATTAGACAATGACTGTAACCTGCATGGGATGCTAATGATAGACTGTTGCTGCATATTAATTTCCACTAGATAGTTTGGGGGTGGCTACTGGGCAACATTTGATATACATATGTGTGTGTTTGTCACCTGTACTCTGCCAACTTAGATCTAGAGAAAAGCTGTAAGAAGACAGTGTTTAAAAACTCCAGGCATGAAGCTTGCAAGTCTGAGGAAGTCACATTCGTCTAATTAAAAAAAAAATAAATCTACACATCAGTTACTTTTAAAAAAAGAGGACTACGTGCAGCTGTTGCTGACTCATTAGCTGACGTAACTGATCCATATTTCTGCCAATTGGTTCCTATGTTTGCCAAAAATACTTACTTGGTAGCCTTATTAAACATGGAATTTTAATATACGTGGAAGTACAACTACACAGCTTCTACTCAGTTTTAGACTGGTAATGGTCTTTTGACATTTGATATGTAAAAGGTACATGTGCATACGTAGCTGACATCATCTGAATCATGTGAATGCAATCTTCTTCACATGTGTGCCAATTAAATTTAAAATAGCTAAGTTTGTGTTCATATTACTGCAATTGTAAAACTGTTTAAAATTTGGTCCCAAATTTGGTGTCTTTGATCTTTATAAAATGTTCTTCAGAACACTGACTCTTCAATCTTCATTAGTATGTGTAAAGTTGACATCTATATACATACATATATATTTATGTATCTTCGATGTATGTTGATGTTTTATGTGCCCCCAAAATACTGATTTAGTATAACTATGTAAGGATGTTGATACCGTTGGCATATACTTTGTTTGTCACATTATGAGAAGGGCTAGTGGTTTGTGGGACAGAGACTGATACTGGACAATATTAGGAGACTGTACAGCCCTGAGGTGGAAACTTTTGTGTTGCTCACCAGTATTTCAAATGGAAACATTATTGCTAATACTTGTTGGCTTTTGGTTTGCGTATTAAATCAACTGGCATTTTTAATTAACAGTCGTATACGTAATTGACTCAAGCTGACATCTCTCTTGTATAGTTTAGGAGCAGAGCGAAAGCCTAAATAGACATTAAAACTCCAATCTTCTAGAACAGTAATAACTTCATAGCAGACTGAAAGATATATTGGGAACAATTGATGGAAACACACATTATGCTAACTCTCTTCTAGTCAGATGCAGCGCTCCATTTTCGAAACTATCAGTGAAAGACCCTTTGGAGTGCAATTCTTTGAAAACAAAGAAATTGTAAAAATCACTAGCTCTTACTTCGTTCTTGGCCATTGGTAATTAAATCAATGTAAAGCAGAGGTATAATCAGTTTTTCCCTTACCCCACTACCTGCTCACAAAGGAAAACAACTGGTTGAAGATGCATCTAATTTTAACTTTTGATACCTAGAAGCAATAAAATATATTTCTGAAACATTTAATTTACATGCAAACCAAAAGTTACTACCTTGTTAATCTTAGCACAGTAGATTGGGCATCCTGAATAGCAACAGTTTTGCAGTTAAGTCATCAGTATTATAAAATCAATGGAAGTAAATGCTCATCTTCCAGCTTGGTTCGTGGTATGAATAAACAGATGCAGACAAGGTTGATATTCCATGTAGAATTACTTCTTGTCTGCATTTAGTACATAAATAATGGTGTGTCTGTATAAATGTTGTACAGATGAATGTCCTCTCAAGGAATCTGTAGGGTGAAATGTTCACGTAACAGACTTACATATCTCACATGTGATGTTTAATTGCAGATGTGGATGCCACCTGTAGTGATTTTGATTTTGGAACAGCTTTGCATATTGCTGCATTTAACCTGTGTACAGGAGCTGTCAAGTGTTTACTGGAACATGGAGCAAATCCTGCCTTTAGGGTAAGGAGTTAGGTTGTAGATTCACCAGAAGGTGAAAAAAGTACCTGGAAAAACTGAACAGTCTGTCCGGGATTTTGGTTAGCTAAAAATGCATTACATGGAGTGATAGTGCCTCAGAAAGATTACTTATACCTCATAGTGGATGATTTTGTATGCTTTGTCATGCTTGTGTGTTGAGGTTTGCGTTTTTGTGTCACAGTCTAGTTCATTAGTTCAAATAGCTTTCAAGACATTCTTCAGTTTGTTGCTTGACCTTTCATTTGTTAATACTCCTTTGTGTCGTGCAACAGCTGTCATGGCAGTGGTGGATCTTTTCAGAAATACAGGAGTGCAATCTGTGACCTCCAGAAATGCAGTGTATTGCTTAGCAGTAAACTTAGCATAAGTAACTGATAATGAAGAAAGATTAACTGCTCTGCTTACTAACCAAAGAATATGCCTGAGTTAGTGTGAAGTGCTGCTATATGTGTCTAGCCACAAATCTTGGGTTTTGATGACTTTTTGGAGTTTGTTTTTTTGTGGATGTTTTTTTGAGTGTTTTTTTTTAAATGAGAAATTATAATTGTTTTAAGGGTACTCAAAAGTCATTATTTTATGTATCACTGATTGTGTGAAATCTTTTGGAACATCATTGTTCATACAGTTCTTCATTATATTCAACCTAGATATCTTTAAAAACTGCTTTTCTTCTTTGTCTCATTGATTAGTGTGCATGTATATGTTTCAAATTCTATGGCGGCTGTATGTTTAAGACTCTGTTGTCAGAAGGAATACTGCTTTGTAGCTGCACAAGCATGCTGAGCTGGCAAAAGGTGGCTCTGCCCTTGAGAAAAGCAATCCTCTGCTGCTATGCTCACTTTTGCCGCCTTGCCTCTTCTCTGCCCCTTACCTTGAGTTGACGCAAAGATTTGCAGGGCACCCAGTGGGCTGAATTGCAGGACTGGTGTGACCGAAACGATCACTAATGTGACAAGTAAAATCTCAAAAGAAACTCCCTGCTCAACCTTAACCCAGCTATATCTTGTTTTTAAGGTACTGTGACTTGAATGGGGCTGAGCTTTTACTTACAGAATGACTGTAGATTTTTAAGGAATGGTAGCTGTTTAATTCTTCCATCCTGCAATAAAGTTCTGACCAGAGACCATGTGTAGAATTTGCTTATATAAGAACAGCAGAGTGTAAATGCTGAGTACGGATTGTAGTTTTCTAGGGTTGAGACAAGAAGATTTATAGGGGGCTTGGGGAAGATGGAGCTTTAAGTCTGTTTTTTAAGGAACCAAAGCAGATATAATCTTGCTCTGCGTCATTCCAGTAATTTCTGAGTCCAGAGGCTCAGTGGAGAGAAATTTGGAAGACTGAGATACTTATTTTTCCACAAATTTTGTGAAAATCAGCAGATCAGAAAAGATCCATACTAATGCCTTTGCTGAAGAAATAGAACTTGCGCTTATAGCAGCCCTACAGCCCAGCGGTGTACTTGCTGTCTGGCCAACTGGCCTTGAGTTAAAGTTAACTCCAGGTGAGCTGGTACTGCAACAACTGTGGCTTAGGGTGGGCATCGCACGGGACATGAGGGGAATCACAGTCACTGCTCTCTGGGAATGGAAAGTGTTTGGAAAGGACTCTGTCCTTAATTCACCTCTCATGGAAGAGTCTGTATCTAAATAAACCTGAACAGATTTATTTATTTATGCGAGACATCAAAACTGTGTATTCTATACATGCAACGTATTAAATTCTACCTTACATTTGGAATAAGCCTCACCAAAGGCTAAACTATACAGTGGGTAAAGATAAATTCTTTGGGAGGTGTTAACTTTACAGTATTGGCAGTACAGACCAGAATTCTTGCTTACTTTCTGAAATCTGTGTTCAGATACGCAGATACATAGATAGGTGTTTTTTTCATGTGTTCTGAGTACTAACAATGTTCTTAAGATTCAAAGTAACTTAGCACAGTTGAAAAGAGGACACTGTAAATGCTAGTTTATATGTCCAAGGATGTTTTGGCATCCTTATTTGAAAATGTGGGTTTTTATACTAGTTTATATTCTAAGAGAAATATCTAATGAAGAGGATAAAAACTTCATAAACTGCTGTGGTTTTGCCTGATCAGGTTTAACTTGTTCAGAACATTAAATCCTGGGCTATGTTATGTTTCTACAGAATGACAAAGGGCAGATTCCAGCGGATGTGGTTCCTGATCCGGTAGATATGCCACTAGAAATGGCAGATGCAGCGGCCAGTGCGAAAGAAATCAAGCAGATATTGCTGGATGCAGTGCCTCTCTCATGTGACATCTCAAAAGCCATGATTACAAACTATGATCATGTCACAGGCAAGGCCATGCTTTTATCGCTTGGCCTGAAACTGGGAGATCGAGTTGTTATTGCAGGACAGAAGGTATGATGAGCAACCTTTTACTACCCTCGTGATTTCTGGGCAGTCAATTTATTTACTCCTTTGGAGACATACATCAAATTTTTGAGGGCCTAAAACACTTTCTGGAAGGTATGAACTCTGGAGGGCAGTAAGGTCAGTACTCGGCCCAGTCTTGTTTAACTTCTTCATCAATGACCTGGATGAAGAGTTAGAGTGTACACTCAGCAAGTTTGCTGATGCACCAAACTGGGAGGAGTGGTGGATACACCAGAAGGCTGGAAAGTTGCGCGCAGAGGAACCTGATGAAGTTCAACATGGGCAAGTGCAGGGTCCTGAATCTGGGGAGGAACAACTCCATGCACCAGTACAGGCTTGGGGTGGACCTGCTGGAGAGCAGCTCTGTGGAGAGGAACCTGGGTGTGCTGGTGGACGACAGGTTGACCATGAGCCAGCAGTGTGCCCTGGTTGCCAAGAAGGCCAATGGGATCCTGGGGTGCATTAGGAGGAGTGTGGTCAGTAGGTCGAGGGAGGTTCTTCTGCCCCTCTACTCTGCTCTAGTGAGGCCCTATCTGGAGTACTGTGTCCAGTTCTGGGCTTCCCAGTTCAAGAAAGATGAAGAGCTACTGGAGAGAGTGCAGCGAAGGGCTACGAGGATGGTGAGGGGACTGGAGCATCTCTCTTACAAGGAAAGGCTGAGGGAGCTGGGCTTGTTTAGCCTGAAGAAGAGAAGGCTGAGAGGGGACCTTATAACTGCTTATAAATATCTGAAGGGTGGGTGTCAGGAGGATGGGGCCAGACTTTTTTCAGTGGTGCCCAGCGACAGGACAAGGGGCAATGGGCACAAACTGAAGCACAGGAAGTTCCGTCTGAACATGAGGAAGAACTTCTTCCCTCTGAGGGTGACGGAGCACTGGAACAGGCTGCCCAGGGAGGTTGTGGAGTCTCCTTCTCTGGAGATATTCAAGACCCGCCTGGACGCGGTCCTTTGCAGCCTGCTGTAGGTGACCCTGCTTTGGCAGGGGGGTTGGACTAGATGACCCACAGAGGTCCCTTCCAACCCCTACCATTCTGTGATTCTGTGATCTGGTTACAGAAAGTAGTGAGCTGAAGAGTTAGGTGTTAAAGTCACTACTGTGAAAAGCTGTTTTGACAGGCATAGTCTGCATTTTGTATCTGTAAACAATTTTTAACAGTATCCTATAGTACATCAGCATGGCTCAGCTTTCATTAACATTTTTGGTGTCACATCAAAATGATGGTAACATTTCCAGATTACCTTGGGAGTTGCCCAGCTTTCAGTTATGAATTTCTCTGGATAGTTTCCAGAAGGCGGTAAAAGAAACCTTTAATTCTGCTTAGCCTCTAGTAACCCAATTTCACTGGTGCAATCTTTGAAGCATTGCTGTGCCAACAGGGTTGTTAGATGGGTCTGTGGAAGTAGAGGAATGTAGCTAATACTGGTCCAGCTCAAATGTGAATAGCTTTTAAGAAGCTACCTTGCTGGACACATTTTAAAAAATGCATTGAAAAAAATGTAACATTGGTATTGCAGTTAGTATTCACGCCTTTTATTTGCTCTGATAGCAAGGGCTCTGAAATGATGTAAGAGTGCTAGAAGTCTTTTGAAGATTTCAGGTATTTTTCTGGTAAATGTTGAAGGCATTTGTGAGCAAAATTTTGTGTTTGAGTAGCTTTACCTTTAATAATTTTTCTAGTATAACTTCAGGTTTGTAATTATCACAGCTGAAGTGTTCTGAAATGAACTGCACCGAGAGTGCAAAGCCGCTTCCATTCTGTATTTTCATTCATTCTTGAAATTGGGTCAGGAAAAGTGAAGGAATCACTAGCCATGCAGAAGGCATTGTAACTGAAGTCTGTACAGGAAGCCACTTATTCTTTAAAGACAGTAAGAAGTTCATGGAAGTTTTACAGAAGGCCATTGCACAGTGAAAGCACGGGGAGATAATGTAACTGCAAGTTGATGGAGGCTTTGTAGCAAGAAAGGGAAGAAATTAGTGCTCCTGTGTATCTTTCATCCAAGTAATGCCCATAGAACTGTTTGTACCGTAATGTGCTTACTGTGTATGGGTGAAGCTTCCTGGGTTTGGTTACTTTTTTTTTAATTGAGTATGCTATTACAGTGGTTTTTAAGAAGCTGTTGGAAGCTGCTTTTTTTTCTGCTGCCAGAGGCCAGCAGGCCTTTCCAGCTAGCTTTTTTGAGGAAGCCAAAGCTCTTTACAGCAGGTGGGAGGGGGGGATGTGATCGTGCTTTTTGGTCTTCCTTTTCCATGTCTGCTTTCCTCCCTTCCTTTCTTTGTGTGCGACGAGCTGTTCTGCGTTACTCCCACATCACTTCCCACCCACTTGCTGCATTTGTTGAATGGAGAAGTTGATCTCAGCCTTGCCTTCCCCTCCCCCTTGGTACTCACCCACGTGTGCAGGAAGTGAGGACAGGACGATGAAAACGGCGCCCAGCTGTTAACCTTCTCTTGGGTCAGTTCTCATGCCTGGAATATGGAGGCTGGGACGCGGGCACTGGCTCAGCCGCGTTTTTACGAGCAGTGTTCCTGTTCTCGTTCCTGCTTCTGCAGTCTCCTAACATAACAGCTTTAATGAAACTTGAAAGCCAAGCACAGTAGATGCCAGAAGGAGAATGGATTCCTCTCTTGATTCCTACTGCACCTGTCATTCTAGTTGCCTTGCAGGGTAGGAAGCCATGTGAGCAGGTGTTTATGTGTAAGTGGTTTGGGGTCCCCCAGCTTCACTGGCTCCTGCTGTGCTGGGTTATGTTAGTGTGAGTGGACAGTCAGTGACATGTGAGTGCAGGGAAACTAGTAGCTGGGGAAAAAAACCTCTTTTCTCCTGTTCCTGCTGTATCTCTCATACCCAAAATGTCCTCCGTTCCTTGCTTGCACAAGTTCTAGCGCTTGTGCAAAATTGGTGCCTCAGTTTTGCCATCTCCACCTCCAGCTTAAGGTGCCTGCTGGTCCTTTCCCTCTGCTCGTAAGTGCCCTTTGGCTGGTGCCTGGAGAGCGGAGATCTGTTAGCCTGCTTGGCCAAGCTTCCACCGGCTGAATTTGATCTCTGAGTTGGCAGCTAAAAAGTCTGGGTCTAGATTAGCGTGATGTAACTGCCTACAACAATCAAGTTTAAAGGAGATCTTAAGAGTCAAAGAAGAACAGGCTCTGAGTCATGTTTATTTCTTTACAGAAAATGAAGAAAGAGTAGCTGGGAGGTTTTATAGTGAAGAAAAAAAAATGGTTTCTGTTTACTCTCTGAGGGCTGGATTAGACAGTGAAGTCATAGTAAAAAATGAACTAATAGTATTAAGGTCACATGAGATAATGCAAACTGAACAACTGAAAGATCAAAGGTTTTTCTTACTAAAACTAATTTAAAAATAAAATGTAAAAATGAATTTAAATAAATGTTAATTACATCTCTGTTAGGTATTCCTCCCCTGACTGGTTGAAGCATGTGAGCTTTTAATGTATGTTTGTGGAGGCGGAGGTCCACCAGCAAGACTGGTCTGTCTTGATATTCTTGATATACTGTATAGACTCTGAACAGATAAGTAGATATTGAAACAGCAAACAAATGTTATAACATTTGCTGGCTTTTAAAATTTTGTTTAATCATGAGGGAATAAAAGAGTTACGAAGCTTTAAAAAAATAAATATGCTCTGAAGTTTACCCTTTAACCTTTGCAATATATATATAAATACATGTATACTTATATGTGTATATTTATATAATTTTTAATCTAGTATTTCTGTGGGCTCTCCAGTTCAGCAAGATACCTAGCCATGATTCTGGAACTATTGTTGTGGAAGACACTGAAAGTAAAACTTCTCATTAGGCATATACACCTGTACGCTGCTGACTTGGAGTTGTGTTTTACAGTGGTGCTTGCTGTCTAATCCTTCTCTGTCACGAGATCTGTCAGTAACCGCTGCTTTTGTTTAATACAAAATGTACACAGAAGGACTAAGAAGTTTTGGAAAATTCATTGCCTGGCATAGAAAGATAGGAATGTCAATAATCGAGAGAGATGATGTGTCTATTTCTCCGTTCTGCTCAAAAGCTTGGAGGTGACTTGCTGTCTCCTTCATAATCTGTACTATGTTCTTGTGGGCGATACTTGTTTAACAAAGTCAGTCTGCATTGATGCATTTTGCTTTAGGTTGGTACATTAAGATTTTGTGGCACAACGGAATTTGCCAGTGGCCAGTGGGCTGGCATCGAGCTGGATGAACCAGAAGGAAAGAACAATGGAAGTGTTGGAAAAGTCCAGTACTTCAAGTGCGCACCAAAACGTGGTATAACCTTTAATTTTTTCTTACATTTTTTAAAACCCTGAATTTTAAAAAAAGTATTGGAAGATTGGAAAACCTTCTGGAAGAATAAATACAGATAGAATAAATACAGATAAGGAATTTTGTTGCTTTTCTTTGCAATGCTTTGTTTGTTTGTTTCATTGATTCTTTTAACTGTTCCTAGTGTTTTGGCTGCAGTTATTTGCAAAGCCACTGAAACAACCAACCACGCCAAAATTCGGGATGTTTCTGGTTATTTCCTTGAAAGTGTGAGATAATAATCTTTCCTGGGTTTCCATTATATTGCTGAAGCTATTTGTTTGCATTGTGAGAATAATGGCCATGTTTCTTTACCTGCTTTGCCTTCCTTTTTAAGACATTCACACTTGTAGTTGTTTTCTAACTTCCAGCTTGATGTATATTATTTTAATCGGTGTTTCATGGACAGTCATGATACACGAAGTCTTGTGTTTTGTAACAGTGGAGACTGAATGTTACTATTAGGACAAAAAGGAGATTCGAACTGATAGTTTCACTGACTTCCTGAATTCCTCTGTTCACCTTGCTTGATAAGCCTTTTGGTTTCACTGTCCCATTTGAACTGGTCCTTCCTACCCTACAAGTGCTTTGACAGCATAGTAAGCTATGATTGTGGCTGAAAAAAACCTGAAATTAATCGATGTAAGAGATAGTAGCCAGAAAGTTTTGTTACATTAATGTTACTCCTGGTTCTTTTTTGGCATATACAATTTTCTCTCTAGGCATCTTTGCACCTCTTTCTAAAATAAGCAAAAAAAGCTCTGTACGAAGTTCTTCCATGCGGTCTTCACCTTTGGTCAAATCCAAGAAGATAGATGTGACGCGCGTAACTTCCAAAGTGAATTCTGGTGAGTATTTTCTTGTGTATTGAGACAGGATAGAGAGATACTAATCTTCAAGAATTAGCACTAGTCCTGTAAATCTTGGTATTAAAATAATTGTTTGGAATTTGTTCGTCACTTGGAATGAGAAGATGGTAAGATACTGCCTGTTCTCGTTGTACGAAGTTCATTAGACTTTAAGCTAGCACTGGAAGGACGTTGTGTGTGGTTGGTTAGCGATTAGAGTGATCTGATGTGCTAATAGCGGTCTTCATATACTCTACAAAAAAAAAAGCTCACCAACTTGAGCCTTTTAAAGTAGTTTCCAGTTGGTTGGGGTATGAGTTAAATGTCTAAACATAACGTGATTTCGTTTACTAAGATCTTCCTTGGTAACTTGAAACATCTCACAGAGATCAGTGAAAATCTAGAAACTTACCTACATACACCTTTATGTATAGGAATTGAAGAAATTTAATTTATTTTCTGGCAAAATGATCAAGGAACTATTTAACTGATTGTGTTTGAGCTACTAATTAAGTTATCTGAGTAAAACCAGAGGCACATTAGAAAGAGAAAGGATGTCCTTGTAATACAGCCTTAGTCTGCTGGTTGGAGGTGCAGGCTCAGTCACTTGCTCTGGCTTAGTCTTTTAGTAATTCACTCAAATTACTTAATACTTCTGTGTAAGTTCCCTCCTTGTGAAGCAAGAATGATGCATCTTTTCTGTCTGTTTAGGTTCCAGGGTGTTTGGAGTACAAACCCTTCCCTGCTGGGGATAATCTGGCCTTGTGCCTGGCTGGCTACATAATGATGTTATTAAATACGTTACAGGAGCATTTCTTTTCCCTTTTGAACCTTGTTTAGGTTCACACACATACTAAGGCAGCACACCTTAAGGGATGGAAGATATGCATACATTCTCACCGAATTTACTCAAGCACCCTAAATCACTCCACTCTTTACCAGTAATAGGCAGAGTGTAGGAACAATGTGCCAGGCTGGTAGAAGAGATGCATTTTGGCCGCATTTCAGATGATTTATGTAACTCTTCTCTAGGTAGATTGAGGAGGAAGTAAGCCCTAATTATGTGTATTTACAATCAGCACAAGATTTAAGCTATTTATAAATAGACATCCTGCATAAAAAGCTTCTCAGAATAATCCATTTGTTAGGACTATTGCTCAGGAGCAGATCCAAGCTGACTACTTCTGTTAAATATTGTTCAATGTTTGATTCAGTTTGTTGTGAACTGTTTGTAACTTATTAAACTATAATGGAAAGGACTGTTTCCTTTGTCACAGATGGTGTGTTCCAGACAGTTTAGTCATAAACCACCTTCTCTGTCATAAAGTACATTTGTGTCTTTGTAAATTCTAAACATTTTTTGGTAAAAATCAGAGTGAGTTATGCATCATCTGCCTGTCAGAGCTTACATCCGCTAACAGTAATCTGGAAGCTGCTGTTTGTGAGATGTTCTTGCGTTGAAAGGTCCGTTAGAATTGCCACGGCTGGCTGATTCACTGGCTGGAGTGGGAGGCTAGAGCTGCAGAGGCAGAACTTTGTTTTGCAGTGTTTACCTGCATCACCAGATTACGTTTCTTTCACTTAAACATCATTCCTGCAATACATTGGTTTGTAATGATCCAAGAAAAATTAATATGCTTTTTGTAGGTATGCTTGTAAGCTGCAACATAAAATATAATACTGTATAGAGATTTTCAGATTTGATTTGTTTCTACTGGATTTGAATAATCCATCACATTGATGATAGCAGGTCTTTTTCAAATTTTTAGAAAAAGGATTACTGTGATCAGATTGAGAAATGTGCTGTCACAAACACTAGTTTTTTGATCTGATGCCTTAATGGTTAAGCCATAAGTTTGGAAAATACAGTACATTTGCAAACTAGCTAGTCCCTGTAGCTGAATTAAGCTGAGACATGTAGTTAAATAAAAAAGATGTGATTTTTCTTTCATGACAGGGAGGGGATAAATCATAGATAAGCTTGTTCTTCATTGAGTTAGGGTAGGAAATTGTCAGAAATGCAAAATGACTGTTCACAAATTGTAACTTGCGTGGCAGTACTAGTTCAGATGCATATCACAATATTGCTGCTCTAGGAGTCAGGCTCTTAAAAATCATATTGGCATACTTAGTTGTAGACTGAACGAAGATTTGGTCTCAAATCTCTCAAAACTGTTATGTGCAATCTTTAATGTAGAAATTGTGAAACTAACACTAGTGAATAGTATACCTTAAGCAGTATAAAAGTGCATGTTGTATATATAATAGATGTAGATGTTTGAAAGATTTAAGTAAAACTCCTTGAACATAAACAGTAATATTTTGCAGACAATTTGTTTATTGTCTGGCGAGATAGTTTGGACTGTTTTAATATGTTAAGGGGTCTAACATCTGTGCTTATCCATCAAAACAATTCTGCAGTCTTATTTTATGCATTTATCAAGAGTCTAAGGAACTACAGAGTTTTATCAGTCTTATCCATGCATCCACTAATCTGCAAATCTGTCGAGCTGATTTTGTACATGACTGTCTTGTAAAGTTATTGCTCATTGTTAGGATGTATATATTTGAATGTATATATTCTTTTTATAGGCCTAAATATGGCAAAAAAAGACAGTGCTTCTGAAACCAACTTTATGGCTGCTAACAGGGGAAAAACTGCACCTGCAAAAGATGGTAACTATTTTTTTTAATTTTTTACTATCTTGACAATAATTTTGGGTAGGGCAGAGGAAGTATTATTAGTGCCTTACCTCTGTAAAAGTCCTGTATTTACACCATAGAAAAAAAGTTGTCTTGCCTGCCTGTACGCAAGTCCCAAGGAGGCTGTACACATTTAGTTTACTAGGAGTAATTTGTGTGGATGTTTGGGTGGTGTTCTGTGTTGCTTTGGTAACAGCTTCTGTCCAAATACATGGACAAGAATATAGACAAGCCCTGAAGGCTGAAAGCTGTCTCTTAGTGACTAAGATCTGACAGAGAATCTGGAGAATTACTTTCTTAGGTTTCCAAGGGAGACCTTTTGCCCTTTATTATTACTGCTTAGATTTTGATGGAGAACTGTGCCTGTATTCCGCTGGAATTTTTATTCTCTCCTATGTCTGTATGTTCAAGCTGGTGTAATAAAATGTTATCATCTAATAGCACTTAACAGTCTTGGCACTGTGTCATGGAAGACTCATAATAACACCCTTCAAATACGAAAAACGAAACTCTAGCTTTGTAAAAAATTTCTTTTACATAGGAATCATTCTCTGCAGTTACCTAGTTTCGGAACTGGATAGTGACTTCCACTGCATCAGTACTTTGCGTGCCGAGCGTTAAACATCAAAGGACCTCCCTTTCAGGGATGTCTTTAACAAACTGTAAAAATGGGGTGTCCTTTGAGGTTTTCTCTGTAAAATCATACTACAAGTGTCGGTAAAAGCAGTGTTTCTTCAAAAGAAGTTGAAGTGTGACTTTGAATATACTCTTCAGAGACAAGCATATTTTTATATCCTCCGTCAGTGCATGGTTGTGAGGAAGAGACTTGGGGAAGAAACTAGCGTAAGGTATTTAAGCATTGTCCTATGTGATAGTTCTTCAGAGGTGAGATCAAAAACTTGTGTAGACAGATGTTTCCAACATTTTGTTCATGGAAGGCACTTCATGGCTTGCGCTTCAGATTCTGGTCTCACAATGAAATTAATTGGCAGTACAGTGGATGCAATATGATATCCGCAATTAGTAGGGCTCTAAAGGCTTTGCAGGCTGTAAGTGATGGGGAGTGGAGTCTCATTTTGGGATCTAGCAGTTTAGATGAGAGTGCCATAAGGCAGGTGCAGAACCTTTAGGAAGATCCAACATCCCACTTGGAAAGTAGCTGTCGCTGGTTCTTTGTCAAACAAAGGCTGTTTCAGCTTGGGATTTTCCTGGAGTTTGTGCTGACTCTGGTAATTTGTTGTGGGTTTGGTTTTTTATTTTTTTTTATTTTTTTGACACTAGGTTTAAAGAGTCTGTTCATGAAATATGCAGATGATGCCTGGCAGAAAGTCAGCTGGCTTAATACCACCCCACCCCACAAAAAAAAACCCAAAACCTTGACAAATTGGGGAAAAATATCTTTGGAGGAAAAAAGATGCAGCAGAGTAAGGATAACTACAAAGTTACGTAGCAAGGCTGAAACAGTCAACTGTATAAATACACCTTGGGAATGACGTGCCTGGTAGTAGTTTTGTAGAAAAGGACATGGGGACATTGAGTATTACGAGGTAAATGTGAGTCGTCATGTCATGCTGTTGCAAGAGGGAGAACATACTGGAATGTATAAAAAGGAGTCAGCCGTGAGATACACAAAGTGACCTGGATGCTTTGCTTGGCACAGGTAAGGCCTGAGCGAAAACCCTGCGTCTAGTTTTAGACACTGCATTTCAAAATAGGTGAATCAACTGGAGAGAATTCAAAGAAAGCACCACAATAACTGGAGGTATAAAACATGACTTGGGAGAAAAGACTGATGGAATTTGTGATTGTGTGATTAAAAAGACAGAAGATTAAAGGGATAAGCCATGAAGCTTTCAAATACGAAGCACAGTATAACCCATTCTGCAAGTGTAATGAGAGTAAGAAATCTTCAGCTAAAACTGTGGTAATTTAGGTTTTTATATTAGGGGGAAAAAACCCCGTAACAGTACAGATAATTATGTAGTGAAATATATGGCTGAAGAAGTCCGTCGGTCTTGCTGATGGGAGGTTTTTAAGAACAGGTCGAACAGTCACCTTTCAGGAGGGATATAACAAATGGTTGTTTTGCCTGATGGAAGAGGAATGGATTACAGGACCTGCTGAAGTCTCTGCTGCTCGCCCTCCTCCTACCTCATGATTTCCCACACAATGAAGCATTTAATGACTGGTTTAGTTCCGTTTAGGTTCTGTATTGCTGCATCAGCAGTTTTTGTTGCGTTGATGTAAAAGTGCTAGGTGGTCTGACTCCAGTGAGCCCATTGCTGGACTGACTTCTAAATACAGACATGTAGTATGTGTTCGCAAACACACACGTATATTTATAGCTTGAACCTGGAGTTGAATTTTGCCCGTTTAGTCACCATTTATTTAGTAATTTGCATTTTCTTCATTGTAGCATAGCTGCAGCCAGTATCTCAGGAGTCTTTAGATTTCTGTCCCCAGATATCTAAGCTTTTGCTTTCACCCACTGCATTTTCCTTTCTGCGGTTCTTTACTGTTTGCCAAACCAGAGGATTAGATTATGTTGAACACGCTAACCCTGTGTTGTTATCAAGGTGCTTTGTGAGAACTAATGAATTAAGCCTCTCGGAATTCTGGAAAGTTTGATAAGCAACGTTGTATTAGTTTTTCACATTGAGAAACTGAGGCATAGACATGTTTTGCTGTACCCTGGCTTATTTTGGGTAGAAGGGGTTAGGAAAGGGGGGAACTGGGGAGAGCCTTGAAAAGGAAGGAGGAAAGCTGAACATAAGTCTTACTGAACAGTTTAGACATCAGGGTTTGCAAATGGAGATGATAATGATTTATTTCCCATTCTTATTTTATAGTACAGATTTTAATATTAATACAGTTGTAATAGAATGTAGTAGGCTTTAATCCAGACAAAAATTCACTCCTGTAATAGCACCTTCCTTCTGCTTCTCATCAAATCTTTAATAGGCTGGATGCTGAAAGTGTGGTGCTATGATCTCTTGTTACTAAGGCTCCCATGTTTTAATAAATATGCTTGGGACTGTTGGGAACAACTTTCATAGAGTAACAAAGAAGGGTCTTCTGGAGACCTCTTCCAGCACTTAACTATCGCCTTATTCCCAAGGCAGGGTCAGATGCACTGTTCACAGGTGTTTGTGTAAATGCTGCTTAACAACCTCTCATTTTGGCTCTTTACTTTGTATTCTGCCCACTGTAGAGAACTTACAGAAGCTTTGCCTGCTGCTTAAGCTGTCTTTTTCCGAATTTGATCTCTGAAGGACTATTTCCATTTGTGTCTTTTAGGTTGTCCTGTGTACAGCAGCTCTTCCTCGTCTACTACCTCCTTGGAAGGCAAACAGCATTACTGCAAGAAGCAGAACTCAACTGGCAGCACTAAGAAAGCATTGACTAGAACATCTTCTGCCTCATCTAAAATTAGTGCTGGTATGGTCTGTTTTGTGGAGGTGTGTTTTCACAGGTTCAAGTTTACTGCTGTGTTGAATACTTATGAAGAACTACTTTTGCTGTTTCAGAATCTGAGATAGTTCAAGAAAGACACTGGGGAAGTAGTTTAACCATAAGCTGAAGTTTGGCAACATGTAAAAAGTTTTTTGGAATGTCTGCAAGAGGAAAACTGTTCCTGTGGTTGGTCACAGTACCTTTCAACTGCACAGAAAAGGCTGTGGTCCACAGTTTGCATGCTGAAGCAAAGCAATTCTTTGTCTAAGCAAAATTTGCAGAGTGTTGCCATGTGTTAGAGGCACGCTCTGTAGAAGAGAGATCCTCTATTTACCAATGAGTTAGCTCACTGTTTAAGACTTTCTTAAATTTTAAAGAGATAATGTCACTAATTTCAGATCTTGTTCTTGTGTTGAACAGGATTGTATAGGTCTTCTCCAGCTACGAGGAAAAATCCTTTCGATGAAGGAGAAGTTCAGATTGGAGACAGAGTACTGGTGGTAGGACAGAGAACAGGCACTGTTAGGTTTTGTGGGATGACAAAGTTTGCACCAGGTATTTGCAATATTCTTTGTGTAGGTTGTAGAATCAATATGGAATAACATACATGTGAGCATGTGAACATGAGAGAACTCTGCGTTCTTCCTCACTCCCTCCAAAAAAAAAATCTAAATTTACTGGGGTTTTTTTTTTTCAAAGTTCTCTCTCTCTCTCTTGTGTTTCCTCGAGTAATTTTTACTTCAAAGCAACTGCCAGGAAAAAGATATGGTTTAAAATGTGCCTTTTAACTAACTACACTAACACAGCTTGAACAGGAGAAATATTTTGATGTTGAAATAGTAGGTATTGTTACAAAGCTTTCTGAAAATCCTCCGTTTAGTCTGCAAAGTGGTATATAGTTTATTGAGATCATATGACTTTACTCCTCACTTTTTCTAGTAAGCCTTTTTGACACAGCTCATCTCTTGCAGTACTAGTACTCTTGTCGTATAACTGTCGCATTCTTATCTGCTTGGCATCTTTAAGAGGGTAATTGTGAACATTTAAATCTTAACTTACAAACCTTTAGGTCACAGGACAGCTGAAAAGTTACAAGCATCCCCAAAAGCTCCAAACTCTACCACCATTTTCTCACCCTTGTCCCTTTCAGCTGCTCCCTCCCTCCACCTTGCTAGAAAACACATTGGAGTAAAGCTAAGTGTTTTCAAATGGGAGAGAGTTGTTCTAAATTATGGAAACCAGTTTTTTTGTAACTAAAATCTAGGTTCTTTATGTCCTTATTTATAATCTCTTTATTGCAAGAGTAATGCAAAACCAGTTGGTAAGCACTGGTGTAAGTACCTAGTTTAAATGAGGTCCATTTGATTGATACATAAGCGGCAATACTCTGTCTTGACACTTGGTGGCATCAATATTTAAAAAAAGCAACGTTGGAGTGTCAAATGCGAGATTGTGGTACAAGCTATGTACTTTTTTCATTCTCGCCCCTTTCCCCAGTTTCCTTGTAGGCAGTCCTTTCTTAAGATATTGCAATTAACTGATTACACTTTCATGTGACCGATCCTACCTTGGTGTTGTCACTTACAAAGTAAACGAGAAAAGGACTGGTTTACCAGATACACTATAAAAAGTGTAAAATCAGAAAGCTGTTTTGACAGTGTAAGTCTCTTCCAGCTCCCCCCAAGTTTGGGAGCAAAATTTTTTGGAGAAAAACATGGTATTGTAAGAAGCGAGGATGGAAAGATCCCAGATCTTCACTGTTTCCAAAAACAGTAATTTACAGAAAATGTAACAGATGCATTTTTAAGTATTTGAATTTTAATATGTACCAAAGCTCTGGAAGTTACCCAAACTTTATTTCTTTTGCTGCAATGCAGATCTTTAGAATTAAATAAAAACGGGGAGAACTTCTGACGTGCTGAGCCCTTCTAATTCATAAGCTGTCATTCCTGTGTTTCTTGAGCTGATAATTAGAATTACCATTTTATCCAGTGCCTTAGTACCAAGTGACTTGAATTAAATTTTGAATCTTTTGGGGATGGATAGCATAAGGACTGCTAATGGAGTGTGAAATTTGGCACCTTCACGTAATTACCTCACATTTATCACAGGTTATGAATGATCAAGCTTATTAACATCTTGATGCCTATTCAGTGTTCTGTACGAGATGACTTACTGGCCAGTTCTGATTGTTACACCCTTCTCTCAGTATCATACAACCAGCCTTGCAATTTATATTAATTATAACTTGCTAGATAGAGAGAGGGAATGAATTAATATCAAAACTTTAATTTTACTGTTGATGATCTCAGATGAGGCATAAACCATGTGGTCAGAGGACTAAAGAGGGAAACTTTAACCACCGCTGCTCTTCTTTCCTGTCTCCTTTTTGTCAAACAGCCACTGCTGTATTCAGCAATGTTCCTTTTGGCCTTAGTGTATATACGTCAAAAGTTTTACCTTTTCTATATTAATTAAAATGTCAATAATTTTCTTGAAAACATATAAAAATGCTGAGATAATGATCTTTAGATTTATTCTGATAGAAATTTTCACACAGTTACATAGATAGTTATTTGATAGTATATAGATTAACTACTATTATTAGACAGTTTCTAACTAGAAACCGTTTTCCTTGATGTGGGTGAATGCCAGCTGTCTCGATGAAGAAAAGCCTGTGGTGTTTTGTTCAAAATACCCGTGATATTACTGTTTTGAAATGTAGGATTCTGGTGTGGAATTGAATTGGACAAGCCTAATGGGAAGAATGATGGGTCCGTGGGAGGCATTCAGTACTTCAGCTGTCTTCCCAGATACGGTATATTTGCGCCACCATCTCGTGTACAGAGGTAAGCACTGAAGCTGTTTTAGTGTTTGTGTTGCCAAACACTTTGTTAATACATTTGCAGTGGGAAGCAAAGTTTTGCAGCAGATATGGAAGAAATAAATGTTTTCTTCTGCTAATGGAAGTTTATAACCTCCATTAAAGACCTGGTGGGTTTTAGATCAGCATTTTGAAAGCAGAGTGTAAATTGGAATACAGCTCCTCCCATTTTTCTTGCAGCCACTTCAAGTGTTTTCATTCCAGGGCCTCTGTTTCTGATACAGCCTGTGTTCATTAAACTTTATTTTTATGACCCAATCCTGATGTGCTGAGCTAAATTTGGTTATAAAAGGAAGTTGCCCTTGGACATGACTGGAAATAATGTTCTCGTGCCAGCTAACTGCACAGAGGAACCAAAGCATTCACCACTTTGTAGTCTCTTCATTAGGTTTGAGGAAGAACATCTGGGGAATGAGGAACGAGTTGAGAGCTTGTGGGTTAGAATTAAGGGACAGGCTCACACGAGTGACATTACGGTGGGTGTGTACTACAGGCCACCTGACCAGGAGGAGGAGGTTGATGAGGCCTTCTACAGGCAGCTGCAAGCAGCCTCACAGTCACAGGCCCTGGTTCTCATGGGGGACTTCAACCACCCTGACATCAGCTGGGAAGACCATACAGCTAGGCAGGCGCAATCCAGGAGGTTCCTACGGAGCATCGATGATAACTTTCTGATGCAAGTGGTGGAGGAACCAACAAGGAAAGGCGCGCTGCTGGACCTTGTGTTAACAAACAAGGAGGGACTGGTGGAGGATGTGAAGGTCGGAGGTAGACTCGGCTGCAGTGACCATGAAATGGTCGAGTTCAGGATCCTGCGTGGAGGAAGCAGGGCGATAAGCAGGATCAAAACCTTGGACCTCAGGAGGGCTGACTTTGCCCTCTTCAAGGAGCTACTGGGAGGAATCCCGTGGGCCTGGGCTCTCGAAGGCAGGGGGGTCCATGAGTGCTGGTCGCTCTTTAAACGACACTTCCTCCATGCTCAGGAGCAATGCATCCCCCTGAGAAAGAAATCGAGCAAAGGAGGCAGGAGACCTGCATGGTTAAACAGGGAGCTTCTAGCGAAGATCAGGCAGAAGAGAAAGGTCCATGGAATGTGGAAAGAGGGGCAGGCCACTTGGGAAGAGTACAGGAATGGGGTCAGAGCATGCAGGGACGCGACGAGGAAGGCCAAGGCCCACCTGGAATTGAAGCTGGCAAGGGATGTCAAAAACAACAAGAAGGGCTTCTTCAACTACATCAGCAGCAAAAGGAAGGCTAGGGACAATGTGGGGCCGCTGCTGAATGAGGCGGGTGTCCTGGTGACGGAGGATGCAGAGAAGGCAGAGCTACTGAATGCCTTCTTTGCTTCAGTCTTCAGTGCTAAGACTGGCCCTCAGGAATCCCGGGCCCTGGAGGTAAGAGAGGAAGCCTACAGAGAGGACGACTTTCCCTTGGTCGAGGAGGACTGTGTGAGGGATGGCTTAAGCAATCTGGACGTCCACAAATCCATGGGCCCCGATGGAATGCACCCACGAGTGCTGCGAGAGCTGGTGGATGTCATTGCTGAGCCACTCTCCATCATCTTTGAGAGGTCCTGGAGGACAGGAGAGGTGCCCGAGGACTGGAGAAAGGCCAATGTCACTCCAATCTTCAAAAAGGGCAAGAAGGAGGACCCAGGGAACTACAGGCCGGTCAGCCTCACCTCCATCCCAGGAAAGGTGATGGAGCATCTTATCCTGGAGGCCATCACCAAGCAAGTGGAAGAAAAGAAGGTTATCGGGAGTAGTCAGCATGGATTCACCAAGGGGAAATCATGTCTGACCAATCTAATAGCTTTCTACGATGACATGACTGGGTGGGTAGATGAAGGGAGAGCCATGGATGTTGTCTACCTCGGCTTCAGCAAGGCTTTTGACACAGTCTCCCATGATATCCTCCTAGGGAAGCTGAGGAAGTGTGGGCTGGATGAGTGGTCGGTGGGGTGGATTGAGAACTGGCTGAATGGCAGAACTCAGAGGGTTGTCATCAGCGGCGCTGAGTCTAGTTGGAGGCTGGTAACAAGTGGTGTCCCCCAGGGGTCAGTACTGGGCCCAGCCTTGTTTAACTTCTTCATCAACGACCTGGATGAAGAGTTAGAATGTACCCTCAGCAAGTTTGCTGATGACACCAAACTGGGAGGAGTGGTAGACACACCAGAAGGCTGTGCTGCCATTCAGTGTGACCTGGATAGGCTGGAAAGCTGGGCAGAGAGGAACCTGATGAGGTTCAACAAAGGCAAATGCAGGGTCCTGCACCTGGGGAGGAACAACCCCATGCATCAGTACAGGCTTGGGGTGGACCTGCTGGAGAGCAGCTCTGCAGAGAGGGACCTGGGTGTCCTGGTGGACGACAGGTTGACCATGAGCCAGCAGTGGTAAGAAAGCTAATGGCATTTTGGGATGCATTAGGAGGAGTGTGGCCAGCAGGACGAGGGAGGTTCTTCTGCCCCTCTACTCTGCTCTAGTGAGGCCCTATCTGGAGTACTGTGTCCAGTTCTGGGCTCCCCAGTTCAAGAAAGATGAAGAGCTACTGGAGAGAGTCCAGCGGAGGGCTACAAGGATGATGAGGGGACTGGAGCATCTCTCCTATGAGGCGAGGCTGAGGGAGCTGGGCTTGTTCAGCCTGAAGAAGAGAAGGCTGAGAGGGGACCTAATATACTTACAAATATCTGAAGGGTGGGTGTCAGGAGGATGGGGCCAGGCTCTTTTCAGTGGTGCCCAGTGACAGGACAAGGGGCAACGGGCACAAACTGAGGCACAGGAAGTTCCGTCTGAACATGAGGAAGAACTTCTTCCCTCTGAGGGTGACGGAGCCCTGGAACAGGCTGCCCAGGGAGGTTGTGGAGTCTCCTTCTCTGGAGATATTCAAGACCCGCCTGGACAAGGTACTTTGCAGCCTGCTGTAGGTGACCCTGCTTTGGCAGGAGGGTTGGACTAGATGACCCACAGAGGTCCCTTCCAACCCCTACCATTCTGTGATTCTGTGGAATACTGTGCTCTTTCCTCCTGCATTTGTATCTCGTTCCTCTGCCAGACATGTTCTTGCTTTTTTTTCTCTGAATGTCCTAGCTCGGCCAAACTGTTAAACAGCTTGCCTCAAAATTATACATGCTTTCTTGCTGAGTAAAAGGCAAGTAACTTGAATAAACTGGTTTGCTCTGGGCATCTCTTACTTACCTGCCGGATTACAACTGAAATGTCAGCGTCTCTTGGGGGTGGATGGAGAAGCGCAAGAATCGGTACTTAACCAACATTTAACAAGGAGGACTCCAGCAGTAGGCTGGTTCAGAGTTGAATTGAAATGACTTCTTCATTGTGTCACTGCTTTTCAGACTAACAGGTTCTCTGGATTCTCTCACGGAGACTGCGTCGAGTAAAATAAATCACACTTTTCCAGGTAGGAGCGTAAGACGCTGTGATTTGGCTCAGGCAGCCTACTGCAGGCCACTGTCCCACAGCCAGAACCCACTGCACAAAGCCCCCTTCTCTGAAAATACAATGGGTTTCCAAGGAACCCAAATGCCAGCCAGTAGTCTGGCTGGTCCCTTCCTAAAAATGCAACCTGCAGCAGGAACTGCAGAGAACTGTGTTGTTACTAACCCTACACTGGCAGAAGGAATTCTGTCAGCGTTAAGATTGTTGACACTCTTCTCTTATTACTGTACTGCATTCTAATCAGAGTTAACCATAAATGGAACCTGCTCCTTAATCTAATTCAATGTTCATGAAGGGATTGCTGTAGGGAGGGGTCCATATGAATTTACTAAAACTTGTGCTAGATACTTGAAGTAGTTTTTTTCTTTTTCCTTACCTAAAGGTTTTTGTGACAAGGCTGCTTCCAATTACCCTTGTTCGATTTGTTTCATTTCATTTCTATCCTCTAAAAATTTGAACATGTTATGGACACTAGAAATTTCATCACAATTTCCAAATCGGAGGGGAGAATGTGTAGCAAATGTAGTGGAAGCCCTATAAAAGAAAACAGAAAGAATATGAGTTCATAAAGGGTGTTTTTTGTTTTTTTTTTTTAAGAAGTCCTGCACAGCTTACTAACCTTTCCACTTAGGTTTTGGACGCAGTCTAAGCACCACTTCTGCATCCTCACAAAAGGAGATAAACAGAAGAAACTCCTTTGTTAGGTGAGTGTCTTGAGTTTAAAATGGTTGGGTGAGCTGGCTCTTAGCTTTGCTGTTTCTTGTTCCAAAGAAAAGCTTCACGCATGTGTAATATCTAGACATTTACATGTTCCTTTTTTTCTTCCAAAATGGACCAGTAGTAGACTCTTTTTCTGCGGGTATCCAGGTGTACAGTCCTTGGATTCAGGTTGGCATTAAAATTAGTTTCTAGTCATTCATCACTGCATATTCTCCAAATTCTTATATTTTCACACAGCTGGGTGAAGCTCTGAGGGTCTCATTAAAGATCATCACTTTGTCCTGACTGACGCTTGCACATTAGAAGTTGTTTTGGCTAAACTCTTTCAAGCCATAAATAAAATGTTTCGTATTGCTTAATTTACCAGTACTATCACCTATGGCAAATACTGTAGATCGTAGCATCAGGTGAAAGGAAAGGGATTTTCCAAGTATTCGAGCCTGCCACGTGTCCTAGACTTGTTACTGCTATTACATGTTTTGCTAATGACATGAGATCAAACCCAATTTTTTTTAAAAAGGGATTTGTGGTTTTTCCCCATGTACTTCACTGAATTACTGATTTGCCCTGGATGTTTTATAGGAGAAAAAAAAGACCTTTTTTTTTTTTTTTTTTTCTTTTTTTTTGACTAACTAGATCTAAGAGCTCTGTGTTACGGCGCAGCTGGAGTAATACCACTACAGGTAACACGGAGGGACCAGTGAAGCTGCACGAAGGCTCTCAGGTTCTTCTGACCAGCTCCAATGAAATGGGGACAATCAGGTACATCGGTCCTACAGACTTTGCACCAGGGATATGGCTCGGGCTTGAACTCAGAAGTGCCAAGGGAAGGAACGACGGCTCTGTGGGGGAAAAGCGCTATTTCACTTGTAAGCTGAACCATGGGGTCTTGGTTCGACCTAGCAGAGTGACCTATCGTGGGATTAATGGGGCAAAACTTGTGGATGATATCTGCTGAGCCAAACTGTGCTCATACCATAGGAAATAGGTATTTTAAAGCACACAAGAACACCATCTAGAATGCAAACTTATTTTTAAATTATTAAATATGCACTTGCATTTTACATATATATATGTGTGTGTATATATAATATATATTTTAATATATATAAATATAGAGAGATAAAAAAGTTCAGTCGCATTAAGAAGTAAAACCACTATTCTATTTCTCTTGCTGAAGCAGCCCTTGTCTGGGAAGGTTACTGCAAAAGCATCTTGGGTTTGAGATGCTGTATTATTTGAGTAATGTTCCAGTTAGAGAATGTGAGGATCTCCAGCGGTCTCTAAAGTTGCTTTGTGATTCATGCACTATTTAAACGATTTTCCTCCATGTAGTAATGAAGTGATAATGCTTTGCACATTGCCTGCTTTTGACAGAGGAGGTGGTTAATGAGTGACATTAGTCTGGTTACCAGGCACTTTGTCAATTCCAATACCAGCTGCTAGCAATAAGAAAGGAAAAAAAACCCAAAACAAACCTCTTTTTCAAGCAGTTGTGAAGTATTTTTACATTTTATCATTGAGATCCCTGTCTTCTTTTCCCCTCCTGTTCTCCCCTCCAGAACTCAAAAGGGCTGATAAATATAAGTATTTTCAGTTATCCTAGGGAACAGCAGCAATTAAATAAAAAGCCTTGAAAAAGCAAATACGCTGCATGTCAGTCCATATAGTAAAACGCACTTCTTGTGTATGCGTTTGTAGAAGGAGCTACATATAAGAAGCACTCTTTAAAATAATGCACTTTGCACTCTCCTGGAGAGCTTTCCTTCATTTTTAAAGACTTCTTTTTGTTTGGTGTTCTACAGGCTATGAGTATCACAGTTTTTTCAATGCAAATAAACCCAGAGTAGAACTATACATAACAGCCTCATCATAAATATTAAATCTGTATGGCATTGTAATTCCTGCCAGTGGTATGGATTGCATGCAGGGTTTTCCAGCAAGCTATTATCGTTATTTGGTTCGTTTGTGATACGCGGTTCTTTTTGTTTCCTTTGGAACAGTTTCCAGTATAAATTCCCTGTAAGAGTCTTGTGATAAATTAAGGATAGTTTTAGGTACAGCATTGTAACACACCTTGATGTGACATTATTTGCGTATCAGCCTTTTAAAACAGCTAATATTTTGTCCATGTTTTATGCCTATAATGTATTTTAATTGCTGAGCATATGTAAACATTATCCTATTGGGATGGTTTGATGTTCCAGAATAGTGTTTTTAATCTTAAGTGATCTGCTTGCTCTTACCTACTTGAAGAAGTGACACTTTAAATTACATCATAATATCCTATTTTTAGACAGAATTCTGCTGCTGTTACGGTCTTTTAAATATTGCTGTAGCTATTTTTCCTGAGCTATATTTAAAATAATGCATATTGTATTGTAACTTACGGGAATTTTTAATTGAATATAAAAGCTGTAAATTTTGAATGTAAAAAAATTAATGCTTTATATTATAAGATGGAGATATTCAATGATGTACTGAACTTTGTCCAATATCTGTTTCTTGCTGGTATTAGTAAAATGAAACCATGGTGAATAGTATGGCAAAAAGAATTTTCATTATGTTGCTGCAGAATGTACATCCTCTCACTTCTGTTCTTACGCAGAGGTTGGGCGAACAGCATGGAGCAGCACCTGTAGCACGTAAGCCAGAAGTTTCTAGGTCTTCTAGCTATTTGGTACAGAGCTGCCAGTTGTCAAATGATGCGTTTGCACAGCACGTTTCACGGGTTTGTCCCAGCCTTGTGCTCCTTCGTGGGCCATTCAGTTTCTGTGATGAAAGAGTCATTTTCCGAAACGCTGTTTCTGCCGCCTGGTGAGATGGAGTGGATGTAACTGCTTTTTCCAACAGGTAGCTGGTGTTCCTCAGGAGGTGCACGGGGGAAGAAGTGCGTGGGTAAGGCAGCAAGCTCAGGCAGTTTGTTACAGTCGCATCACTTCTGCGTGGCGGAGTTTTCTGATTCTCTGGTAACACTTTTTTTCTCCAGGTGTGTCAGGCTGTACCTGCCACAGCTCTGTAACTACACCTAGGTCAAGTGGAAGTGGGCTCTTGGTGGCCTGGGCTAGCAAAGGCTGCTACCCTGCCTGATGGGCAGTGAAGAGGGCACAGATATTGCTTGAGCATTGCTGTAGTGTGCTTCCCCTTCCATTCCAGCTTCCGCTAGCTGCATGTTTCTCCCAAACGCTCCGGCTGTAATCAGCTAGAGCCCTGTAGGCTAGGGGAGCAAGTCGGGACTGTTATCAGTCTGGAGCTGGTTTGGTAGCACTGAGAATCTTCCACGAGGGAACAAGAAGCACTGTAAACTTATGTGGCCTGAAACAGAAATAAATCAGTCCATTCCAGAAAGGATGACTGATGGCTGTCTTCTGGTTGGTGATGTGAAGGGATTTGTGCTTCCCTAAATCCAAGGTAAGTTGCTGTAATCCTTTTCTCCAACTCTTGCAGGAGGACACTGTGTCATAAAAAAAATTCTGAAAGTAACTGGCAGTGAAGTTTGAAATTAGGTGCTGTGCTGAGGTCTGTACGATCACAGCCCCAGACTGGTTAGGGGAAAAAAAAATGATCCTCAAAGTTCCTACAAACCACATAAATAAACCATTATCTGGTTTATAAATAAATAAACCATTATCTGGTTTATAAATAAATAAACAGGTGGTCCCCAGCAATTCTGTGCTGCCTGTGCAGACTTGGAGGCTTGTCCTTGTTCCACAGCATGTCTCTGAGGTCCAGTTTCAGAACATGTAACTTCTCCAGTGGCCTTGGCAATGAAATCTTCCAAGCCTTGTTGGACACTGGCTGGAAAGGAGAGGTCACGGGGTGACAGGAGCAGGAGAGCTTGCTTGAAGTGTCCCAGGATGGGGAGTTCGTTTCTAGTCAGTTCAGTCCAGTTGGATTCAGTGATCGTTTTGCAGATGTTGGCAGTAACGGTTTTCTGGGCAGGGAGCCTGTGTTTCTGAAGTGTTGCTATCCAGCAAGAGCTGCGGCACAAGGATCCAAAACCGGCACTGCAGATTTGCAAAACATAACCTAGTAGCAGGACCAGCATTTACATCATGGCTTTTACAGAGTTCATTTTGCAGAAGCGTTGTTAAACACCAGGTGGAAACTGAGACCGTGTCCATGAGAGCCATGTAGCAGAGTACTCACCTGCATCCTTGATCCTGCCTTGCTGCCAACAGACAACTCTGGAAAAAATGGAAATTGGAGCAAAGATTTCCAGCCAGCGCCAGATCCAGGCCAGGATGAGGTGACTGTCCAGTGAGTGGCTGTACTCCTTGCAGAGCACAGGAGACCTCTCTTCTCCATTAAGATAAGGAGGAACCAAAGTCTGGGAGCAGTGGAGAGGACAGGTGCCTGCCAGATATCTGCTCAGGAAAAAATTATTGTCAGCTAAACTCCAGCACTACCCTGCAGGGGATGAGCACGTGGATAAGCATGTGAAGGAAAACAAGGTTTATAGATAGGTCAGTCCTAATTTTGAGGACCATTTCTTGAGAAAGCAGCTACCTACGGCATAGGAGAGGCACGAGGAGGGTAAAAAAGTGGGCATTTCAGGGCAGGAGCTACCCCTTCCTGTGTGTGTCACAGGACTCGGTACTGGCACTCCACTGTATTAAAACACAGCTTTATAATTTGACCTACGCAAAGTCCATGTCCAGGTTGAAAAAAATGTGCTGTAGGATATAAACATTTAGGAGTGAAAACACCCAAATGCTCCCTTCAACCGTATACTTTGTTCATTTATACCAGCCAGTTTCCCGTAGGGAAAAGCCAGCCTTGGTGGTTTGTAACAGAAAGGAACAGCAGCTTTCTCTGCAAGAAACATGGAGGTATGGTGATATTTGCAATGCAAACAAGTCTTAAACACGCTGCTGTTAGCCAGACAGGTGGCTGTCTGGGCTGAACACCACACCTGCTCCTTTGCGTGGCGGCAGACGATCGTACTTCTGTAACTGATGCCTGGGGACCTCCCTTGGTTATCACAGACGTGAGCTGACATTGATACAACCATGACACGACCCAACACAGAGAAAGCCGGCTACAGTCATTTTATTTGTCTTCATGCCTTGTGGTTCACTACACTTGTTTACAATACAAATACACTATTCAATACAAAATACTCAATGACCATATATTAGTATTTTTCTTCATAGTATCCCTGAAGTGCACAGGCCCTTCCTTTATAAACAATGTTGCATAAACTGCTGTACATGAGATGGACACTCCTATAATGAAGCTTTGTTACTAAAAGAAGCCAGATGCAGACAATTCAGACATTTTCCAGTGATGGGTTTAACTCTGAGACAGACAAACGGTGATGACTGCTGTGAACGGCTGTTTTATGCTATTCTGTGTCAAGGTTCTTGTCACCCAGGGGACGGGATCAGTAACAGGAGCAGACATGCAAAGTTAAATCCCCCAGAGCCTGTTTCAGACCTCTTGCATCATGCCATGCGCACACAACTGCGCCCGGTGGTGCCGCAGCTGCCCCCAGGCCGCGCCCGCATCCCTCTGTGAACACAGGGGGAGGGAAGCCGGTGGACCTGTGACACTGTGCCACCGGGAAAGGCCGACTCAGCCAAACGAACACTGCCCTCACGCTTTCAACCCAAGGTGCTGGTACCTCCCGTGCTACAGCAAAGCCCCTCTCCCGCCACCACTCCTCCCGCTGCTCCGCGAGGAAGCGGAACCACCCAGAGTCTCGCCTCGCTTCACTTCCAGGCACACGATGGAAAAACAAGGTCCAGTAGCGAAAAGGAAGATGAAGGGACAGCTGGAAAGGCAGATCAGTGGCATCCCAACCTCCTTTAGCTTCAGCAGCTTACAGAATCAGAAACCTACCTAACATCTGTAGGAAACAGGTAACATCTGCGTGGAAATAAGCCATTTTCAGAGTATGACAGTGGTAGCACAGGATTTTCCCAGTCGTGCTTTACATCCAGTAGGTCATGCTGCTTCCCGCTTTTCCACTGTGGAGTGAGGGAGACACCCATCAGACCAGAATGTAAATACTGCCAATGAAAAAGATTAACAAGTTCCTTAAAAAAAATGACATTGCCTCAATAAACTATATTTTAAAAATATGTCATAGGCAAAAATGGGTAAGATGGTTAGAATAACTTGATTTTTTTTTTCTTCCTACAACACTGTAAGCCTAGCATGTGAAGGGGTTTAATAGGGGAATTTAGGATTTACATGTGACAGGGTGCTTTGGTCTGGTGAGCTCATGGTGACTTCAGCCCCTTCTGTTCACTGCAGCTCTGAGAACTGAACAGGTGAATCTTTCTAGACACAGAAATTAAGAAGTCCTAGTTCGTGACTGGAAAAATGCTCTTGCTAATGGTGTACGGCTAGAGGAAATGTGCTAGAATGAAACTGCTAGGAATTGGAACAGAAGAAACATGAACACTTCCAGATGTTATAAGAGAAATGCTAAAATAAATTCCATGAAGTACCTTCTTGTACGGAATGTAAGCCACAGCTTCCTCACAACGGCGTTGAGTGAATTACTCAGCTCTTCACACGCACACACAGAATCTGTACCCTTTGAGCTGGATTCTGTTAGCTTTACTGCAGCACACAGAGCTGGGTTTCTGCTGGTTGCCTCTGCTCTGCCTGGACTGTCCCTGGGAAAGCCCTTCAGAAGCTGCTTTCCTACCTTGCTGAACAAACTCCTGCCAGTAATTCTTCCACCCAGGGCAAACCTGTGTGCCAACCGCAGCTCTCCCCTGCTTACTGGTTAAATGTTGCATCGTTTCTGTCAGGCCTTCAGCTGATTTGAGATTGTGTAGCAACTGGTAGTCCTGGAGTGTGAATTGTTACTTTAGTGATGCAGGAAACTGGTATCATTAAGGCAAGATTTCTTCACATCATCCCAGTGATACAATAAAATCTTGCATTGTCACTGTAATCCCGGCAACGCTTTGGTACCAGGACAGGCGCTTAACGTTAAGCAATGCAATTGCAGGATCACCAGGAAACTCTGATGCAGCCTGCACACAAGTAACGGAGCACTCAGTGGTCCAGGCAATTAACTCATGGAAATCATTTGTCATTGGTGGTATTATTTGTGTTCTCAGAAAGAGGACAGGCAAATGCTCCAACCCTTGTTTCTGAGTGGCAAGATTTGATTAACATCAATATTTACAAAACAATTTTTGCAAACTGGGGTGCTGTGCTTGGACAGCACACAAGGGTCCCAAATTAAGTGCCTGTCACTGTGGAAGGGCTCAGAGATACTACTCTCTTATCACATTAAAAATAAGCTCAAACTAGATTTCTGAATTCCAAGAGTTAAGAGGGGGAATTTAAAACAAAACCTCAACACAAAAAACCCCACAACAAAGCATTTTACACTGGAGACACCGGAAGGAAGCTTACTTAAAACCATCCGCTAGCGCTGGACAGTATTTATCACAATGCACTGCACCCAGCGGACTGGAGACTTTCAGCAGTAATTCAGCATTTCCCCTGACCAGACTTCTCTCCTCACATATTCCATAGGTAAGAAGCAGTAACGGTATTTAGCTCCTTCATTGCTCACAACGCCCATTCTTCAAGACTATTTCAGCTGAACTTCTGCGATAAAAGAACGGCACAGCACAAGCTGCAGAGCCGTAATCACGCTATCGCCATGGCTGGGTAAAGCCTGCCTCTTCCTCCTTCACCCCAGAAACCTACAATCATCTCTTGCTGCTCATGTTTTTAAAGCTGCTTTAGAAGCACTACCTTTAACATTATGACCTGGCAGCTTATCTGCGTTTGTGCAGCATCGCCAGATCCAAGAATTAATAATTCCAGCTAGTCAAAGATCATTAACTTTGTGACTTTTTGTTCTTGTGTATTCTTGAAGAACACTCATCAGCATACAGGTCAGATTCTGTCCTCAGGAACACAAAAGAGGCAGGGCAGCGAAAGCCCAGTGTGCTCCTATGCAGAGAAGAGCTAAAGAAAACAATGAGGAGCTTCAGCCCTTCTGAAAGTGAGAAAGCTGGAATATTTAAATGAAAATTGCTATTCTCTGTGAATAATATACTAGCGTAAGAAATTGTGCTGATAGTGCTTACCTCCTGAATTAATCAGCTTTCCTGAGATTCTGGATAACTACCCCATTGAGTTTACTGAGCTGGAAAGAGAGCGACCAGTGTGACACTAACACAGGCCTAAGCTAGACAGAATCCCTCCCTGGTGGCTATTTCGTCAGAGGAGCTGCAAGCCTAATGACCTTGGAGATCACAAACACTCTCTTAGTTGAAGCTGAAGCAGCCTGTGCGCAGCAGAAGACCCCAGGTGTCACTCTCGTTCTCCCCATCAAGCCCACGCAGCAGCGGCGCGATGGATCCCTAGCAGACAGGCACAGAGTTGGGAGCAGCCCCTGACTCGAGCTTCCCGACACAGGAGCACAGCCCTGTTAAGCGACCACTACATGCAATTCCAGCATTTGTCTAAAAAAGGAGTTCTGTGTATCGGAAAGGTCAGAAAGACAGGTCAGGAGAGCACACTGCCTGCCCCCCTCTTAGGTTTTTTTCATACGGGTGCTGGCCCAAACCAAGCCCTCCGGTTTCAATCTGCACACCTTGAAGGTTATGAGTGCGTGTATGTGGACTCCGGTTTGTTCCCTTGTGAGGACAGGAGCCTTACCTCAGTGTTTGGATCCAGGGCCAGATTCAGAGTCACGTCACTGAAACGAAGAGTCTTGGACTGACGAACACCTCCACGTTCCTTTGCTGATGCTCCAGTACACCCATTTCTACGGAAACAGGCACCCCTTTTTTGGATAGCGTTCATGCTAAAACAGCTCCTTGCAACCCTAAGTTGAAGTTACTAATGCACATCTTTACACGTGAGTTATTTCCTACATCTATGTTTGGACAATACACTTAACTGGAATATTTTTCATGCACAAGGTGTACAAAATGAGTCAATGCAGTGTTTGTCTTTACAGCACTATCATACATGTATTTTGTTAAAGGAACAAGGGCTGTAAACCCTTCACACACAGACAGCGCCTGGCATCCGGACTGTGGCACGACGCAATCTTCCGCCTTTATGTCGGTGTTTGTACACGGTATGTCAAACCTCTCAGGTATGCAGGTGGCTGTCCATTTTCGGGGCATGGTGAAAGCTTCTCTCATGACCATGGTCCTTTAAAACTTCACCTTGGTTCCACTTGACACGCACGAGTTCCTGATAAAGGACATTCCTACTTTCGTAGGCCAGAAGGAATTTTAAAGGGCTTTACTCAGTTTTAGTGCTTCAGCACCGGAAAAAGAAACCAAAACAAAACCCCAGCCAAACAACGCCCCCTGCCCCCAACCCAGAATGCCTCCCAGCATCTACATCCGTCCTCTGTGCTTCCTCTCCTCTCTCCTTCAGGCGACGCAGTATGGCCAGTGTCCTTCTACTGCCCTGCCAACACCCCCATAACCGCTGTGCATTAAAGGACTTTTAAGACTGGACTGTAGCTGGAACACAACCTGGGAATGTGCCACCGTGTCACCATTCAGCGCTGTTGTATCTTTTTCCGGTTTGGATAGAGGACGCTCTCCCCAAACCCACTACAACCTCTGCCAGCTGCAGGAGATCTCCAGGTGTTCCACAGCAACCACAGGTTGGGCACGGAAAACCCCAGACATGAAACACTCACGGCGGTGAGCCACGGCTTCACACTTAAGCAGAGAACGCACAACTGAGAAAAGCTCACGGGAAGGGCATGACAACAACCATGCGTATGAGTCGATGCAACAGCAGCTGGGCCTTGCAGTTAACATCAGTTCCCTGGACCCTCCCTCCCACTTGTTTCTTTTGCTGTGTTGGGGCTCCGGTGATGTGAAGCCTCTCGGGTGACTTGAAATGACAGCTTTGAGGGTGGCACTTCTGGAGCAAGTTGGCACAAAATGGAAGGTAATGCTGTCAGACCCCTTGCTCGCAGTGTGGTGGGTAACAGGATGTCTCTTCAGGGCTCAGGGGCCACGGGGGGAAAAGTCAAGAGGGTAGAGGGCTCTCATGGCCCCGGCTGGGTTATGTGGCTCTTGTTTCTGAGGACGGGGTCCTCGTAACTGCTAGCGCAAGGTGGCGTGGAGGCTTCCAAGGGTAAGCCCTGCTGTTGGTATCCATAGTTGACGTTCCCACAGGGGAAGTGGCGGAGCCTAAAGAGAGGCACTTCTTTAACGCTTGCTGTTAGGGATGATGGCTCTAATAGCAGGGAGGAGCCTGGCAGCCTGCCAGTCACAATGTTGGGCCCCACAGTACAGTTTCCTTCCTGTCCCACATTCTCCCTCTCGGGCACCTCCTTCTCCAGCAGCGAACTGTTTTTCCTGGCCTGCTTCTCCGCAAACCAGGAACCGTAGGTTGGATTCCAGAGGTTGGTGGGCTTGTTTCTGGAGCCCCGGCTTTTGTGCAGCTCAGAAGGGGGATTGGACTGGGAATAGGCCAAGTTGATATGTCCCCCCGCTGAGGCTGGCTGCGCCTTCCCCGGGACTGGCGGCTCCAAGGCTCCCACTTTCCCTAGGGGTTTTCCAGCAGTGACGGCTGACGGCAGGGGTGGTGGAGATGGCAGAGTTTGCCTCTC
Organism: Opisthocomus hoazin; assembly: GCF_030867145.1. Lineage (NCBI taxonomy): Eukaryota > Metazoa > Chordata > Aves > Opisthocomiformes > Opisthocomidae > Opisthocomus > Opisthocomus hoazin. The sequence goes on along the minus strand of NC_134415.1, from coordinate 34,361,516 downwards.
ATCCTTTCTGTCTTGGTGTGTGGAGACCAAGAGAGGAGGAATTCCTTCTGGATCATCGGGGCGCATTGCCACCTTCTCCTCCTCCTCAGCTGATGGGCCGTATTCTACTGGCAAAGCAGTGTTGATGACATCTGGATCCTGCCAGAGATGACAATGAGAATTTCTCAAAATCTGCTACCATCATGCACGCTCAGACTTGATTAAAAACCCAGCGCATCTGACAGCTGTCATGCTCATCAGAGAGCATCTTTCCCACCACCCAGAGCCCACATTCCATATGCAGAGGGTGCTGACAGTATGCAGTTAGCCGTAGATGCAATGGGATACCCTTAAAATCAAACTTCACAAAAAAACAACCCCAAAACACACCACAGAACAGCAGAGGCACAGAAACAATGAAAAACATTTTTTATGTCCAGCCAAATTTCCTGTGGGAATGTTGTTTTGGAACTGTACCATCTCAAATTTCATAACATTCTCAGATAATATTGAGAAAGTTTCAGCCGTGAAAGTATTGCTTCCACACAACACGGGAGGAATGGGAATGCAGAGAGAAGGCAATACTGGCAGACCCTGTGAAGCCTGAATCCACAGGGACTGCGGTTCTGAGCTATTTAAGCAGTTTTGGAAATTAAACTGAGAGAAAATGTGGTGATCTGGGCAACCTTTAATTATTGCTAGAAGCCATGGCAAGCTACAGATAGCAGAAAACAATGCCTCCCAAGCCCAGGATCCAAGCACACATGAAAAACAGGCCAAGCCTCCCAGAGAGCGAGGGAAAGCAAACCGGCTGAGGCAAGTAACTATGCAAGGCCACAGAAGAAGCCTGTGCTGATGCAGGCAGCAAAACATTTTCCAAACTACTCCACGCCTCGTAAGATAAATATGGTGACAAAAAATAAATAAATCAGATTTTGGCCTGAAAAGCCAGTCATATCGTTTTGCCCGCTGGCTAGGCTTAGAATGCCCACTCCTTTAGTGTGGCTGTCTCCACCTGCCTTCTCCAGCGCAGTCAGATTCAGAAAATCACCCACAGCTGCAGAAGCCACCTGCAAAGCCTGCTCTGAGCCAGGACCATTTCTGTTCAGCGCTGCCCATATCTTAAGGGTAAACCCTGCGATGGAGTGGCTGACATGAAGCATGTGAAAGGCGAACGGGTGCTGGCCTGTCTTAGCTCTTCTGCTCGTTGGAATCTGTGCCTTTAACAAGCAGAGGCAGAGCTATGGGTCTGCTGTTTGTAAAGTTGTGTAAGCGTGCGTAAGCCTGCGCCGTTCAGCAGTGAAGGACAAGAAGGATCAACCTCCCGATGGGGTGAATGTCCTAGCCACTGGTCCCAGGCTGGCATCAGTCTCCCTGGACTGCCGACTGCAGTAATGCAGCGCTGCCTTCTTGTCTCGTGTTCTGGCTTGCCTAGGCCCCTTCTCAAGAAGCGCCCTCTCCACCCACCTCATCTGAGACGAATGAACACCAATACCTGAGTGCAGTACTCAATCCTCTCCAGGATTATGGCAAAATTGGGCCGGTCTTCAGGCTGGTGCTGCCAACACTGGGTCATAATGCGATAACTGAAAGAGAAGAACAGGAGATGCTCATAATGGCAGCTCCTGTTGGTACGTAACAGCTGGTCGCTGCAGCTTAGAAACCATGAGCACGCATCACCATTCTGACTTCCAAGAAATAAGAGTGCTCTGCCTTCCCCGGAGTTGGACAACTGGTGTACTGGTAACCGCTGAAGCGTGGCCACCAGTGGGGTGAAATCCACAGCACATCAGAGAAATAACTCACCCACCTGAAATCCCTTGGACAATTCCCTAAAGGCAGGCAGGGCTACAGATAACGGAGCCTAGCTTTCCCAACACGTGAACAGTCTTACGCACTTGCAGCTTCACAGCTAACCCAAGACACAGAACTACTGCACCATCTTTGACCAAACAAGCAGTGGCCAGCACTTCTTAAAGGGGCCTTGAATTATTCTCCAAAACAGACAGGAAAATGAAGCAGCAGCAAAGTCCCTCGCACTCAGGTCCAATAAGGCAGATCAGCCACACTAAGATCAATCTTAAAAGTCATTAACTCCTGACTAGAGAACATCTGAAACAGAAGATTATCTGCATTAATATATCAAAGTTAAAATCTCATACACAGGGCCAGGGCAATTTTTAGGTGGATCCATCCGTCCTCCATTGGTGACAAACTCCAGAACCTCCTGGTTACTTTTGCTGGGGTAGGGCATGTATCCCAGAGAGAAGATCTCCCACAGCAATATGCCGAAGGACCTGAATACAGAAGCGAAGGAAAACAAAGTGAAGGAGCCGGGGACAACCACCACCGAGGGACAGTACCCGCAGGTGCAGTCAGCATTGTCAGTGTTGCTCTCTGCAGTCTGCGTTCAGGCAGCTTGTGGAAATCGCCGCTGCAGGAGTCACACATAAATAAGCTGCACGGTTGTAGCGGTGGACTTCGAATGATTTAATGAATACCAGTAGTTGGCTGTTAAGTGAGTGACATCTACGATACTTTTAAGTAAATATGGTTGCTTTGCACTTGTAGTCACCACTGTCCAACTAGACGTAACAAATGCAAAAGTCAGGTTATGCTTTTCTGAGACATCAGCCACTGCTGGAGACAGGACTGAGGGGAGCAGTGGCCTGATCACTTATGACAAACTTTTCCTCTGGAATAAGCTATCCTGCGTAAAATAATGAATCCCCACCGATGCTGCGAGCCCCACAGTCCCCACCTGTAGCTCACAGTACAATAAAAACATGCCCTAGCCTGGGCCTGCGTGGTGTGGCCTGCAAAAGCCTGGGGACAACGGCTGGGACAGGACCCCCTCCATCTGGTCAGCTGCTTGGAAATCACGATCTTGATTAAAAGACCTGTGCGCAGCAATGGGAAACTCCTCCGCTTGGTGCTGAGCTCCACTGTACGAGAGCGCGCACCTCCACCCCTCTGCTGCGTCCTGACCACCAGCCCCTTCCCCTCCACACGCGTCTGGAGCTCTTGCCTCCTGCTCGCCCAGTTTCCCTCTCCCTCCTCTGGTCATCAGCAACCCAAGAGCTCACAGTGCTGCTGCAGGCCAGGAGAAAGCAGAAAGCCACAATACACGGTGCCCTTCTCCCTCACTGGCAGAACGGATCCTGCCCGCAGCCTCCGGCGCTGCTTTCCTCGGCGTGGAACTAAGGCTCTCCTCCCTGTAGCAGCGAGGCAGCACCTGCATCTGCCCCAGCCTCCCTCCCCTGCCGGCTCACCTCCCCATCCACACCCGCCTCCGCACCGGTCTGACCTCTCTGTTCCCTTCTCTCCTCCAAGATCACTGGCTCCGAAAGACCCAGCTTGCCTTTTTAGTAAAGGAGAAGTGAACACGAACACGTGCTTTTTACAAAATATTCACGCTTGGCAAAAAGGGTTACAACACCGACAGACCGGACAGAGAAGGACAGGAAGCGCACCATGTGTCTGTTTTTGATGTAAATATCCCTTCCATGAAGGCCTCAGGAGGCATCCATTTGACAGGCAACATTGCACACCCACCCTTCCGATAGTAGCTGGCTCTGCAAAGAATAAACAAAGAATCAGCCAAGAATTCAGAAAATGCCATTAATTTGGGATTTTTTACAATCACAAATATTAAAATTATGAGACAGAGGAGAGACTAATGTAGGTGAAATGGCATGGCAGAGAAAATGCTGAAGAGACCTGTTCCTTCTCACAGAAATAGTGGAAATGAGTAGACCGTGGCCTGATCTGGTGAACCCCAGTTACCCATATCTGTGTGCATACTCCTAGCGAATTACTCACAAGGTGAGCTGCTGCTGGCAGAGCCATCCTCCTGCACTTTTCAGCCACAGCAAGATCTCTGCCTCACCTCACATGTGGTCACCTTGAGCATCCTCACCAAAAATTAACAAAGCCTGTCCCAAATGTACCCAATCTGAAACGCTGCAAGTGAAATCCAAAACTCTTAGTGAGAACTTGGGGTTGATGAGGAGGATGCCTGGGCGTTAGAGCGGGGCAGTAGTACCAAAACCACCTCCCGCGCTCCTGAGACAGGAAGTACGGCCGCCTTTTAGTGTCATTGTCATTTAAAACAAAACCTACTAGCCCCAAACCCTGTGCCAGCAGCTGCAGGGGTCTGCTCATGCGAGCCGGTATCACTGCTCGTAACTACACAGCCAGAGCATCCAAAGGATATTCCTGGACACAGAAACATGTGCAAAATTCAAAGGCACCTTTGAAAACTCAGCACCAAAGCGTTCATCTTGGCAGTCGGTTCTACTGATTATGTGAGTGTGGCAGATGCTGCTTTGTCCCAGCAGAGTCCCATTTGACAGTGGGGCACAGTGAAGGCTCTTTGTGCAGGGAGAGAGAGAAGGGGGTGGAAAAAAAGCAGCTCTGATACACTTGGGTTTTGGAAGGTAGCACTCTGTTTGCATCACCTCAGGCTGTGATACTGTCAGATCTCAAGCTAAGCAGAGCCAGGCCTGGCTTAGTTATTGCACAGGAGAATCCCCAAGCAGGAAAGAAATAAGAAGGCAAGGCACTGGAATTAACAGTGCAGGTGACTGAGCACAAGGCATTCCTTCCTCTGAGTCAGAGGCAGATCAATTCTTCAGCACAGCAGGACGAGGTACTGCACTTCTGGAGGTGCTGTCTGGAAGATGAGATACCAAACGGCAGCCCTGACTGCTCGTGGTCATTAAAGATTTCCTGGCACTTCTTGCAAGAGCAGAGTAGTTAACCCTGTGTCCTGGCTGAGTTCCAGTTTGGGTGATTACATTTTCCGGACCTTCCTCTGCACCTTCCTCCTTTATCTGCAGTAAATTGAGGAGATTTACTGATGACACCAAACGAAAAGGGCAGGGGTAGTATCAAGGAGAGAGATTAAACTCAGAATGATTTGAGACCACAAAACAAAAGGGCACATCAATGCCACACAGTGTGGAGAAAGTAAAGACAAGAAGCTGAGGACAGAGTACAAGAGAGACGAAAATGCTTTACGTGACCATCAGACTTTGTTACCCAGAAGAAAGCTTTCAGGAGTGGGAAAAGTCTCCAGAGCACAGTTAAACTACAGATGAAGGCAAACACCAAAAACGCATTAGTTGGGATTCATTAGGGTGGGATCCCTCCACTCTCGCCTGGCAGCGCACCAGCCTGCTCTCCTGTGCACACACCGCTCCTCCCTCATTTTAGCAAGCTTCCACTTGCAGATACCCTGGGCTTAGCTCCGCTACCTGTATATGTCCCGGGCCATTCCAAAGTCTCCAATTTTAGCCACTCTCCCAGGCCCTCGACAGGTAAGGAGGCAGTTCCTGGCAGCAATATCCCTACAAGGAAAGGGAAGAAAAGCAACAGAAAGAGAAGAACCACTTAATCATTCAACAATTTTGCAAGCCAAAGAGAAAACAAAGAATAGTACCTACTTTCCTGAGCTGCAGAGAGCCCACAGTAGCCAGAAAAGTCAGTGTTTATGGATAACTAGTGATGTCCCAGATTCTAATCTACCCCAGCAGCAGGAGCAGTTCTGTTCTTCAACATTTCCTCTTTAAACTCCACGTAACATCTGCCTGCTGAGAGGACGGCCCTCCTGCGAGCCTCCCTTCACTCCAGGAACTATTTTTAAGTCTCTAACGAGTTTCAAGCAGCGAGGCTGATTTCAGCAAAGTACTAGTCCCAACATCAAACCGTCTGGGGAATGGTCCACTGACCTGTTACTACCATGCTTGTTCAAATATTGTCCAACGGGTGCCATACTGTCAGAGACGGGAAGAACAACAACCTGCAGGTGTTCCTCTGAAGACTCAAGGTATGGGCTTGAATCTGCGTATGCAGGTAAAGCTCCAGCTTCACCTCTGCTGGGCTGAAGCAAACCTTGAGATCTGAGTAACACAGCGGCACACCCTGTGGGTAACTCTCTCAGAAGAGCAAACTGCAGCCTCTCCCTACTCATCCCTACACAATGCTACGGGCAGAATTTTGGACGCTTGCCAAACACTCTGTTCTGCAGGAGCAGGCAACAACCGTCATAAGGCTGTACTTGTACAGCCATTCTTCAAGAGGGAGAAGAAAAGGGTTGTAGAACGAACAGAAAGGCACTAAGCAAAATTTATGGTGGGGACAGCTTTGAAGACTTCTGTCACAGGACTGTGTTTCCATCTGCAGAGTAGCCAGCCTGCACACGTGCAGGCACTGAGACAGAGATCAGGATCTTTGGTAAAACTACAGTCCTCCGCAACCTGATTTATAGCAGCCTTTCTGTTAATTGCTTTTACTCTGATTTTATCTACCTTGTTTAAAGGTATCCAGCCACTAGAGTGCAGCAGGACATAAACATCCCAAGCAGGGCATTAGGAGTCTGTGCTGGCCATACGCAAGCCATGCCCATGCTGACACAGATGCGTTCACCTACCTGTGAATGAAGTGGTTCTCCTCCAGATACTGACACCCACAGGCAATGTCACGAGCCACATGGAGCAAGTCCAGCATGGAAAGGGAGGAGGGCTGATTCTACCGAAAGACAAGGGACAAAGGTGGGTTAAAAGCAAGAACATGGCATGACTCGTCACTGATACAGCGCTAGGACCTCTCCAACAAGTGACACAGCTCAGATGTTAATACACAAAGGGATTACAAAAATGCGCAAGAGAGAGTTCATATCCATGAACTGTGCAAAGGATCGCAGAATCACAGAATCACAGAATAGCAGGGGTTGGAAGGGACCTCTGTGGGTCATCTAGTCCAACCCTCCTGCCGAAGCAGGGTCACCTACAGCAGGCTGCACAGGACTTTGTCCAGGCGGGTCTTGAATATCTCCAGAGAAGGAGACTCCACAACCTCCCTGGGCAGCCTGTTCCAGTGCTCCGTCACCCTCAGAGGGAAGAAGTCCTTCCTCATGTTCAGACGGAACTTCCTGTGCTTCAGTTTGTGCCCATTGCCCCTTGTCCTGTCACTGGGCACCACTGAAAAGAGCTTGGCCCCATCCTCCTGACACCCACCCTTCAGATATTTGTAAGCATTTATTAGGTCCCCTCTCAGCCTTCTCTTCTTCAGGCTGAACAAGCCCAGCTCCCTCAGCCTCTCCTCATAGGAGAGATGTTCCAGCCCCCTCATCATCCTTGTAGCCCTCCGCTGGGCTCTCTCCAGTAGCTCTTCATCTTTCTTGACCTGGGGAGCGCAGAATTGGACACAGTACTCCAGATGAGGCCTCACCAGGGCAGTGCAGAGGGGAAGGAGAACCTCCCTCGTCCTGCTGGCCACACTCTTCTTGATGCACCCCAGGATCCCACTGGCTTTCTTGGCAGCCAGGGCACACTGCTGGCTCATGGTTAACCTGTCGTCCACCAGGACACCCAGGTCCCTCTCCACAGAGCTGCACTCCAGCAGGTCCACCCCAAGCCTGTACTGGTGCATGGGGTTGTTCCTCCCCAGGTGCAGGACCCTGCATTTGCCCTTGTTGAACCTCATCAGGTTCCTCTCTGCCGAACTTTCCAGCCTGTCCAGGTCACGCTGAATGGCAGCACAGCCTTCCGGTGTGTCTACCACACCTCCCAGTATGGTGTCATCAGCAAACTTGCTGAGGGTACATTCTAACTCTTCATCCAGGTCGTTGATGAAGAAGTTAAACAAGGCTGGGCCCAGTACTGACCCCTGGGGGACACCACTTGTTACCAGCCTCCAACTAGACTCAGCGCCGCTGATGACAACCCTCCGAGTTCTGACATTCAGCCAGTTCTCAATCCACTTCACCGACCACTCACCCAGCCCACACTTCCTCAGCTTCCCTAGGAGGATATCATGGGAGACTGTGTCGAAAGCCTTGCTGAAGTCAAGGTGGACGACATCCACGGCTCTCCCTTCGTCTACCCACCCAGTCATGTCATCGTAGAAAGCTATTAGATTGGTTAGCCATGATTTCCCCTTGGTGAATCCATGCTGACTACTCCCGATAACCTTCTTTTCTTCCACTTGCTTGGTGATGGCCTCCAGGATAAGCTGCTCCATCACCTTTCCTGGGATGGAGGTGAGGCTGACCGGCCTGTATATCCCTGGGTCCTCCTTCTTGCCCTTTTTGAAGATTGGAGTGACATTGGCCTTTCTCCAGTCCTCGGGCACCTCTCCTGTCCTGCAGGACCTCTCAAAGATGATGGAGAGTGGCTCAGCAATGACATCCGCCAGCTCCCTCAGCATTCGTGGGTGCATTCCATTGGGGCCCATGGATTTGTGGACGTCCAGATCACTTAAGCGATCCCTCACACAGTCCTCCTCGACCAAAGGAAAGTCGTCCTCTCTGTAGGCTTCTTCTCTTACCTCCGGTACCTGGGATTCCTGAGGGCCAGTCTTAGCACTGAAGACTGAAGCAAAGAAGGCATTCAGTAGCTCTGCCTTCTCCGCATCCTCCGTCACCAGGACACCCGCCTCATTCAGCAGCGGCCCCACGTTGTCCCTAGCCTTCCTTTTGCTGCTGATGTAGTTGAAGAAGCCCTTCTTGTTGTTTTTGACATCCCTTGCCAGCTTCAATTCCAAGTGGGCCTTGGCCTTCCTCGTCGCGTCCCTGCATGCTCTCACCACGTTTCTGTACTCTTCCCAAGTGGCCTGTCCCTCTTTCCACATTCCATGGACCTTTCTCTTCTGCCTGATCTCTGCTAGAAGCTGCTTGTTTAACCATGCAGGTCTCCTGCCTCCTTTGCTCAATTTCTTTCTCAGGGGGATGCATTGCTCCCGAGCATGGAGGAAGTGTCGTTTAAAGAGCGACCAGCACTCTTGGACCCCCCTGCCTTCGAGAGCCCTGGCCCACGGAATTCCTCCCAGTAGCTCCTTGAGGAGGGCAAAGTCAGCTCTCCTGATATCCAAGGTTTTGATCCTGCTTATCGCCCTGCTTCCTCCATGCAGGAACCTGAACTCGACCATTTCATGGTCACTGCAGCCGAGTCTACCTCCGACCTTCACATCCTCCACCAGTCCCTCCTTGTTTGTTAACACAAGGTCCAGCAGCGCGCCTTTCCTTGTTGGTTCCTCCACCACTTGCATCAGAAAGTTATCATCGATGCTCCGTAGGAACCTCCTGGATTGCGCCTGCCTAGCTGTATGGTCTTCCCAGCTGATGTCAGGGTGGTTGAAGTCCCCCATGAGAACCAGGGCCTGTGATTGTGAGGCTGCTTGCAGCTGCCTGTAGAAGGCCTCATCAACCTCCTCCTCCTGGTCAGGTGGCCTGTAGCACACACCCACCGTAATGTCACCCTTATGAGCCTGTCCCTTAATTCTAACCCACAAGCTTTCAACTTGTTCCTCATTTGCCCCCAGGCCAAGCTCAATGCATTCTACTTGCTCCCTCACATATAGAGCAACTCCCCCACCTCTCCTTGTTGATCTGTCTTTCCTAAAGAGTCTGTAGCCATCCATGACAGCATGCCAGTCATGCGAGTTGTGCCACTACGTTTCTGTGATGGCGACCAAGTCGTAGCCATCCTGCTGTATAATGGCTTCCAGGTCCTCCTGTTTATTGCCCATGCTACATGCATTGGTGTAAACACACTTGAGCTGGGCTGTCAATCTCACCCTTGGCCTTGGCACGCCAAGCCTATGCTCATCCCTAGTGAGCTGGGCAATATCCCCTTCCCCCTTCGAACCTAGTTTAAAGCCCTCTCAACGAGCGCCGCCAGCTCGTGGCCAAGAATTCTTTTTCACCTTTGGGATGTGTAGGCACGATGTCATACAAATCCCAGGGACAGAATCAGAACAGCTGGATCCGACTTTCCAGCTCCATTGGGATGCCCCTGTAACAATTCTCCCCAGTTCTCATGGGAGACGCCTCTGAATTTTCAGTGTGATTTTTGAGGAGATCCGTAGCCTGAGCTGATCCTCTCTCAGTTTCTTTGTATTGTTGCTAGTTCCTCTCTAAAGTCACCTTGAACAATGAGAATGACATTTCATATAATGGCATGAGTCACATTTGCTCTTTCCCTCCTCCACATCTGTGTAGGTTTTTATCCTGCCCCTCAAGAGCACTGACACAGGTTTGTGCAGCCAACGGCTATGGAAGGCTCAGGCTGCCAACTCCTTGTTCCTGCCCGCCTGACGAAGGCTACAGCCCTTGCCAGCAGGAGCCAGATGCTTCAGTGAAAAGGGCAGGATTAGAGCCGGCCTGCATTTGCCGGCCTCTGAAGCCAAACTGTCAGCTGCTTCTGCACTGAGGTGTGAATCAGTGATCTCTGTGGCCAGTCCTGTGTGGGAGGGGGATGATAAACAACTGGGTGGCAGCAACTGCTTACTCCACAGCAGCCATTTGCTAGCTAAGTGTTTATCTGTGCCCTTAGTTATTGGACCAAATAAGCCTATCCTACCCTCTAGCTCTCTCTTACAACACTTACCCTTCTGCCCAGTGCCCAGAGGGCACACCTGACCACGGGTCTCCCCCACTGATGCACAAACCAGCGCGGGTTCTCCAGTGACAGGGACTGCTGGCTCTGCCAGCCCATCTGTTCTGATGCAACACACCTCCAGACCGACGTGATGCTGTGCTGGCCATCCCACCTGATCTAAACCACTGCTAACTGGGATTGGAAATAAGTCCAGGCTCTGCAGCAGTCAGCAGCCAGTAGTTAAACAGTGGGCAAAACCTAAAAAAAAAAAGTGGGTAAAACCTAAAAATCTAAAAAAAATGGGTAAAACCTAAAAAAGTCTTAATGTCTTCTGAAGAGATTAGGAAAAAACTGGCCTCAACACTTGCCTAATGAAATAATTGAAAAACACTGCATCTCTGTGACCAAAGTCTGTTCTTTTCAGTGTAATGCCACAAACTAAAATCTTTTGTGATTACGTACCACCTGCCTATATTTTATTATTCACACAGCATAGTTCATTGCATATATACGTACTCAATTCTTTAAAACACCAGACTGCGTCTCCTCCTAAATCTTTCTTTTTGTAGAGTAACCATTTCCTGAAAACATAAAGCCTCTCCCCTCCCCACTTTTGTGGGGAAGAGAGAATAATCTTTTTCACCTCCGTGAGTTAAAGTGACTCACCCTCTACACAAGATGGCTACAACAAAAAAGGATGCAGATGCCTTCTTTTCCCTTTCAGGGCATAACCAAAGGGAAATGAATACCTCGATCTACCCACTCCCTCCTCTTCTGAGGAAGGGTCAAAAACCTGAAGCGAAAATCACGTCAAAAGCCCTATTCTTTACTGTGCAATCGATTCTGGACCTGAGCTGTACTGCAAGGCAGCCAGTGGGCTGAAGCCGCAAGCTGATTTGAACAGCATAGCTTTTTTCTCTTTTTCCCTTTATTTCTCTTCCTTCCTCTCCTTGGATGAATTTCTTCCACACATTATTTGGCTAAATACAGTCCTAAAACAGATGTGACTGCCCAACCAAGGACAATTTAGCCATGTAATTTGTTTGAAAAATGGAGGTTTGGGATTCATTTTGCAAAGGGAGCAGCCTTGAGACACCAAAGGATTCACTTTACAGCTTTTGCGCCCCAGATGAATGGACAATGCCAGCCGCAATGCACCGCTGCTCAGAGCAGTGGGCACGCTGGAAGCACTAGTGTGACACGTCCCCGGGTGAGGCTGAATCTTGCTAAAGATGAATGAAATTCTGTGTATTGTTCAGTGTAATCACTGCTCTGTGCAACAGGCTGCACAACACAAAGGAGGAGTATCATTTATCCGTATACAATTTCTGTTCCAGAGCTGTTCTTTGATTGCTGTGCTGTGAGAAAGATCAGCGCTGAACTTCCCAGAATAGACAATTCTGCAACACTCACAATGAGCAAAAGCTCCAATTCCAGGCACCTACCAGACTGCCTCTCTCCAGATGAGGGGCAAGGGCTAATCCGGTCATAGGTGTGAAACTTTATTAGAAAGGGACCACAGAAATCCTTAAGGACTGTAAGCCCTGGACCCATGGAGAAGTACAAATCTGAAGCTTATGGAGTAGACCTGGCTGGCACAAACCGACAATATTCCACGAGAGTCACTGATATTGTATCAGTGATGCTGGATGAGCATTCGGCTCACACATGATCGTTCTCGCTTAGAGTCCAGAAGGATCCTTATGCGTTGGCTGAACATGGCTTTCCTTATTTACATGAAGCACACGGTCCAACAACGTGCAATTATCCGTGCTGGCACCATCCTGATCTCCCGTTAAGTTGGATCCCATGTCCTCATACCTGCTGCAGTAGCTCTAGCTTCCCATTTCATGTCCTTCTCCATGTCTTAATGACCCCCTTCCCTTGCTTCAGTTCCTCTCCTCCACCATTCCCTCTGTTCCTTTCCGTTCTTTTCAGTGGCTGAGTGCACGGCAGCGTGCTGTGTGTCTTGCTCTAAGTCACACAGGTTCTCAATGGCCAGTGGCAAGCCAAACAAGACAACTGTTTTGCTCAGTGGTTGCACCAGCACAGTGCTTTCTTTTTCCTGAAGCCTTGGGAAATGTTAATGCCTTTCACACCTCTATTAAATTTGACTGAAACTAGCAAATAAATTCAAAGTTCCTGGCAGGGAGAGCAACAGGGGGATGAAGGTGGAGAATAAACACATAAATCTCTCTTTTGCAATCAGGCTGAAAGCAGAGTAAGTCGGAAAGACAAGGTAGTAAGGAAATCAGCTGGAAAATATAAAACTGTAAAAAAACAAGAGAAAATGACAACAGTAATTCATACGGTGCTTACTGCACAGTAAGCAGTGCACCTCTGTTACTGAGTCAGTCAGCTAGGTCTTGTGTGTTCAATTAATTCCTGTTGGAAGCAAAGCTCATTGAAGCCTGCTTACTATGCACTATCCCTGTTCTTTCCTTTCCTTTAATGGGCCTGGAGAGCTCGACGTCCAGCCTGCTAAGCCTACCTTCTGCCTGTCTTCCTCGAATGAGCAATAGGAGGAACAAAGCAGCTCAGGGTTCATTAAGAGCAGTGCAAAGATACATCCAGCAGTACTGAGCCACGGGTCTTATGTACAGAGACTGTCACACCTCAAGCATATGCAGAGGATAAATCTACTTCCACAGCTTGATCCCATACTTCACAGAGCACAACGCTCCACACACATCTCATCTCTCATCAAGACGCCAGTCTCCTAGCCTCACAGTTTCTGAGCCAGCAGTCAAGCACGTGCACCAGAGGCTGATTTTTCAGCACTCACAGGTGCCATCAGCCCCTCAGAAGCTGCCCCGGCAGCCAGACAATGAATTACCCTGTCATTCTCACCAGGCAGACATGGCCCTGGATGGCAGCAGCAGCGGGGCAAGGCACGGGGAAGGAAGGGGTTAGAAGTGGAGCAGAAACCTGCGGATCTGTGTCCACACACAGTCAGGCTGCCCCCATTCACCCAACTGCTAAAGAGGCACTGGAAACTGTTTTTCTAAATCATGTCCAGCTCGCAACTGCCCATCTGCATTTGAACCTCAGCTTTCCCAAAGTGTGACCGGCATGGGGCAGAGCAGAAAACAGCAGCATTGGTCCCAGGTCTGCTTCAGTCCTGGGAGCAAGTGAAGTGCAGGAATAGGGGAGGGTCTTCAAGGTGCTGGGAACAGCCCTTCTGTGTAACAGTAGTTACGGTCAGTCTCAGATAACCTCAAACAGGTCAGAAAAGACAAGGAAAGAAGATGAAAGGAAGGAGAGACTATGAAGGCAGAAAGAGAAATGCCAAGAAGTAACGTGTGCTGTGCCTGGAGTGAACCATCCACCTTGTCTGACATCAGCTTTCACAGGGGTCACACTGAGCTACCGCTACAGAAAGGGAAGCCCTGACACGCAAGGAGGAACTCATGACTGGTTAGGGGCAAACAGAAAGAAACTCCTCAGATCAGAAGGCTCCCATGAGTGCATCTTATAAAGATGAAGGGCTTTTCATCCACAAAAGTAACTGGTTCATTTTACTGAAAGTAGGTAAAAATTCCTGCTGTTCAGGACTAACGTTCTTGGTGCCTCCTTACAAGACCCTGATCATTACTGAGCTGTCTTCTCTCTGTAATTTAATGAGCCAAAAAGATGCTTTCATTGTAAGTGATGGATGCCCCTGCCCTGTGCCATCCTGTTTCACCTGCCACTTCAAACCTCTAGCACAGGCTGTCCTGGCAGTTGTGAACAAAGCACCTACCAGGTAGCGTACCTTGCTCACGCCATTTTGCTCTGCACCACTTGAAACCAGAACCCACATTGCAACACATAAATTTCCCCACTCACCTACCACCAAGTTCGGCCTATTTGCATGAGCTGACAAGAGCATCTCTATGTGCTACAGAAAACCAACCTTTATTTATAAAGACTGCTTGCTCAGATTTCAAACATCTTGACTTTCTGGGTGTTTAGCCACCTTATCCAGGCAGGAGCCATTTTATTGCAACCTATTCAAGACTATGGAGCTCCTGAGCAACACAGACCATTTCGTATGTCTGAAAACCAGACAGCCAGGAAAAAATACAAAGTTGATCTGTTTCCAGGTGCCTCAAGGAAGAATCTTATTTGTATCTGTTACAGCCAATTTGTGTCTCTCTTTTACTGATAAAATCCAGCATTTTGCCCTGTGTCAAAGCACAGAATAATAGAATGGGTTGGACTGAAAGGGACTTTATAGATCATCTGGTTCCAACCCCCCTGCCATGGGCAGGGACACCTTCCACTAGACCAGGTTGCTCAGAGCTCCATCCAACCTGGCCTTGAACACTTCCAGGGAGTGGGCAGCCACAGCTTCTCTGGGTGACCTGTTCCAGTGCCTCACCACCCTCAGAGTAAAGAAATTCTTCTTCAATCTAAATTGACCCTCTTTCATCTTGAAGCCATTACGCCCTGTCCTATCACTACAGGCCCTTGTAAAAAGTCCCTCTCCAGCTTTCTTGTAGGCCCCCTTCAGGTACTGGCAGGCCACAACAAGGTCTCCCTGCAGCCTTTTCTTGTCCAGGCTGAACAACCCCAACCCTCAGCCTGTCTTCATAGGAGAGGTGCTCCAGCCCCCTGATCATCAAATGTAGAGACAAAGCATGAAGCTGGGCCTTGGTGTGAAACTTCAACATCTGGGTGCCTTTCTGATCCAGAGATTCAGAGCAAACTTTGTTCTTCTGAAATACTGATTCCTCTCTAGAAGTTGTTATTTATTTTTCACACATTTCCAACTGGCTGTCACTTCCTATTCATGCTGATTTCAGTGGGAAAATCTTTAAAACTCTGGACTAAAGATATTTGCTATTAAGCCAACAGCTCCAGGACAGATTCTCTCCTCGCCTTTGTCAAACTTGCACTGACAGATATCCACACAAACGCACCCGATCAGCAGTTTAAATAACGGATTCATCATCACTAGCTCAATGCTTCCCCCCAGCCCGCTCCCAGCTAGCGTGGTAAGAAGGTAAGACTAGAGTTTAACTTTTTTTTTAAACTTTAATTTTGCTCTTAGTTTAGACAGTATCTGCAATGCTATCTAGCAAAGTCCAGGGATGAGGCAGCTCTACATAACCCCAGCAGCATCTGTTCCCTATACATTTGTGTTCTCCCCCTGCAGTCATCTTCTAGCAACAGAAATTTTCCGATCCTCTAAAATGCTGGGAAACAGTAGCTGTATGGATCAGTTCTCTTATAGTTATGTATTTGCCTTGTGGCAGCAACTTACTAAGTAAAATTCAATTTTCTCCTTTCTTACCGGTCTAGGCCGCGTGTCTCTCAGGAATGATTTCAGGTCACCTCCAGCCATGAGCTCTAGCAGGATGAAACGGGGCAGTGCTTGCAAGCTCACCCCAATACAGCGCACGATATTCTGGTGGTTGAACTTGCTGTGGAGACAGGGACACTCAATTATGGAGCACCTTTGATCCAAAAGCACAATTGCAGAAAAGAATCAAAATGTTTTGCTGCAGGGAATGGTTTTCTTTTTCAGAAAGTAACAAATCTCAAAGGTAGGGTAACTGGATAAAGCTAAAGCACTGCCCCTGTGCTCTATGTCTGTCTGCATAGTGCAGAAACAGAGATGGGGAAGGAGTGGCTCTTGGTTGCTTTTCCTCTTCCTATATTCTGCATCCTTTCAGGGCTACAGCAAGACTTGTGGGCCGTACGAAGCAGAGAATGTCTGACAACAAAGAAAAGTCTGACTCAGTTTCCCTATCCAAGGGGCACAAGCTGTGCCAGGGCAGAGCTGTTCCAAACAGCACACTGACACAGGGCTCTGTTTATGTAGGGGATATTCCTCAAGGTCTCGTCTCTAATACTTTCTTATTTCTCCAGACATCAGTGTGATGGGAAACTTTTCCCATGGATTCTAGGACTCAGTCACTGACACCGTGACATGACAGCAGCATTAAGTCAATGCCATCTGTTAGTTTTGACTGGTCACCCCCAAACTCCAGATGTTTGTTTTTTACCTCATGTTCTGATCTCTAAGAGAAATCAAAGGATGCTGTTACCAATTCTGAAAATTGGGTCTAAAGATTTTCACTTTGGATAATGAAAACCAGTGTGGACCCTCTTGAAAATTTAGCCCTTAATCACGTGGTGCCTCTTCATGTGTAAGAATAGAAAAGGATGGTAATGCCTATCCTCTTCATAAAATACTGACAGCCATGTGCTAAAACCACTGTACAGATGTGTTGTGTGGACATCACCTCTCAAAGCACCTTTTCACAGTGGTGGGCTTTGCAAGCCTATACAAGTGCTGTTCAGCTTGTCCATACACACCTAATAATGAGAGCTTCCATGAGGAAGTCCAGCTCATCTTGCTCCGAACATACTTCTGGCAATGTCTGGAAAAGAGAGAACAGGTTGACAAGGAGAAAATATTTAAAGTCACAGATGCAGAACACCTGGCCCAATCAAAAGCACTAACATTGTCTGCAGCAACCCTCATTTCTCTAAAAGAAACCTCACTCTAAGATAATAGCTAGATCATTAATAAACTAGACTGTGAAGCCTGTTGAAAGGTAAAGATCAGAATGCATGGCCCATCAATACCACTGTCATCCTCCTCCTAGCAAAGGAAACAGCCCAGAGTGTACAGGGAACAGTGCTCAATATATGGACTCTGCTGTACAGAGGACGAGGAATGAGACCACAGTTCCTGAGCTCTCTGACAGTTCACTACTCCTACCTCCCAGCCAGACTATGAACTGTAACCAGCAGTAGGACTGTGCTGCTACATAACCTCTAGGTGAAAACAAGCCAGCTAGGCTGCTGGAAGCCCAGAGAACCCTACCAGAGTCTCCCAGGATTTAGCTTCACATCCAGTGCATATCCATCCTGTAATGGAGTGGTGAGATCCCTGGAAAACCAGCCATCTCCTACCTGCAGGCTCTTTGATGTATGTGCCAGCTGCTCTCGGCCCTGTGAAAACTTCTGCCCCCTGACTCAAAGGCTTTGGACAGATTACCACATCAGGTGTAGCGTGTGGAGGATGGACAGAGGATGGATTTATTTCTTATATGGGCAGTCTTCTGCAGCTGTATGGGAAATCATTGCCCATTTACTACTTACAGACCTCTTTTAATAGTCTCATAAGCCTGTATGCTATAAGCTGTACCATTGCTATGATGGATTTAAGTGTTGCAACAGAGCAGCAACCTTTCTAGCCACATCCTTCAGTACTATAGTAACGCTTAATTCATCTTCATTTTTATAATGCATTGGGACTCTTGGGTGAAAGGTGCATGAAACCATCACGATAACTCATACACTGTCACTTACTTTCACAGCCACCTGCAAGGGAGTGGGGTCGCTGGGGATCCCTGCCACCTGACCTTCATATACCTCACCAAAGGCTCCGTGGCCCAAACCCCTGGACAGACCAGAGAAGACAAGAAGGTTTTACTATAGAGAACACACATTATAACACTGTGGTCAGAGCTCACAGAACGGGCTCACAGTTTTCATGGTAGTGACACAGGGAGAACTGGATATTGACACTGACGATACCACTACTCACACTATGCAGGGGATCAGACCTTGATGTGATCTTTCCTGGACCTACAATGTATTTAATTCGTAGGGAAAGCAGTCCTCAAAAGTGAACAGTCCCCAGTGAAATCAAGCTGCTGGCACTACAGTGTGTAATGCATAGCACTCTTCTATGGCTTTGGTGTCAATGCTTTAGTGGTGGGTGCTCCAAAACAGGTCAATAAAGCTAGGTCTTGAGTCTTGGTGTTCCCACACCCTAAACATATTCACAGTTCCCACGATGTTTATGCATAACCTTTGAAGAAAACATTGAACAAGGAACTAAGAAGCACAATGGTTCTTAAAGGACCTGAATTCTAAACGAAGTATCTTCTCCTGATTTATTCTGTGATTCTGGGTAAGTACCTTAGCCAGTAAATAGTGACGATGGTGCTTTGTAAAGCACTCAGCTCTAGGAATTCGTGTTGAGAATCATTTATGGCACTGATCATATTATGAGATTCACCATTTCATTTTGAATAAGGGTACAAGAAAAAAATAAAAGAATTAAAGTAATCCCACAGCAGATCCTGCCCTATGTCATTGTGATACAGATTTTGCGTACCTGTCAATTCAGTCTTCACTTGCTTAACATTAAGTCAACTGGTACAACAACAGCAATACCACATAGCTGGCATGTCCTAACGACATAGAGAACTCCGGCAGAGAATGAGGCTGCATTCCAGATCCTGAGTCCCTTGTAAACCCGCATGGGCTGCACATGGGGCGGTAGCAGCTTGAGCCTCTAAAAGACATTCCTGCATCTCTGTCTGGGTAAAATGCTCTCCAGAAGGTTCTCTTCTACAACACACACTTTCCTGGTAGATTCAGGTCTGGCCTGAGAGCCGCACTGATTCTGTTCTCTGGTCTATTGGTGGACTGTTTTTGCATGGGCTGTTGCCCTCCTGTCCATTCAAACAGGTACTGCTAAGGGCAATCTGCTCTGTTGCTGCATAGGCTTTGTCTGTAGTTTTGCCAGGATAAAGACCAGTCCAGGCAGTGAAACCACAGTGAGGACTTGCATTGCTTGTGACTCAACCACTTCTTTTAATAACATTTTGTAGATATCGGCTTGAGACACTATTCTCGCATAGGCGTGACCAACTTACTACAAACTGAGGCTACAAAACAGATCTCTGCATCTCATAACTCACCCTCCTCCCTTATCAATTCCCAGCTGTATCCTCTGCTCTCTGCAGCTTGCCACAATTCAAAAATCCTTTCAGAGCCCAAGTGACAAAGGCAGCAGCAGCACAGGGTACACTTGAAACTTCCAGATGCAGTCCAGCAAGATGTGCAGGTAAGGGGGAATGAGATAAGAGACAGCAAAATATTGCAGACTGCATAGGCTGCTCTAAGGATCACCTTTTTTTAGCACTGTAAGCTCCCTAGTCTTCCAAGCTCTCCTGCTTCCACTTTCTGGCTTTTTGTGTAAAACTGCATGGAACCAGGGTAATGTCACATTCACAAGTGGCATGTGCTGTATCCTGCAGTGAAGCAAGGTGGGAAAGAACTCTGAAGTTTCAAATGTTTCTTAGGAGACTATTTTGAACTTTCCAGAAGTTCTGATCTAGACATGACTATCCTGTTGGCTTTATATTCCTGTCTTTTTAATACTGTCTGGCAGCCTCAAATCCATTGCTTTTCCTGCTGTTGTAATTAAGGATGTCATTGTCTTCACCAAAAATCCCATCAAAGACTTTAAAACAGCCTCTCACAAGCCTCAGTCTTCCCAGCATTTCATCAGTTAATACTGGAAATGGGCTATTCATTGCACAGTCTGCAAAAGATGCGTCTGAATGACTGGTGATGACTCTTCAGTTCCTCTCGTAATCCCAGAAGATTAACACTGCACCTGTAAAAGGTCAAGGAGACTGCCAAAGTCTAGTCCCCTCCACGCAAGCCTAGCTACTGCAGCTTTATATCTTTCTTATGAAAAGGGGCCTAAGTCTAGAAGTGCATGAGAATTTGTACATGCCTGCCCAAAGACGTGAGTTCGCATCTGTGTAAGACAGCCAGCATATGTAAGTGTATAGTGTGAAGCATGGGGAAGGCAAAGATGAATTTACCGGATGAGGGAGATGTTTTTTCGAGGCACCTCTTTGAGGTCACTAATGGACGTGGTCTTTCCTGCAAAGCAGTAGTTGGGATTGTAGTCTGTCATGATAGTGGAGGTACGCAGCTTGCTCAGCTTATATTCTGGGCTCTGTAACTCCATCTGCATGGCTTGTAGCTCCTGGTGCTTCCGACGATATACTGAATATGGACAACACAGTAAACCAGAGAAACAGACTGACTTTGGAACAGGACAGCAGCCATGCAACACATCTCACTGGAATTCGCCATGTGGCCAAATTTCAGTGAATCAAACTAGACAGTGATACTGTCATATTTCTGTACATCAAATCATTATAGACAGAAAATGGAATCTGAAGTTATCCACGAACCTTTGATTTACACATCTTCTGAATAAACAGGCTTGCTCATGAACCATTTGGAAGAAGTAAAATGAATTTCTCTTGCAGAGTTCTCTGATTTCACAGTTCTGAGCTTTTTATTTTGTTCTATTTAGTTTAAATAGACCTTCCAAGTATGAGTCCAGTTCCAAACTTGAGGGAGCTGGGGTATAACCAACGTTCTTAAACCACAAAGAAGTGACAAAGCCTGAAATGAATTACTGCATCGTATTGTTGAAAATTGATAGACTAAACTGTTACCTCAGAATAACATACTGTACATAGAATCATCTAATTTTGCAAAACTTCATCTGTTTCTGAACAACAGAGTTGGACTGAGCTTGAAATCAGTTTATGGTAGCATTATAGTACTTGAATCACTTCACCGATACTTCTGAAATGTCATTAGAAACCAACCTTGAAAGAAGACATCCTGTGGATACTCACTGAAATAGTAATTGATATTGCAGTATTTTTTTCAAAGCAAGATGCCAATCGTGAGCAGGTTAAATCACTATTACCCTTACTATTGACTTCTGTGGGAGCTGGATTGAACCCAAAGACTGTGACAGTAATAGCTATTGCATCTTCGCCAGCAGATGTTGCTTAGGGGAAGAATCTAAGGGGTAAACATGCACTTGCAAAGGCAGACAGATGTAATGACCTATCCACAAACCCTTCCTGTCCTCCATTTTCCTCCTCATTGCTTTTGCTTTGATTTTTTAAATCGCTGCTCTTTCCTGAGATGGTAATGATAGGATGGTTGGATGTAAAGAGGATTACTCTTCCACTCCCTGAGAAGTAATAAGCAATTTTAAAGGGGTACTGTCAGGCCAGAAATCATACATGTAGGACCATATGTGTGCAACTGATAACTCCTGAAATTCTTAAGACTGAAACAGCTGCACAAATCTAATTTAATAGTTGCCATTTGCTGCTCTGGGTACATCCCTCCCCTTCCCCAGACTATATGCAGTGTGGATGAAGAAAGGTGGCAGAGCTGTGGTTTGAATCCCAGGCTGCTTTTCACTGATTTGAATCTATTCTGCTTGCAATCAAATGCAGGTGAGCAATTGTTTAAAATAAGAAAATGAAAGGGTGAAAAATACCTTTTAGAATTTCAAAGAAAGATGCCAAGAATGCTCACATCCTACTAAGTAGCAGTTTGTAAAAGGGGAACCTATGTGAGAATTTCAAGCTTAAATGTCATTGAAGGGCTAAATCTGTATATAGGCACACAAATAAAGAAGGTTGCTTTTAGGCATTAAGCACCAACAGCTCTCACAAAACCAGTGGCAGCTGTGTTCTGGCAGCTTCACACTACAACAGAAGCAATAACGTCTCTTTTGAGATGCAGTCAGTAACTGAAATCTCCTCAAATTGGTCATTGTGGTTAGAAACAAGCACTGAAATATGAAGTTATGGCATGTGTGTGGGAAGGTGTCATTAAATACAGCAGTAGCTAAAAACCTGAATCCTTTTGCTTCCCAGGGCCCAGTTATCCTTGGCTGAGATCCAGCTCTCCTATGAAAACATCTTTTGCAGAGAAACACTCACCTATCATGATTCCTGAAAAAGCCAAAATTAAAGCAGCCACCAATGCCGAAGTCACTACAGACAAGACCAAGGAGAGAGGGAGATGAACCACTGGCTCAGCTGCAACAGAGGGAGAAGAAGGAGGAATTACATGTTTGAAATTATCTTCCAGCAGCCACAAAATTATCTTTTTTGTGGACAGATTTTTCTGCTCTTCCTTCCATTTACCCATCTGCTGCTCCGATAGTGTAGGAGCAACCTCTGGCATGATCAGTTTTCAGGATCTATGACCTCTAATACCTCATTGTTTCACTTTCCTCAATTAATATCAAGCCATTAAAACAGATGGTTTGCTATCAATGAATTAACATGTGCACTCCCTGGGTATGAAAACAAGACCATAAAAATCAAGGGCAGGAGGTTGGGGAGGTGGAAAGAACATTACATTGCCAGGGTTAAAGTGCTGCTATCAATGCCAAATCACAGCAAAAGCAGCAGAAGGGCTGCGATATATCATCTCCTAAATGCATCTAATCCAGGCAGAAAAACTTGGTAACCGTAAGTGATAATACAATACAAAGTATTCCATAGCTGCATCCTCACTTGGGACTACAAGGCATTCAATGACCATCTATTCAGGTTTACTTCACCCTGGCAAAATGGACATGCTTCTTCCCCATTTTAAAGATGGGAATGGTAATAATACAGAACAATATTCCTATGCCAGTGACAAAGCTGAGAGCAGGAGAGAATCACTTGCTCTAACTGCTGAGCAATGTGAAGCAAACCTAGTAATGGAGCTCTGAGCACTCGGTTTTTCAAGTAAGGCAAGAACAGGCGTTGTCTTTAGTTTTGCTCAGAGATCTCTCATGCAGAATTTCTTATAAATTCTGTACCTGCACCTTATATGTCCAAATCCACAAGAATTATGTTCTCTTTCACCTTGTACATTTTTTTTGGTTCTTAAGAGAACTGACCTGAAATTTCAGTTTCTCTGGAAAATTCCTTCAGTGAGCAAACTTTTTCATGATTTCAGAGCAGAATGTGAGCATCACCACAACCAGGCGCAAAATTTGCCTCTTCTCAGTGCTGCCCAGTATGCCAAACACGTACTGTAAAGCAAACCAGCAATGCTGCTCTGTGCACCATTCCTCAGCACTGATGTGTCTATATCCTAGCAAAAGAACTCTGTGATGTATACCAGCAGGGAAGAATGTAACACTCAACGGAAGCCAGTTTTAAGAAAGACTAGATAATGCTTTCAGGATACCTTACAGTCCAAACTACAGATTTTTGGCACGCATTTTCTGTTTCACACACTAGCAGCCTACCCCATACACCTACTTACCTATGCAAGACACACCATCTGCAGCCAACTCTGTGCCTGGCTCACAAAAGCAAATGACTTTTTGAGTCTCAAGATCGACACGGCACTCGTCCATCTCACAGTGACTGCAGTTAAGATGCAGTCTAATATCCACCTCTCCATGCCCCTCTGTCACTAGGGAGTGGATGAAAGAAGCTGAGTTAATTACCATAAAGATCATTCATATCATTCCCTCGGGCACTGACAGAAACAGGGGACATGGTGGTCACAATTGCCAGATGTGGCAGGGTGGGCCCCATCTAAGAAACCAATTTCTCCCCACCTTCCACAGCTCCTATCCTTTTCTCACATAGAAAATAATATCCAGCTAAATTAGTCCCACTGCAGCTGAGGTGCGCCGGCTCTCTTTGAGCAGATAGTCCTACCAGGTTAGCAAGGAGGCTGCTGCCGAGGCTGAGGGAAATCTGCCCTTTCAGCGGTCTGTGGGGCTCACCCTTTTCCTTTCTGTCCTTTACTCCCTCCGAGATCAAACGCCGCAGTGTTTTCAAAATTTTCTGGCTGCATCTATCAGGCCAGATTGTATCTGTATTTGAAAATACTTCTGGTTGTTCTAAAGCAAGTATCTTTTTTGAGCAAATAGATATTTTTGTATTTTCTGAACACATTGCAAACATATTCAAGACACTGACTTCTGGACAAACACAGGCTGGAGTGGTAGTATTTATCACTCCTGCGCACTTCTGGGCAGTGCTGGACTGTTTTCTCTAGAAACTCCTTGGTCCAGCCTGGATACTTCGCTGAGGGATGCTCTAAGGAACATGTTTGTTAGTGAATGGTCAGGTGCTTTGTTTCCTTCCTAAATTATCTGAACTATGAAGTTTTCTTTCCACTTTCCTTGGCCAAAATTATTGTACAGGCAGGTAGACGATACTGTTGCGAATTGTTTTCTAATAGCCTTGATCTCTCCAACTGCTTTCTTCCTGTTACTCCTGTTTATTCTCCACTGGACTTTGTTATGCTATCTTTCTGCCCCCTCATGTTCATGATGACACTAAGCTGTACCCAAAGGGCTGTAAAGTGTGCCACAGATGCAAACTATTAACATGAAATAAACCCACTAGAAGACTTCTGACCAATATGAATACCTTTAAGTGCTGGCGTGTATAAAGTACCAATTGGATTAATAAAGGACACACCATCCTCCCCATCCATCTCTGGGTCATTGTCCACTGCAGCATTGCCACCTACATCAAACCAGAAGTTACCTTAACAGACTGAGGCTCATCGGCACTAAAATACAGATAAGCATTGCAACATGCATGACTTCAGCATATTTAGGGAGGCATCCAAATGAGAAAGAGAATAAATCAAAGTACTTAACATACAGGGAACACTTGGTGGGTTGTGGCATGAACCATTGGTCTTTTATCTCTAGAAATTCAATTTAATAGCAGCAGCTTGCGACAATCAATTTCTTAGCTCTGTTTTAGGCAGACTGTTGCAAACCAAGGCACAAACTTCATCTTTAACCATTTGGATGCTGTGAAACATATAAGCCTTTCTTAAAATTAATGTAGCCAAGAGACTGGAAAACACCAGGACTCAAGGGCTAAGTGCAGTACCCTCGCTGATCAAGGTATGTACTGTGTCAGTGGAGGGAGTGAATAATCTGATATCCTTCCTCTCCTTTGCACCCTGAAAGCAGGGTGGTCCACCAGGAGTGGGGACTGAATGAATTTATGAGTTGCTCGTTTGTGCTTGGGCATATAGGACATATCAGGAGCAAAGTATGGGCAATACATAGAATGTATTAGAAGCACAGTACAGGCTGTATATTTTGCACTACAAGCATGCAAAGATTCCCCGCCCCACCCAAAAATGGCTTTTCCTCTTTAACCATCTTCAGTGAAATTAAAATCATGTCATGTGAGACATTCTGTTGGAAAAAGAAGCATTACACAGTAACATTGGTACAAAACATGCACTTAATCATTTAAACTCCTTACTTCCTCTCAGGATTTCTAGTGTATCATACACTTGATTTAAGCTGTGGAGAACCAGGGGTTAAGAAGTCCACCACAGTGCAGATGGCTGAAGAAACTAGGTGGCCCAGGAGATTAAGGGTTAGTAGAGATCTTGGATCTGGCCCACACCAGTTATAATCAACATAACGCCATCTGACAGCTGTCCTGAGACCCGCAGCACATGAAATCAGCTCCTTGTTGACCGAAGTCAACCCCACTGCTGTGATTAAGAGAGGTCCTGGCTGGCAGCCTGAGCCTCTGCCCCAGAAACCACCTGTGCAGGACCAAGGCCCACCCCCAGCAGGGCAGGGTAGAAGAAGCTGTGTCTTTCCCCTGGCATAAAGCCTGGCTGCCAGTCTCCAGGACCGAAGTCCTCAAAACACAGGTGCTGGCAACGGGAGCACATAGCCTGTGGCTCCTCCTTCTCCAGCACTATAACCCCAAAATGGAATGCTCAAGAATCACAGCAGGATCTTGATGGCACGTTTTGCAGAGTGCAAAGCCAGGATTACAGCTGAAGGACTGACATCTGGCCATTTGCTCAAAGACTAAATGCCATACCTTCATCTAGTGCTAAAAAGGCAACACACAGACATACTAGTACATAACAGTCAAATGCGCTAGCTACAGGAGAATTATCTATCAGCACTTTGCTGATCATTAGCACTAAAGGAGGGGAAGGGACACCTTGAACACGAAGCCACTTTACCTATATATCCTCCGCCTCCTCCACCTGAGGAGCACCCCCCTCCACCCCCTCCGAAACCCCCTCTTGTCTCCCACCCCCACTTCTTCATGGCCTGGGGGCAGGATCTTCCTCCAGTAGCACCTTCCAGCAAGGATTTTCCTGACCACAGGAAGGAAGTGTTATCATTCCAGCCACCTCCACCACCTGCAGTTAACAGAACAGAAAAGGCACAGGTAGGGGTTATTTTTGTGTAAAACCACTGCAGAGATCTGCAGAACAAGCACTCCTTCAAAGCACCTGAGCTGAAAGTAAGAATCTCATGCCTTGGTTAGAAAAGGGGATGTGCTTGCTACACAGTCACCTCTCTGTAGAGCTTTTGACCATGTTAACCATTGGCACTTCTTCTCACCTCCCATACAATGCCAAGTATTTTTTATGGAAAATGTAAAAAGATATCCCTGCCTACTCCCCTACCACTTGTTTCTGGCTTACAGAGCCTTCCCCTTCTCTTTGCAAAACGTACTTTTGAAAAAAACCCTATGTCGATTCTGAAGTGGAACAAAAGGAATTTAGTGAAAGGGATGTGAAAACATTTCCCAGCCCTGCTCTAAATACAATATACTTACCAGTGACTCACTTTCAGCTCTGCTGGTTATTCAGTCCAAGGTCTCTTCACAGAGATGTCTAGCCAGGGTGCAATTATGCTCTTTCTGCATAAGGCAGGGAAACTGTGAGTAGGTCTACACATCACAAAACAGTGCAGGGAGCAGGATGGCCACATCAGCACTGCAAACTCCCGCATCAAAAATCAAACAGCTTTGTTTATGAGAGGTACTGCGTTGTGTTGGAAGAATGTTGCCATTGCTATGGCTATAACATCTCTGATACCCTTATTTAGGGAAAGTATCCTGCACTGTGGGTACATCCTATATGCCTCTATTACACTTCCATGTTCCCCCTGAACTGTGTTTTCATGAGTTTTGCCTCACCTCCTTGTGAGGGGGAATCCGGAGTACCATATATTCACAAAGATTTTCTTAAAAAGAATAACCTTTCCTTACCTGCAGCTCCTGAATTTCCATTCGACCCTGGAACAGAGGAATCATTCTCCAGCCTTTCTGGATGAAATGTGTCTGTTTTGGCCCTGTAGGCCCTTCCACCACCTCCTGCTGCAATTATCAAGGGGACTGGTTCTCCGTTCTCCATCTTAACAATTTCAGAAATAAAGGCAGTGTTGAAACTGAGTCAGACACGCAAACAAAAGTCCAATCACACGCTAATTACTGCACGTTGCACTAAGCAGGCATCTAGGACTGCTCAGCACTACAAATTACCATTGCTTTATTTATGCACGCACATCCGAAAGCTTAATGAAAAACACTAGTCCTATCAAGTTCTGCAACAGAGAACAGTGGCATCACCAGCTCATGAATCGTACCTGCAGTGCTGATGTTATCGTGTGGTGACTTTCATCAAACGAAACAGCTAAGGAGCACTGCTCTATGTAGTGCAATATAGTGTCTCTACTGGTAAAGGACTGCTACACTGGAAACTGGCTGAGCACGCAGAGTTACACAGAATTATGTAGAAGCTAGGTGATCTAAACATATTGTAAACACCTGAAACTGGTGTTTGGAATGAGTACTGTTCTCAGCTAGTACATGACAGAAAAGATCAGTGGTCTCTAGCTGTAGAGTTGCCAACAGAAAACATACAGGCTATCCTAAGCTTTTCTTGTCATTGCATATAGGCCAAATGTGTGGCTGAAGCCTCATGTTCTACAATGACAGATGTGAATAAAGTCCTGTGGAATTTGCCCTTTGCTGTAGAATTATGCTTCAGCATCTCAGCTTGCACTGAAAAAATCCAGTTCAAACTATTATGTTTGTGAAGGAAGCTCCAAGCCACTGATGCAAGTGTGGCCACACTGCATAGCAGTTCTCAGAAGTGTGAAGGGCCAGCTCAGCTCTCTACAGCTATCAACCAGAAATGAAGAATACCTAGAGCTCACTTTGTGGACCTTTCCCCAGAGGTGTATAAAGTGTTCTCAGATATTTCAGGCTGCGATACTAGAGACAAGAGGCAGGATGTGTTCATGCTGAAGGGGCACAGGGACTATGTTTCCATACCTTAAATACGTAAGTTGCACCTCCCCCGCCTCCACCTCCTCCTGCCCATTCATTGACACTTCTGTTCACACGTATCTCTTCTTCAATCACATTGTTCTCTCCAATGCAGACTTTCTGTATAAGATCATTAGTCTGCAAACAGAAGATCAAGTCTGAATTTGGTAAGAAATCTCCGTGTCCTTGTACACACACATGCCTCGTGGACCCTTCACCCTCCCAAAGCAATAAATTGTCCTCCAGAGAAATGACATAAGCAGAAGCAAGTGAACGCTTTTCTAGAAGAATCTCACTTTTTGCTCCAACCTTCCTCAGAAGAAATTGTTGCCATTTTATTTTAATTATTTTGAAGTGAGCTCAGTGCTGATATCTATTACCATGTAAAACAGCTCCATAAACTTTATACATACAAGATGTAGCAGAATTTACTGCAAATGCTTCCCAGCAGTAACTATCTCTATTTCACAAGTGGTGGAAGAGAGTAACTCAGCAATGATGTGACTTGTTCTATGTCATGCCATAGCCAAATGGCAGAGACACAGAGAGAACTCAAGTTTCTTTACTCCTCTTCCACTGTTGCACTGGTTGGGGCCAGGCAGTCAATGTGCATCTGTCCAGAATTAAGGTGTACTGGTGGCTCACCTAGATGTACAGAGCTAGCTTTAACCTAGGTAGTCATAGCATGGACAGTAGCAACAAGCTCAGTATAGACTAACCACCTAACTGATCTAGGCTTCCAAGCAAGTTTTGATGTTCATCTGACGCTTCTGCTGTAGCAGCAATTTTATTATAATTACCAGTGCTAGCTAGTTCAAAACCTATCAAAAGAGCTGCAGTCCCACCTTTGAGTGCAATGTTGACCTGCTGTTAAAGAAAATACCTCACTAAAAAGCCTCCTTATTTCCTACTTAGCATTTTTTTCCCATCCAGCAGTTAGCACCAAATGTAATGAACCTTCTGTATTGGGCAAATCACTGAGTTCACTACCTGA
This sequence comes from Opisthocomus hoazin, assembly GCF_030867145.1. Taxonomy (NCBI): domain Eukaryota; kingdom Metazoa; phylum Chordata; class Aves; order Opisthocomiformes; family Opisthocomidae; genus Opisthocomus; species Opisthocomus hoazin. The sequence goes on along the minus strand of NC_134415.1, from coordinate 34,332,450 downwards.
TTTCAAGGAAAACATTAAATCATCATTTATAAGTACTTCTGGACTATGACCTAAGAGAAGTAACTATCGCTTTGATTTTAAATTGGAGCTCGAAAGTGCACAACAAGCAGGACTCTACTGTGAGTGTTTGTAAGTTGCAAGCTTTGCTTCTAGCTTGTTTCACTTGACATGTTTCATCTCAGTTAACACCATCTTGTTGCGTGCACTGAACTCACTAAGTCAACAACACTTTAAGGGAAAAATGCACAAACCATAGTTTACAGTAGGACTGACCTTCTGCTTGCTTCTACTTTCATGTGTGTGTTTTCTTTTGGAAGAGGAACTTGACAGAAGCATCCTCAAGTTACAAATAATTCTGTTGTCCACAAAATGTGTCCTAGGTTGTGCCAGAGAATGAACGGCATACATTTTGTGTGCATAGACTTGCCTATGGAATGAAACAATCCTCTTTTCCCTAGTCTTCCCTCTTCTTAATTGATTTGGAGTTGGGTGGGGATGATTAATAAAATGACAAAGTCAATGACCCAAAGGAACCACTAGATTACAATTGAATTTAAAAAAAAAAATCCTTCATGGCAAAGACATAACTGATTACAATCCAATCTAGTAAAAGTCCCTTCTACAAGTGAATGCAATCTCTTTGCCTCAATGAAAGAATTACATTAGCACTCAATAAATTCTCACTAGAGATTACGGTGGCCTGCAATTTAATGAGTCCATATATTACGCTCAGCTGGAATGTCCTAGTTATAGGCGTTAGATGGAAGTTTGAGTTAGGGCATTTCTCATTTCAAAGAGGCTTCATATTAATGGTTTGCTTGTACACAGGTATAATTCCAGTTTTAACATTATTTACATCAGCACCCAGCCTTCAGCACCCCTTTTTCTTGTCTACATCCTTCAAGCTTTCTCTGCTGTAACAGACTGCTAAGCTTTCATCTTTTGTATGCCAGCCATTAACAGCTGAGAAATGCACAGCATTTAAATATTCAGCTTGAAACCATAGGTGAAATTTCATCAGACAATGCTTACTTTCCTCCATAAGAATCTCCTATTGTCTCATCCTCCAAAGAACACTAAATGACTAATAGATTGTTGTGCCTGCAAATGGTGGAAGCTGCAGCTTTCTCTCAAGGCATCTATAGCAATGATTGGTTAGTAACACAAATATCAGGACTGATTCAGAAGTGATTAATTTGTCTCTCCCATTCCCATGCAGAGAATAACCACACAGGCCCTGTGAGGTGGGTGTCTCCAGAGTTGCAGAGTACTGTGGTAATGGCAGGGCTGGGCTCAACAGCAGAGCAAATACAAAGCCCTGTGAAGTCAACATTGAAGACTCCAGAGGAAGGGAAGGCAGGGTTGTGTTTTCTTTCCAAAAACCCACAGAGATGCTCTGAGATACGCAGATCAATCAGGAACCTGTAGTGTATTACCAGTGGGACCTGAACACTGAAGAGGAAGCGAGCACAGTGACATGGTACTTCATCTTTTCACACTCATGCCCTCCCAGTAAAACTCTCGCTATCCCTAGAACCATATAATCCCAGGCCCGTCAAGGACAATGGTTTTCCCTGTAAACAGACAAAACTCCATGGATTTGTAGAAAGGATTATGGCAAAATGGAAAGGGCAATAACTTACACTAGGACAAGCATCTTCTCCTTGCTGTCCCACCAAGATATACAAAGTATCATCCTTCTGGAGGTCAAAAATTCCCAGCACAGACACGCCGTGGGACCGCACCATGGTGTTCTTCCCTCCTTTCCCACCAGCAGCTCCATAGCCTGAGATGCTGCAGGAAAAAGAAGACAAAAGCCTGGCATTTGAGCTGTACCAGACAGGTGGAAGGTAGTACAAACCGCTTCTGGGCACTGAGTGGTTTGCACACCTGAACTGTACACAGTGTCATTGCGCCGTGCCCTGAAGACCTGACACTCTAAATAAATACAAACCCAAAGCCTGAAGACTGAGGTTCTCTGTTCTACATGGACCTATGAGCTCAGGTAGCTACAAAACAGCTTCTTTCACATTGATTCTTGGGCAAACACTCGCTGAGGACAGAGCGAGCAAGTCCCCGTAGTTTCAAACTTTAATATATGAAACACATCTTGTTTCCCAGAAGGCATACTCTTGAGAGGTTTGCAGCAAGGAAGCGAAAGAACAGAAGCAGAAGAATCGGTAAGTATAGCACATATGGCTAAAGGGAACATTAAGCATGAGATTGACAGGAGGAGATTTGAGAAAGCAGACAGCGTAACGGGTCTTGGTAGCACAGACCAGATGGGAAACAGCTTTCCTATTCCCAGGACCAGAGGAATACAGAAGAGTAGCTGGACACATCACTACCAGCAGTAAACAAGGAAGGCAAAAGGCCCCTGGCTAAACTCACAGTCAGCATGAACGTCTCACTGTCTCCAGCCAGGAGTGGCTAGGTTGCATACACAGGCTGCTGCAGTCTCAATTAAGGCTCTGCAACTTTTATTTCAAGCAGTCAAGATTCAGAGGTCCTTACTGTTATTGATGCACTCAAAGATTTGGCTGTACCACTGTACAGCTCAGCTCCTCCCTCTCTCTTTCTAAGTGCATAAACAATTTACATACTTGAAGCACCTTTTACCAAAGGATTTCAAAGCACTTTATAAAAATAATTATAAAACACACATCTCTGTTGCAACAAAAGACAATTACTCCACTTTCTGAGCAAGTGAGTGGTGGTACAGCAAGCTCAGTTTAGATCTGAAATAAGCAGGTGATTTTCCACTGACATTAGTAGCTTTGCAGCTATTTCCGTGAAAGCAAAATTCAACCTGGAGTCTGTAAGCAGTAACTGCAGGGCTGAGAACTCAAACTTTCCTCTCACCTTCCCATCAATTACGGTATAGGTGCTCTGCCTTAACTCCTCCTTTCCTCTAGCACCTGGCTGGTCTTTGCCCAGTACAGTCCTGCATGCAAACAGGCTACAAGCAGAAGGAACCAGCAGCGCCTGTTGTGCGTGAGCACCTTGAACATGTCGGACAGCCAGCTCACTTGCAGCCAGCAACTTGCCTTAATGATCAGCACGAGGAACTCGCCTTGTGGTACTGCTCTGAGGCAGCCAGCATGGAGCAGTTCTGATGTTGAAGCAACTATGGAGCATCAAGTACCTCATAAAGCACATTAGATGCTTGCAATGTGACATGATTATGTTCATGCCACTGTCGATAACGAAAGCAATCATTTCTGCAGCCAGCAGAAAAAGTAATGGACACAGCACTGGGCTACCCTGAACAGATGCTGCATGAATTTGAAGACAGAGTTGATTTGCTGTAGAATTTCGTAATGGCTAATGAGGTGCACTATCAGGCACAGCAAGCTGGCAGGGCTAATCAGCTGCAATTAGGGGCCATATTTTTCTGTGTATGAACAGATTTTGCATACAAGCAATGATGTCAGGAAGTTCAGGAGAACCCATTTCAGCCTCATTCAAAGGCTGCAGACAAATAAAACCCAATAGATGCAGGTGACAGTCATTCCCTGTTCAAAATGGGCATCACTATTTGAACATATGGGTTATCTTGACTTGAAGTTTTAGCAGGATTCATTTCCTCCGGCGCAACTTTCTTTTACAAGAGGAATCCATTTAACCATATTGGCCTTGAAGAAAGATTCAGACCACTCCAAGCAGATATAACCAGAACATAGATTACCTTCCACTCTCTCCCTCCCTTACTTTTACTATGATACTTGTAGGAACTGAAAAAGAAAGCTGCATCTTCAGGAAGGATCAGGATGAGCAGAGTGCACTGGCTGTGCAAACCAGGGCTGGAGAAAAAAATCCACCTCTAAGTAGAGAGGTCATGGGAAACAATGGAGCTAGTTTTGAGAATATGAGAAAATGCAGTGCCTAGGCTAGCCAACCTAGGACGACACCTTTTTGCATTCCACTGTACCATATTCTTGTGTTACCTTGCAAGAACGGACCAGAGAAAAGAGGACAGTGAAGTGACAACAAATGGGGCACTTGGCAAAATGGACCAAAGATTCTTGCTTTAAAAATGGAAAGAATTTGGATAATGGACGGTAACGTGTAATTTACTAAAGTTCAGTTCTCTCATACCTGATCATAGGCCTAGATACGGGATGACAAGACCTTCTGAATGCTTAGAAAGAAATCTGAAAAGAAAAATATTCTTTTCTATTGACTAACTCTATTCTTCTACAATGTGCAGTCCTGTGAGAGCAAACCAGATGATTTTGTCTATATCAGCACTGGAGCACACAGGACTCCAGTCTTTAAATGAAGCTGCCTACAGTGTGTGGCAGCTTACCCAGACCATCACAGATAGGTTTTCTGGGTGTGGTTAGCTTGTGCTAGTAGAGTTTTGTGCAAAGTTTAGCTTTCTGACTTTACATTTTAATAATGTATATTCTGCCTAGTGTTTACAAATCTTACGCTATTAGCAGGACTGTAACCCACTGCTCTATATTACACAGTGTGAAACGCACTGATATGGCATAACAACAACTTTCTTAAGAGCCCAACAGCCAGCTGGAGGATTTTATGTGTGGGTCAGGTGTACTGGAGATGGCTGTCAGGCTAACTTAGAGGATCCACAGTGCAGCAGGCCTGCAGGGGAGAGCTAAATACAGGCAGTGGGTCCAGATTCTGGGAAGCCCTAGAACTGATATTGCAGCTTGACATTTTCCTAGGGCTATGCAATACTGGGGGACTCTGCTGCCCCTTCAGCAACCCAGAATCAGGAAGACGTCAAGTTAATTTAAGCCCACAATTGCCACCTCCTTTCCCTGGGCTGTGAATTCTCTACTATAGCCTTAAGAGGTGCAGAAGAGAATGTCATCCATTTATACATAGGTTAGCAAAGACACTAGCCATTTACTATCTATACAGAACCTAAAAGTCTGTTAGGTCATTTATAGGACTTAAATAGATAGGTCTTCTCTGCAGGACCTATGGTTTGTATAGCGTAGCAAAAATCAGCCTAAAGTGGCACTGGAATTCTATCTCTTGTTGGGCTGTGATATTAAAGAAATGACAATGTTGTAAGTTTATTGCCTCTTCTTTTGGGCTATACTTTATAACCGTATTTACTGAATGCTGGTGCTGAAAAATTCTAGTCACCTCAGGCAGCTCATTTTTGATAGCTGAGTAAAATATCATTAATGCTTTTTTCATTACCATCAATCCTTGTAGTAATAGGCACTCAGGCAGAACTTGAGCCTAGGCTAGCCCAGACGGTTTCTTGAAACTGCATTGCAGTAGACTTTTGTTAGAGACTGACATCTACCTTCGATAGTAATACCCTTTTTCAATAAAAAGAAAAAAAGTAAGGTGTCAGTAAGTTTTAACCGAAATTTGTTCAAAGCTTTCAGTGGAATGTTCGGCTTTGAAATTCAAGATACTGTCATTGGTTTCGATAGGGAATGTTGCATTAAAAAACCCACTAGACAGTCATTGATTCAAGAAGACAGTTCTGCTTACAAACTGATGCATGTAATGGCTTGATGTTACCATTCAGATACAGTAAACTAAACTTTGATTATCCTTTTTTCCCCAGCAAGAGCAAAAAGAAAAAACGATTGGTAAAAATCTGATTAAGTGGCATTGAACCCTATCTGATCATCTCTCTCTGAAAATAACTCCACAGAGGGATTTAAGCATTAGAACACTCAGCATCACAGAGCCTAACATTTAGGTGGCTGGCTTCCAAAATCAATTCTACAGTGGTATGCTAAGCTTACAGGCTCAACTTACCATGCCTAGATTCAAAAAAGTCAAGAAGCTGAGCAGACCTTGATGCAAGCTGCCCCATAAGAAATGCTGACATACGATTGTGCCTCCTATACCAGGTGGACAGTGAAAAAAACTCACTCTGATCTCAGAATTCAACAGATGGAATATGGGATATGTTTGCCCTTTGGCCTGGGGAGGTCAAAACACTCGATTTTCAGTTACTTATAGAGCTCTCCCAATCTGTAACTGTTTAGGCTAATGATTTGCCTGCTTAACATGGTTGTTTCTCTTTTCTTCTCTCTTTCTCCAAAAAGTTGCATCTTGCAGACAACAAATCTGAGACTGGAAAGATTGGAAATCATAGGATCAGGGTGAAGTAAAACCAACGTCAGCGTGGCCAAACTTCTGAATGCAATATTTTATACGTGCTTAGCATGTATCTGCAGCCTGGAAAAGTTTCAAACACAAAGATATATTATGACAATTAGAGACAGTTCCCTTACCTGTATGTGTTGGTTGCTGGTACCCTCCAGATCTGAATGCCTTGGAGAATCCCTTCAGCTCCTACAATCACACTGAGGTTGGAGTTCCTGTAGGCATCATTGCATTGGCTCTGTGTGGGGCCATAGGGTCCACTGGCACCACATGTTGTGAATAACCAGTGATCTGAAATGAGGACATATACAAAAAGCATGATCCAAACATTCAAAGATCAAGTAGCTGCTCTGCTCTTTATTCACTCTTTCTTGTTGGACCAAGAGAAGAACCTGGCCCCTGAGGCTTTAGCCAGAACAAATAGTCACAGAATTCTTTCAAAAGACTTATAGCGCTGTGTATCTCAGTGTTTGACAGCTTTTTATCTACATCTCCTGAAAGCCATCACAACTATGAACATAGCTGTACTTTTTCCAAGGCTCAAAAAGACAAAGATCACAGAGTAGTCAGTATTGGGCTCTGCTCCCTGGGCAGTTAAAGTGCACACTTCTAACCTCAGGACTGGTGCATTTTATCCCCTTCAGTTTCTACAGACATTTTATTATTGAAGTGATTTTATATAGGAAAATAGCTGTTAATTAGATAAAAACCTGTAAATACAACATCATCTCAGTGATTAAAACATAATAATAAACTAATTGTATTTTGAATAACTATTTGCTCACAAGAGGCCAGATCTGCAGATGTAAATCAATGCGTGCCCATCGCAGTCAATTTCATGAACTGGAAGTACTAGGCCCATACAAAAAGTTTTCTAGAACAAGGCTTTGCTAATCTGTGCCTCAGAAATCTGATCTTTTAATTTGAGCACATGATGCTAAAACTGCCATCCTTTTCCTTAAAGATTCATTATTAGGTCCAACACAGTTTCAAGACCACAATGCTCTTGTAAAACACACCCTAACATATTTGCCAGTATATCAGGAAATATTTCATATGTAATCAAAACTAAGATTTAGATGGAAAGTAAGTCCATAAGCATTTTTGGTGTACATTACATGATTTATTATTCATACTTATTAAAAAGCTAATATACACACTCCAATAAACTCTGCTAGTTCATTCTACTGCCATTAAAGACAAAAGACTTAAAAGACATCTAAAGAACATTATTTCTACAAATGATATTGGGCCAGTCAGCTGTCCTCATGGCTTTCTCAAAGGGCAGCATTTTCCCCGCAAGCTTCCACTAATGCAATACAACATATACAGACTCTTTCAGCAATGGTACTAATTTGCCCAGACAGAGCATTAGCTTGATTTGCTTCTTGGGATTTGGAGCTACTGCCTAAGCAGATCTGGTCTAGAAATTATGGTCTGGCATGTGTCTGGACGAGAGAGGCCAGCAGTTTTACCATTACTGTTACTGGAGGGGTTCACCCACCAGAAATACAAGGAAACACATTAATTTAGCCAGCCACAAGGTCTGAATTACCTTTTCACAAACTAATCCTGAAGTTGAGCTAAATTCCTTCTTATAAAAAAGTTCAATGCATGAGATAGGTCAAATAATTTGGCAGGACTTTAAGACATAAAGCGGCTGGTATTTCTGAAAAACCTTTGTAATAGAGTCTTGGCGATTCCAAGACGCAATGTAAAACTACTACCTTAGAAAAATGTCCCAGTCTAAGTACTGCTGAGAGAATAATCTCTTCCTTCTCCCTGCAAAACCTACACCACCCCTCCTCAAAAGTCCCCTGGAAGGGTCTTCTAGAGACTTTGCTACTGTTACTTGTTTTATATGGATCCTTAGACACCTATTTTACTCACTTATTTCTCAAATCCTTCTGCAATGGGTGGAAGTATAAAGTCTTAAAATAAGTAGATAGCAAATTGAAGATTTCCCTCTCCTCCTCTGCTTCTAATGCACCTCCCCCCAAAAAACCAAGAACAACAGGTAAGAGGGGAAAAGCACCTAAGAAAGCAAGATCTAAAAGTTCCTAAACAAAAGGCTTCAGTAGCTCTGGTATCGACAGGCTTGCAGCAGACGTTACTTATGTTTATTCTTGAAAAAGAAAAGCCAAAATCAAAGCAAAATCTCACACAAAATGGAAGATAAGAGACTTATTCTGTCAGCTATCACAGTGATTTAACACTGCAGTGTCCCAGCGGGCTAAGCCACCTGCACTGAAACATATGTTTAGTGAAGCAGGCAGGTAAGTGTCTTACTTTGGAACAATAAGAAGCCGTTTGGATGTCTCTAGTGAAACATCAAACATGTTCCCAAAGGTAGAAGCAGGTGACCTTCAAGGGGACAATAAGCCCAAAACATGAGAGAATCAAAATGGAAAACTGGAAGTGATAAAACCTAGGATAGATCACAGCATGTGTGTACTGCTGCTATGGTTAAGCTTCACATTTATGATTTACTCCCTTTAAATACATCTCTTTCCTTAGGTATCTGCTTACCTGGCTTTGGCAAAAGTACCTCTAGACTATCACACATCTAACACACAGCACAGCCGGACATGTAACTGGCAGCTCTTGACTCCCACTGGGTTCTTGGGACAACGGATGAATGAACTACATCTTATTCCAAAATGCTTTGTAATGGCCCTTTGTTTCCTTAAAAGCCCAATGCCCTGGTGGAACAGAACAAGAATGCCCTCCTGATGCAAACATTATGTCTCCAGACTTCAAACTGAAGCATCCAGAAAAACTTTTGTATTTTCTGCCTCTCGGACAGACTAGAGGGAGCTCACTTCCAGTGTAGAGGCAGTATCAGGGTAAGAGCTAACAGTGCTGGTAATTTAAGATTAGTGAATATGCATCTAAACTCTTACAATCCGGCTTTTAAAATCACAGAACGTTCGGGGTTGGAAAGGACCTCTGTGGGTCATCTAGTCCAACCCCCCTGCCGAAGCAGGGTCACCTACAGCAGGCTGCACAGGACCTTGTCCAGGTGGGTCTTGAATATCTCCAGAGAAGGAGACTCCACAACCTCCCTGGGCAACCTCTGCCAGCGCTCCATCACTCTCAGAGTAAAGAAGTTCTTCCTCATGGAAGTATGGAGTATGAGAAAATGGAGTACAAGAGGTTTGGGGATTGAAAAAACACAGATATATTACGCCAGGGAGCGTGACGTAAGGAACCTGGAGATGACTGAGCACAGGAGGTATCTCAGATTTCAAAAGTGGTCCTGTTGTAATCGATACAGTCGTATACACAAGGTTATACGTAAAGCCTCCCAGGTTCTGCAGCTGCTGCAGTCAGTGCTAGCAGACACATTTACCTGCTCTGGTCAGGCAGGTGGTAAGACAGGAATGGGAGAAGACATGTTTCAGAAGCAGCAGAGCTGGACAGTGACCATTGCCCATAACACTGCAGGAGGAAGTCTGGCCTAAGTGAAGTCCATGGGGAGACTGCACCCGATTTGAACCAGCAAGGATTTCAGTAGAACCTACAGCCCGGTGTTGCGTGATCTCATCTGTCACTGCTGCATTGACTTGCAAACAGTCTCCTCCTGCTGAAATGCACTTTCATACATGATACCGAAAGTCAGTCCAATACGTAACAGCTTTGTCACTGAATTAAATGGGACAGAATATGGCATGGGAAGAAGTCAACCCTCATTTCAACATAATTAGGACAGATGGGTCTTAGTTACAATTCTGGATATAGGCTAAAAACTTCGCACTTCCCTCCCTCTGCTCTCTTAAACATTTCGCAAAGCCAACCCTCAATCTGCAGATGTAACAGCAGCCCAAGATCTTAAACCACTAATCCAGTAACAGAGTACTGCCCATTTTAGACAACCCACCACTTCTTTTCTGAAGTAAGAATAACCATTTACTCCCTGTAAAGTACTGATTTTCTCCTGATTCTAGAAATGACTGCAGCATGTCTCCTGAGCTCAGAGAGAGCATTTCTACAGGTTGCTGCACGCCACAGCAGTTTACAGTAATCCAGTCTGAAGCATTATTTTGATCTCCAGAGACTAAAGCAGCAGCACTGAATCGAAAATCCTTCAGCAGCTAGGTGAGAAGCACAGATTTCTTCCATCGGTGCACAGCTGTGGTCTGTTGCATACTGCAGAGCATACCTCTCCTTCCTTCTTCAGCGTGGAACAGACCCAGCATCGGTGGCACCTCATGCTCACACAATGGGAAAAAAAGCAGGACTCTCCGGTCTAAATCCTCCCAAGCAACCAGCAGATTTCAGAAGTTTGCCCAACCTCACACAAGTTACAGATGCCTGGTTTCCCGAAAGAGCTGAGCATTCCCATGATGAAAACTAAGAGGCAGCCAAATATAAGGTCCCTGTATATTCTGTCATTGACAGCTGCAAGATGCTAATTGGGTTTAAAGAATTGAAATTCCTGTTGGAGGAGGGATGAAAAGAAGTGAAGATTACACTGAGATTCAGAACTGCAGTATTACATTTCAGTGAATAATTTAGACATCAGTTCATTTGATGGAATCCCCAGTTTGTTTTTTTGCCTGTTCACCCACACATCTGCCTTCCTCAAGCTCCCTGGCAGCCTCCCTAACACATTGCTAAGGTCCCAGCAACAACATTTTACAGGAAATGCCATTTTGTCTCGGTAAAATAGATTTTTAAAGATTTCTTCTTCCCTATTTTTCTTTCCGAATTAGATTTACTGATATATTTGCACACACACTCATTCATACTTATTTGCTTTTGCAGAGCAGAAATTCTAATTTTCAAACAGCCTGACTATATACGTAAAATGCACACAATTAATGGCGCTGTATTTCAACCACTGCAAAGGGGAGTACTGTCCCGCTCTTGGAAAAGAAAAAGAACAAAATGTCACAAGGCTTAAAATGACTAATTCATTTGAAGCTCTGATACTACTTGCAGTCTAAAGCAGCATTGCTGCAGGCACTGCTGCAAATAACCACCAGCAATGAAGAGAAAACAGTGGAGCGAAGCCTAAAGCACTTTTGTACTTCTAACGTAAAAAGCAATTTCATTGGCACATATAGCACAAACTCCATATCACGAAACAGACATAAGCATTTTAGCTGTACCTCAAGGGCTTAAATATATTAACTGGCATTTGTTAAATTAAGCTGGATTGAACCAAGGTTCAACTCATTCTAAACCAAAAAATTACTGTGATTTGAGAAATTTACCAACCAAGTACCATGGTACTTGGCTTATTTTGGAACCTAGAGTGACTAGGCACTAGTGAAGTGCTTTAAAACAACGTGTAGGCAGTTCGCGAACTTGCTGCCACAACCTCTGTTCAGGTCCAGAGGCTATCCCTGCTTCCAATAGTGTAAAAACAAACATTAATAAGGGTTATAAGGTCTCATGCTTCAGGGGCACAAGAACCCCAGTGGCTAAACTTCTGAAGGCAATAAATTCTGTTAGTTGTCTTTCAGGGAGTTAATCTTACTTGCTTCATCTATTTGTAAAAACCTCCACAAGCTCCCTTAGAATATTTGGCCAATATGGGAAATTAGAGGCTTACAGGAAATTGTCCCATCTTCATCCTCACTAACATTTGGCTGCCATTGGCACCATGGTATGTGTGGAGGGATATACCTTCCACTTTGTGCATAAGCAATCTCAGTTACACATTACCAGTAATTCCAGGGTTGCTCTGGTCTCAAAGTCTGTAGGCAAAATACACTACAGGCATGTATAAGAAACACATTCAGTGATGTAAGGAAGGAAAAACCTTTCAATTTTGCTTCGGGTTCTGTTGTTTAACAGTGTCCTGTGAGCAGTAATTTGAGTTTCTTACCTTTCCCAGGATTAAGTTGCCAGAGATTAATGGGGTGGGGGCTTGAAAGATGATGGTAAATGGAAGAACTAGGTTGTGCTCACAGTCCCAGTCCCTGAACTGCTAAATGTGTCTTCACAATGATATTAATGGCATATAAAATAATCATAGAAATTAGTGAGTCTTGCCAGCAATCCCAGAACCACTTACACAGGCATGGCTAGACTAAGAGGAGGCTGGCTTTTCAACTATTTATGCAGTTACTATTTCTACCTCTGTCCTTCCATTTTCCAAATGAGGGCAGCAGTGAAAGACACGGACATGTTTTTCAGTTCAACAGGAAGTGCATCTGCAGTGATGACAAACTACGCCAGATCGATCCTGAGTATCATTTCAAAGAAACGCTCAAAGTTTGATTTGTGCTTTAGATTTTTCTTAAGTGTCTAGATAAAGGGAACATTATCAGGGCATCCTTGTAGGAAATTATCTGTGGTCAATATAACAGGGCAAGGGCGTTGATGACTTTGAACAGCAAGGAGAACGGCTTGTTTCTTGCTACCCTCTGGAACCAGAAACTAACAAAGCAGCATGAAGAAAACAAATTTCTTTTCTCTTTTATGTTTCACTTCAAGAGCTAGCAGGAGTCTTCCATAAAGACTCTTAAGTGAGACATGCTACTAACTTTTTGGCATTTGTTTGCTCATGATTACAAAGGATAGTAGAAATGCATGTTGGACAACAAGGATCGAGTTGAGTGGAGGTGGCAAAATTATTTCGAAACCTCTCCTGAGATTTATAGCAGTTTCTGCACAATTTAAACTGAAGTTCTTAAGAGTGGGCAATTTTACAATTTAGGTCTAAAATGTGTGAATTGCCCTGTTTATTTCAATTGTATGATTAACTCTGGAGAGTAGTTCTGTCAAGCCAACTTTGCTACGTTGAGATCTGGTTATATGTTGACTTTCAGTATTGCACCTTTGCTATCTTCAGTCCTACAGAGACAGCAAGTGTAAACACTGCAATAAAGAAATTCATGCCTACATAATCTGAGATCCTACCATCCATCTCTGAACATATTCTGTCACTGTTGAGGATGCTACTTTTGTTGGGAGGAGGGCACTGAGCTGTTATTTACTGTGTTAATTGACGCTTAATACAAAAATACAATTCTGCAGATACCTTATTGCATTATGCCAACAGTTCAGTTAGTATAATTGCACGCAAAGAGCAACCAAATGTAATTTTCTTTTACTTAATACTCACTCTGCCATTCCTTTCAGCTCCTTCATCTGATTAACTAATGTGACTCAGAGTTCTTCCGAGAAACAGCCATGTAAGTACTTGTAAGAGGACTCTCCCTGATGCAAAAGACAAAATCTGTGCAACCACTAAGTGTTATGAAGAAGAGACCAGAGCTGAAGGAAAACAGTAATCCAGTCTGGATGAGAAAATGATTCGATCAGAGTTTCCACGCAAGAAACTATGGTTGCACAATGGCTGGTGGATATGCAGATCAGATAGGACAAGACAATGCAAGATTTGAGGTGAAAAAAGGTTAATCTTTTTGTACATTTCACAACACACCATTTTTGTACTCTGTGCCCTGACATGAATAAGTTGTCAATGGGACAGATGAGAAGCTGAAACATCAAAAGAGAGGCTATCCTCATGGTATTTACAGCCTATTCAGACACACCAGAAATGTTTAATTAAAGGTTGATTGCTCTGTGTCTTGTTATCTCCTTTCACCTACTGAGAATCCTATTTTGTCTCCTCCAGTTTCCATGATAGTAATTTGTTTACCTAGAGTTCCTCATTACTGCTCACTGTATCTTTATATGCTTGAATTTCCCATATTCTGGTCTTGTCTATAAAAGGAAATTGCATTGGTTTGATATAAATTGGCTTTTTAATTGGTATTTAAACTCCCTGTACAGAAATGCTATGGTTTGAGCAGCTTTCAGTTTAACTTAAACTGATACCTAATCAATTTAAAAACAAAGCCAAAGTAAGCTTGGTTTACATCAAAACAAACAGGGCACAGATTTAACCATTTCAATCAAAAATCCTAGTTCCACTGAAGTTGTTTCAATCCTCTGGTATACACAGGTTTCCTTACAACTCTTTTGCAGGCTTCTTTTGGAATCAAGTTTCACCTGCAACCTTTCAGCAAGAAGCTGGCATGTCAGTAAATAACACATCATTAATGAATCAAAAAGGAAAGCATTTGCATTGCTTGGTGATAATCTGTCTAATGGCGACCTTGCACTGCAAGTAACTGTGTGGCTTGAAATGTACAGGAATTTTTCTTTGTTGGTCCTGGTCATCATCAAGAAACTTGAGAGCACACCACCACCGCATCAATTGTAGCAATTTTGTGTCTTATTCTCTACACAGTGCATTCATCATCCCATGTGTGACTGTCGTGGTTTAACCTGGAAGCCAGCATCTAAGCACTAGATAGCCACTTAATGCACCAGAACAGTGACACATGACAGTGATTAACAGATTTCTAGAGGCTTTAGGATCTTTCACAGTGTGGGCTGCATTATGTGTTTTGGACCTTCAGTCCACATATCCTGGAGGGATGCCAAGCCACGACAAGCAATAGGAAGGCTGAAGAAGTAATTCACTGGGTACAGGGCCTGAGAACAGAGAAGACAAGGAGGCTGGTGGTGATGACTATTGCTTCTGCTGAAAATGGGTTTCCAAGCACAGGCAAAACAAGCAGGTGCAGGTAAGAGGTTGTTCTCAGCTACAAAGGAGCAAACAGAGGCCCATACCCCTGAAAGCAATGAAGCTTCTTTGGATTTACTGTCATGTAAACAAAGTGGTACCTGTGTTTCAGATTGTACTTCCTGCTGTGTCGGCTGAGCTGGCTTGGGGATGGCATTTTATTATTCTGTTGTCTCTTCAGCCACAGGAACGCAGTTCTTTGTTTTAATATGATTTCTTAAGAAGGAAATATTATAGCCTGTGATCCATCACGCAAGCCAAAGATCACATTAGTTGTAATTGCTTTTGGCTGAGCTCATACTGGCTAACGCAGTCTTTGGGACTTCAGGGTGGTGCTGATGCTGTTGGTTCACTTGCACAACAGTGAATACATGGCCATCAAAGTAAAAGCCTTGACAGACTCCACTGAGGTTTCTTAAACACATTACAGGATGCAGAAAGAAACAAGATTAAAGCTGGGTAAAATGCATAGCCCAGGGACCAAACAAGCATCTGCAGTTTTTACTGAGAGCAAGGACTCAGCAACACAAAGGAAAAAGGTGATTTGGTGCTGTGGAGACCCTAGGAAATGCAATGACTTCCCACTGCGAGAAGCTGCATCTTAGCTTCTCTGATCTCTGATTTCTGCCCTGTTTACACTGAGGGCACAAAGGGGAGAAAATTGCTGAACGAGCTACTTCAGACCTCAAGGGCTGGAGACAATTTTAAACAGAACCTGAACAGGACTGAGGATCAAGCCCAGAAATTAGGCATGCTGGTTTAGATGCCATGGGAATTGCTTTGAATTTTCACCCCAAGGTCATAATAAATGATTTGAATTGCTCAAATTACCTCGGTGACCTTCTCTTCTACTGCCATGCAATCTGACTCCTATTATTTCTACTATCCCAGCATTTCTTTAAATTGCATTCCTCAGATAGGACAGGGAGCAGAAGAGATAGAATGTGCTCCATCATTTCAGGTCTAGTGAGACATAGAAAGTAACAAAATTCTCAAAGAAAACTACAGACACAAGATTGCTAGCTTAACACCCACACCCCCACTTTACATTAATTTTGCATCCAAACTTCAGGCCGTTCTCCAATCTGAATCTGGTGTCTAAGTGCTTTTGTGTTACTAAACCAGTAGGTATCCTGGAAGGAAGTGTACAGCTGCCTTAGAGAACTAGGTCACCACCTAAGCATTGACATCACTATGGAAAGTCAGCCAGAAATCACACAGAATCACAGAACAGTAGGGGTTGGAAGGGACCTCTGGCGATCACCCAGTCCAAGCTCCCTGCCAAAGCTGGGTCACCTACAGCAGGCTGCACAGGACCTCATCAGGTGGGTTTTGGATATCTCCAAAGATGGAGACTCCACAACCTCCCTGGGCAGCCTGTTCCAGTGCTCTGTCACCCTCAGAGGGAAGAAGTTCTTCCTCATGTTCAGACGGAACTTCCTGTGCTTCAGTTTGTGCCCACTGCCCCTTGTCCTGTCACTGGGCACCACTGAACAGAGTCTGGCCTCATCCTCTTGACACCCACCCTTAAGATATTTATAAGCATTTATAAGATCCCCTCGCAGCCTTCTCTTCTTCAGGCTAAACAAGCCCAACTCCCTCAGCCTTTCCTCATAGGAGAGATGCTCCAGTCCCCTACTCATCTTCATACCCCTCCGCTGGACTTTCTCTACTAGTTCCCCATCTTTCTTGAACTGGGGAGCCAGAGTCCATAATCCACACCTATGTATGGATCCTACCACAAGATCACTGACCTAAGGGCAATACTGAAAGGCAGGAAACAGAGATACAGATATCAAAGGGAACACTTCAAAGGATTTGCAAAGAGGACGTAAGGGTCTTTTGGGAAATTACACCTTTGTGACCAGCCCGAGCTCACATATGACATCTGTAACACAGCTAGACACAACCTTGACAGCTAAAGCACAGGTCCACCCAGCCCAGCATGCTCTCATATGGGTTTATTCCCTCTGTCTCATTCTCCTGAGACTCCTGTCAGTGCTCCCACACTTTTCTTGCCCTGTGATGCTCATTACATAAAATATCAATAAACTCTACTTGATGGCAACTCTTGGCCTACACCGCAGGGCTGCATCATCAGCCTCCGCTGCCAGAGGTCGCTTCACAACCAAGTTCAGGTACCAGCAGCTGGCCTGCTGCTGCAGCACAGAGTGGGTTAACACATCCAGCTTTTCAGGTAGGCTTTGAATACTGTGTGTAGCTTTTGACCATGCTGACCAAACTGCTGTTGGTATCAGAGCTAACACCACCAGCTCATGTATTTCAACAGTACACTGCAGGTAGCAAAGTGAAACATCACCTAGAATAGAACAGACTCAAAGAAATCTTTCTAAGACAGAGGAGTGGGAGACAAGGAGGCAGCAGGAACAAATCTCTGGGCTTACTGACAAAGTAAAGGAGCCATACACTAACGACATCCCTGTTCTTTGCCTTAAGAGGGGTAGTATGTCAAACTGGCAGGTAACTAGCTAGCCCTAAGTGAGGAGATATAGCTGCACACAGTGCTGAAGGTGGCAGTTATAGAAAGTGCTCATCTGTCCTGTAGTCACTCCTCATTTCCATGGTCAGCCCTGATCCCCCGAGCAGGCTGGAGGTTGTGGCCACCTGAATCAAATCAGGAAAAGAAGTTGGCAAGGAGGAGGAAAGGAAGCAGACTGAAATAGAAATGCACATGTAAAGCCCAGAATGTGTGGGCAAGCCTGGGAGAAGGAAGAGACAAAGATTTGGGAGACAGTGATGTGAGGGGAAGGAAGCGAAATCTTGCATCTATTTGGCCCATACCACTACAGTTAAACTGGAAAGCAGAGCTGGGGGACACGGGAGAACGAAATTGACCACACAAGACTGACATTTCTAAGTAACCAAAACTCATGTTTTTAAAACGAAGTCCAATGCTGTAGTCTTTCAAACAGGCAATGAAAATATTACTGAAAAAGCAAAGCTATGTTATTTCAAATCAAGCCTATATTAACTAGAGATGGGTGTTCAGGTTACCACATGCTGGACTCCGTCAATTTGGACGCTTTGTTTTGATTGCTGCCTATTTTTCTACGACCACGACACCAAACAAACCTGTCTTACAGTTTAAAAGCACTTTTTACTTCAAGAAGAGGTTCCCTCTGGTTCTTTATTTCACTAGCTTGCAATCAAAATTCAAGTTACAGTTAACAGCTAAAGGTAATTGCTTTTTAGAGCTTGTTTTGTTCTGCTTTGTTTGTAAGGGATTGGCAAAAGCTCTGAACAAAGGCTTTGGTTAAAAGAAAAAAAAGGAATCATACTGCATTTAGCCACATCTAACTGAAATCTGTACTAGTTGGAAATCTCTGCTGTCTGAAAATGCTTCTCAGAACAGACAATTACCTGCTGGACCAGAAATGGGGGCAGTGTTGAGTTGGAGATTTCCCAGAAGCTTTTGTTCCCATCCAAACTTCTTCTGGCTACCTCTACTGGTGAGCAAATTGCTTGAGTCTGGAGTAGTACCTCGAGGTGTCTTCTCTCCACTGACTAGAAAGCAAGAAGTCACAGACTGGTTTATCACTGAGGGTGGCTGAGTCAGTACGTAATGCAAAACTGAAGCTAAATTAAGAGCTGGAGGGTTCTCTGCTGCAAATAAGAGCCTGCAGCCACAGGATATAACACTATTAAAAGGAAAGGGCAGACTGACTTTCCATTGCTGTTATGGGAGCTGTGACAAAAGAAAAAAAAAAAACAGGAACGAGTGGTGGGCAAAACAGCAAGTGAATGAAGACACAAAGCAGAAATACAGAATACAATCTTTAGCAACTATTAGAAAGTTTCTCTTTTAGCCAGTAAAAGTACGTGCAGTCTCTTTTAATTACAGCCAAATGTTAAGATCTCTTCAGAATACTGGAATCTGAGGCACAGTGTAGTTATACATAGAAACCAAGGGGTATCACTGTATAAATAGAAAGCCTCACAGCCCCAGCCAATGCAAATTAACATAATACACAGCAGATGAAACATTCTGACTGCTGTTGGATGAGGAAGTGGCTCAGAGGGCTACAGAGGTTGTAGCTTCAAGCCCAGGAGATGAAAGAACACACTTAAGTTCTACTGCTCAACCCAAGGTAGAAGTTTCATGTGTTCAGAGCAGCAATCCTCCAATCTCATGTAAGTTGTTGGTCTGAGGTATAGAGTGACAGATCACTGAACACATTTACAAATTAAGCAATTCGCTATGCATGAGATTATGAAAGATGAGCCAGGCACAAATGTTCAATAAAAATCCAAATGGGGTGAAATCTGGCAGCAGAGGTATAGACTGGGCATATTCTGGAGGCCAGTCAATCACAAAGTCTGGATCTGAATCCAAATTTTTCCCAAGAGTAGGAGAGAGTGAAGATCCTAGTTTCTGATTCAGACTTAAATGCATGTCAGTCCAAATAAAATAACCGTGTTCTAATTTAACTGTAGTATTGTTCCCAATGTTAATGCAAAGTTAGTGTCAATCACACGATTCCTTTCTTTCCCTAGCCAGAGTCCAGCTGTCATTCATTTTGATAACTGTCACACAGCAAACCAGGTCATGTGGAACTCCATAATCATAGATTGGCTTCTGCATCAGCCTGGGTGGATAGGTGATGCTACTGTCTCAGCTGGAAGCTGACTCTCCCACACCATATGTCTTACTACCTATTTACTGCCAAACTTGGAACCCTTTCACTGGTCAGCTCCACTAACAAGGTATGCATCTGAACAGTCTCCTTCACCTAAGCACAGTTATTTCTGAAATACACCTTTACATTTCAAGAGTCTTTTGAAAATAAGAACACCCAATCACTTCCCCTTTCCAAATTTCAAATACATGGCAAATAAAATACAAGCCACTTGCAGATAAAAGGAAAACTTACTTGTTAAATAACAGTCCAGACTAAGGGAGACATTGTCAAAAGCAATAATGGCATCAGATCCTTCTTCCCATGAAGCGATGATCTGAAACCAAAACCTGCATAGATTGGAAGAACAGGGAGTAAATTCTGTTAAAGAGATGAAATTCAGAGGAATTAGAGCAGTTTTACAATGGAGGAAAAAAGCTTTTTATATATAGAAATATTAAATTGACAGATGAAGTATCCTCACCTATGACAAGCAAAGATGATCTGAGGAGGAAAGGTGTACATGGATAGAAAGGTAGACGGAAAAAAGAATACAGGCCCTCTTCCCTCCAGGGATGTACAGCCTGAAGCAGGTACACGTATGGGTGGGTGTCAGGACAGAAAATAACATCCCCTGGCTTCTGGTACACAAAAAAAATCAGATACCTAAGTGATTTAATTTTCACAAGTGATTTGCACCCTCAAGTGTTAAGAAACAAGTGTTAAGGCTGGGGCTCCTGAAGTCACTTGGAGTTCCTAAACAGAACTAGCAATAAAAGGCTGAAACCAATTTAGAAAGTATTTGGTGTTGATCCACCCTCTAGGAAGCAAAGGATATCTAACAGTCCTGGCAGTCACAAAAGAAAGGAACTGAGTAGTCTATAGGAAGAGCAGAACTCATTATCTCCTTGTAGAAGCTGAGCAGGTTTGCCTCAAATCACTGGCTTTTGCCGGGAAGTTCTGCCACTCCTACGTTACCAGAAGAAAGATCACTGTAAATTCACCCTCGGTGATATTATAAATCAACAGGAAGAGCAAAAATACTTCAAATCTGACAGTATATTGACCACACATTAATTTAGTGCACTCATGGATTTAGATTTTTCTCTTAGTTTAGCAAGTTCATGCTCTCCCAATGCATATCTGCCACATAAAATCATAATACTCTGCTTTGGAAGGAGAACATTTTCTAAACGCAGCCGACCATGGCCCAGAAGTCAGATACAATGCTGTGAGGTTGCATCAAGACTATAAAAACATGGAACCATCATATGCTGTAGGACAAGCTGCAAGAGAACCACCAGAACTAAGTTTCTGATGCATTTGACCTTCGGCCTGTTTCCTGAGGGTGCACACTAAATGCCCCTTGGAGATGTGGACATTTTGATGTATTTATGTTTGTAAGGTGCTAAACTGAGGCTGGGAAATTAATTACAAAGGCAAATAAGCAGTTCCTCCATGTTGGCTTTTCCCTGCACTTCTGTGAACTTTAGCTTAGGTTGCATCAGAGACCCATACTTCTGCAAAGACTACTGCACACCTTCTTTGTACCTTCAGGCAACTAAACACTTCTGGAAACAGCTTCAGGCAATTTCCTTGGTAGATCCTAATCTTCATACCCCAGGGTGTTAACCTTTGATGCACTGTTCATGTCATGGCTCTTCAGACAATAAAGGGTTGTTCTTACGAGAGTTAGCAAATGTTCAGCCCCTAAGAACAGGAAGTCTTGATACAAACCAGTGTTTCTGTCATTGAAGGGAGTGCCATCTAACGTGTCAGTATAAGAATGCAGTAGGTTGCTTTTGACTTTTTTTTTACAGTTCATTCAAGTTAAGAGACAGCCTTGCTAATTTCACCTGCAGGAGCACGGGGACTAGAACACAAGAAATTTCCTGAAGTTCACCGGGGCTCAAAAAAGTGACAGATGTGCCTCCAAGAGACAAAAATCATGTGAATGTGAAACAGTTAGGACCATCAGTGCTGCTCTAGTTTGCCTATTAATCTGATTTTTTTTCTAACATGAATGTAGTTTCTGTATAAACCTTCTCTTGAGACCAGCATTTCTGCAACAAATAGTTCATCTTTTTCTCTTCTCCAGTTTAATGCCACTATTAACTCAGAAATATGATGTCTTTCAAATTCCAGTGAAACAAGATCATCAGTTAACCAACATTTCAATCATTAGCTTTGGTGGTTTTAGCTTAATGGGCTAATTAAGGGAAATCTAATCAAAACTGAAGATGGAAATGTCACACACCAGTGAGAAGAAATCCCACAGACAATCTCATTCCCTTGCCCCCTCCTTTTTTTTTTTTCTTCTTTCTGTTTGATCCCTGAAATCAATGAAACAACTCCCTTTGACTTCGGTGGAAGCAGATACTGAGACACCAGAAGCATGTGTTACTGCAGTGACTCAGTATAACGTTGGAGGTGACAATGTCTCACTGGCATTTTTGCATAGATTGAAGTGCGGTATGCTGACTGCGCTTCCAGTACTTCAGCTGGCAGCTATACAGCACAGATACTGGTGCACAGCACTGTGTAGACATACTCACTGCAAACACAGACGCTGTGGTGAATGGCCATGAAAGAGGATTCTTGAAAGCAATCATACAGGAGCAGCAAAATCAGTGCTGGCAAGTTTGTCATGACTTTGTTGCTTGAAAAATTCCAGCAATTTTCTCACCTGTAATCCAAATCCTCATCAGATAAATCTGTGTTTGTAAGCTAGATTTCTTCATAGGAATGAAAATATGCCTGCTATGAAAGGCTGTAATGGCTTGGATATTAGAAAAATCGCTAATTGAGGACTGGTGGTAATTACTTATTTGTCTCTTCTTTTGCCCTACGCGACCCCAGGTACACAGCTAGAAAAAAGATGTTTAGATGTATGACAATTGGGAAGTACAAGTTACATCCAGCAGAGTTGAGTGTCAGCCGTGATGTGAATGAAACTCATACAAAGGTCTTTTTTTAAAAAAATAAAAAAAAACTTGTTTGAGGCAGATGGGAAACGCTGTACCAGGTGGACAAAAAAAAACCTAAATAAAATCTCCCCTTTGGGGAACATCAGCTCGGCTCTCTGAAGGATACAAGTTTTACATAAATTCAAAATACACTCAAAGGTGACTACTGATCAAGTATTTCAGAGCCACAGATAAGAAATGACACTAAAGACATAACAAATAAGCTTTTTTTGGTTTGTTTCTTTGGCCCAACCTGTGAAATTTGAATCCAGATGAACAGTTCCTTGAAAGCTAGGACCAAGCATATTCCAACTCAGTTAAGTCTGACAGAAACAGGATAACATCAAAGCTTCTGGACTGTAATCTTCCACATTCCTCAGGATCTGTGAATCTTGGGCTTTATTTCAGTGTGGTCAGTATCTGAGCTTCATCACATCATCCTGGGTTTTCTGTTCTGTTGGTTCTTTTTCCTTACTTATTTTTTTCTTGATCCTAACAGAAGACTGGTTCCCCCCACAATACCTGGGGCTTATTTACAGAGGGAAATACAGAGATAAAAACATGAAAACACACCTCTAATTATGTTGGTAAAGCCTCCATGAGGACAAACTGTTTTGGTTACATTACCTATCCTTAGGTCTTCATTGCACAGAAATGTTCGTTTCTGTGTATATTATACCCTCTTCTGTCGGGAGGGAAATAAAATACATTTGCCTCAAATCGAAGACCTCAGAAAGCTGATTTTGTGTGAATTCTTCAGCTCCCTCCTTTCAGTAACAACTCTGAATTCCACCTAAATATTGTCCCTGGCTCATCCAGACAGTTCAGGTTTCCATTAGCCAGACTCAGGCAGCTGTCTTCATGTCATTTTAGAAAGTCTTATAATAATTTTTTTTTCTTTTTATCATAAAGATAGGGATTATTAACCAAGATTGAATGTTAATCTCCTCTGTACTTAATCCCCCATGCAGTGACACGATCACAGCGTGCCTGTATGTACAGATCCCATTTCATAACTTGTAATGTTTTGCCTCTGATGGAACTGATTTCTCTCTCTACCTAGCTAAAATAATTATGGCTGAACCTGCTTGAGACCGAGGTAGTTATGGAATGGAGAAGTTTCAGGTCACTAACCCTTATTACATACAGGTTCCCATTAACTTCTCTTTTACGAATGATGCATTGTTAGCGTACTTCAAAAAGGAATACTTACTATTTGGGATAAAAGACATACTTAGGTGGAATAAGATTATTTGGAGAAATATAAGCACGTTAACCAAACTCAGTTACAGTGACAGAATTGCCATGCAGGAAGTTACTTAATAGCTAGTAATAAAGGTTGAGATTCAAAGGTGTTATTAAAGGCAACCATGCAGAATAGAAAATCTGTCACAGGCACCCTGCACACACTGTCACCAAAACTCCCTTTGCAGATGAACAGAAGAGCCATCAGCACAATAACTCTGTTTCAGAAAGAGAACAGCAGCAGACACAGTTAATGCTACAGAGCAGAAGAGCAGCAACACAGGCATTAAAGTCTCACTCTGTTTTTAACAAAGTAATGTGGGACCACATCAGAGCAACGCAGGCTAGGCTTGTTGGATGGACATAAGAGGAAAGAATAAAGAGATCTGGGCATAGATGTGACCGATTAATATACATGTGTTAATGTGTAGGGAGACATACATCTAGCTGGTACGGAGGGTCCTGTTTCTTCATAGCAGAATTGAAAGAAAGTTCAGGAATAACAGGAGACAAGCAGGCCGCTGGATACATAATGTTGCCAAGAACTTTCCTTCTCTTTTTCTTCCTTGATGGGAAACCCGACGCCCAGAAATTTTTTAGAAAGAAAATCTGAAAGGAGTGCAAGGCAGAGACAGACCAATGCAAGAAGAAATCATTAGACAAGAAGAGCGCTTAGCTGCAGCTGGTAGAAATACAGCAGAATGGTTTGACTATGAGACAACTTCTTTTTACTGCCCTTTTTACTGCAGCAGTGAGTGAGAGGTTCCCCAGCTGCTTTGGCTGCCATTGAGAAGGAGCCAGGCAGAACAAAGCATCTCGCTCCTGAGGACTGAAAGGGAATCCCGCTTTGATATGTAGATGAACAACTGATTAGCACCAGTACAGTTCATGAAAATCCAGCAAGACTAGAATAGGTAAAGCAGTCAGTTTAAATAAAGAAAGTACAATCATCTGGACAAGATTTTTTTCTTGTTGCAACAGAATATCACCTTCTGGGGTAACTTAAGTCTGTAGAATTTTTTGCTTTCTTCCTCAGGAAAGTCACATCCATACCCAGTCTTCCAGGTAAGTCACATTTTTCTCTTTCAACCAAATAAAATTCCTCAGTTTGTGTTCAGGAGAAGATCATCAGCAAGAAAATAATTTTGAAGCTCTCTGAGCACAACTGGACCAAAAGAAAATTGTTTTTTACTTTCTGAATGTGCTGCTCTGTTAAAAGGACACTGAGTCTAATCTTGCTGTCAGTGACAAAGCAAATGTTGCTGCTACTTGTGACTAAAAATCTAGTTTCTAGGGACCTCAAGTAAACTCCTCCTCTCACTCCTCCTTCCCCCTTCTGGCCACTAATACTTAAGACTGGCTACAAATTTCGACCTTGTAATGCCAAAAAAAAAAAAGAAGAAAGGAAGCCAAGGAAACCTTTCTAACCAGTAGACACACTCACATTCCTTTTATATTTCTATACAATCTTCTATGAGAGGACTGTCCCGAGGTTGGACAGGTTGTTATTAATACTTGCCATTTTTACCAGGTTCCTCTCACAGAAGTTACAGTGAAATCTTTAAAGAAAAGGACAAGTTTAGTAGAGAACATAGGCCTTAAAAGACCAGAGATGGGCTGGGCTAGCTCATGTGGAGTCCACTTCCATGCAACTCCAGCCAGGTGGCAGACGGCCCCACAGAATATTTAGTATGCATGCTGCCTCACATGGCTGGCCTCAGCTTCACCAAGGGAGCAGAAATCAAGAGAATCAGAATTTGTTTCTTAAAGCATTATTTTTCCAGCCAGGCTTCAGCCTATTAGAGCTAATCCTTTTCCACCTTTTACACTGCGTTGCAAAACAGTTGCTAGGCGGGTTGGTGATAATAATCATCAGCCTACAGTAAACTCCAGAGAATAACTTTGTTACATGTGCTTGTATTTTATCTGTGTGATATACCTTAACCGTACTGTTAAACTAACAGAATGTCTAATTATTAGCTACACAAATCACTCATCTTCAATTATATCAGGCTTCTGTTTGCTCTTTCTGTCACATTCCCATGACTATACAATTATTAAAATTTAAACTCACATTTAGTTACTAACTAAAAACAAATGTGTAAAAAAAGCAAGCCCAAACCACCAACTACAAGAGAGCTTTCAAGATTGTTTCCTACTTGCATTTCTGTGAAGTTAAGAAAGAACAATTTTCAACAGACTCATTGCTTATCATTGGAAAACAAATAGTAATTTTCCATCAAATAAAATAATTTTACAGTAACACTACTCTCAACAGAAATACTTCAGCATTGCATTAATGTCCAAATTCCAGTAAGCAAAACCAATCGATCTTTTATCTTTCACTAATCTGTGCAGATTATCTGATTTGCAGATAACATGTCCTTCAGGGTTGGGTAGGTGGCTCCATGGAGGCCAAATGAAGTATAGTAAGGATTGTTAGTTCATGTTGAGTGTATTTAAGTGGCAAGTTAAAATACAGCACCTCTGGAGACCTTGCCTTCTGCATCTGGTAAGCACAACCTGTTCACCCAACAGTTCAAGGAGCCCTTGCCCACAACTGGCTTCTTTAATTGTAGCTGCTTTGAATGCATATCCTTCCCCACACACAGAAGACAACGAGCATTTAGGATCAGGTTACAGCTCTATTAACCTCCACACTGCATGAGCCAACTCTCAAGACTGTTTTGCCAACACCTTCCAGAACAAGGAGAGATAGCTAACTTTGGAAAGGTGTAAAAAGCCAGGATTGCAGCCTCTTCAAAGTCCACACAGAAAAGGTAAGATGTCACACAGGCTGAAATTTCAGCTGGATACTTTCCTAAGGATCAAATGGGAGTAAAGATGACAATCCTCTCCTCATCGTACTCCGGGAAATTAAGCACGTGTCCAGGGTTGCCCAGGCTAACGCAGTGCTAGAAATCTAATCCCTCAGTCCCAATTTAGCTTCTTTGTCATATTCCTCCATATTTTCTGTTCCTGCCAAATCACCTGAAATGTTCTAGCTGTGATTTTCTGCCAAAATATAATTTCTCCCAACAGCCTGAGGGATATCAAACATTTAAGAAATACCTGTTTCTAAAGATAGAGCTGATCTAATTTCTTGGAAGTCTTCCTAATGATTCTTTGAAGTGCTGTAAGCCAAACATTGAAATTATGGCTAAGCAGCTTTTGAACAAGCATGCTTTTGAGAAGTTTCAGAGCATATTATCTTGTTACTAATAACACTTTCTATTCAGCATCCCAGTTACAATGGAATGTGCTTTAATTTTTTGTGGAACGGGTACACTGGTGTGCTTTGTTCAAGAGCTTTACTTCTGTGAGGTGATTTAAACTTTCAGCTCCTTCTGTAGGAATATCTGCAATATCACGCTGCTTCTAATGCAGACCCTCACAGCTACAGACACAGGAACCAATTAGAAAAAGACAGACACAGCAAGCTTTCAGCAGCACCAGCATTGCATTCACATCAATTAAATACTTCTTACAGTTCAATAAAACTCTCATTTTATCTCCAAAGTACATATACTGCAGTTTCCCCAGCACCATTTTGGTGTACACTTCCACAGAGTTCCTTTCTAATTTGTACATCAGTCCAGCTTTCCTAAGAAGCAGGTTTCAAGATGGTGAGAAAGACATCTGCAGTATTTCCAAGTCTCACAGGGGATTTCTTCCTTCCCAGGAAGGACTGGTTTCAACTAAGACAGTCTTAGAAAAAAAATCATGAAAACAGTGCACCTTCTGTGAATAAATAAGGACAAAACTTTTTAAGGGACATCAAAACTTTGAAGTTTTCCTTGCTTATGTATTAACCTCCAACAAACTCCCTTCTCTCAGTGAACCCAGCTGTCCTTCTCTGTAAGCAATGGGGAAGTAAGGGTGTCAGGACCTTATACATAATAGTCAGCAACGTGCATCAGTTGGATCTGTGATTCTACAAGAACCATTGCTAGCCTGGCTCCTAAGATCAAAGTATACTCTGCCTGACTGTGCAATCAGAGAGAATTTAAAGGAAAGCAATAGTACAAAAGTACAGAATAATTCAGGTACAAAACATTCCCCTGGCAACATTAGAAAATAAATCACATAAATAATAATGGCAAAATATACCACTCTTCAAAGGGAACACAGCTGAAGGGAATGAAGCAACCAGGTATTTTT
Source organism: Opisthocomus hoazin (assembly GCF_030867145.1). Classification (NCBI taxonomy): domain Eukaryota; kingdom Metazoa; phylum Chordata; class Aves; order Opisthocomiformes; family Opisthocomidae; genus Opisthocomus; species Opisthocomus hoazin. The sequence continues at coordinate 34,304,782 of NC_134415.1, read as the reverse complement.
ACAAATGGTGCTTCAGCAGTGGCTGCACAATAAGCCTAATGCTGATAATTTTAAAATCCTTGACGCACACATATTAATTATACATTCAGGACCAAAGCGTTGGCAGTGTCCTTGTTGTATTTGCAGCCTACGTGCATCCCCAAGAGCCAGCAAGATGAAAGACATTCATACAACGTTTGTTCAAACTTCTTACAAGGCAAACTATCCCTTAATGAAATCCATTATTTCTAGGGCACAGATTTCCAAAAAGACAAAGGACACCAGTGCTCATGACACAGACTGTAGATGCATCTTAGAGCCTAAGGGCCAGGACAGCAGGAGGTGAAGTACGTCTGTGTCTTCTCCATAAACAGCATAAGCCAGAGCACACACAAAAAGTAAACAATGAACAACAGAGTATTCCCTTAAAGCTGACTTGTAAGAAACAGCTAAAACAACACTGTTTAAATAAGCATATGCTACCAGATTAAGCATATGCTACCAGATAAATCTTTCATGCTTAAAGCCAGAATACAGTCATAACTGAGACAACTCTTTATTAAACTGAGCCTCCTGCCACAGCTAACACAAAGCAGTTCAGATGCATCCTTGTCTGATTTTCAGCAGGATCTTCTGCCCTTTCTTTCATCCTCAGATCTAGACACACTGAACACTGGGGACTTTGATACCCAGAAAAAAAGTAGCTATGGAGCTCACACCCAACTCTAGCGAACCACATAAGAGGATCAAACATGCTACATGAAACAGTATGTGAGGAGAATGATTATTTCCAGTCAATGAAATGGAGAGACAGAATTTTAAGCATCTTGCTGTAGACTACCCAGTGACCCTGTTTGTGAACCAAGAGAACCACTCAGGAGTGCTAAAATTGAGTGCTTTGCTCTAACTACTCAGCTATTCCCATTCCCTGCCTGCAACAGAAGACACCTCCTGGGGACAAAGCGCTTCCTCTCCCATAGGCAACCACTTCCAGAGCTATGCTGGCTATTTTCATTCCCAGGTAGCTAGTGATGAAATGACTGAGCGCCATAAAGGAGAATGATGAGAGGACTCATACCTATCCAGTATATCCGGGAGAGGCAAGATCATCCAATGCCATATTCCCAAACCTTCGCTGTTATCTGAATGCCAGAACGTCTGGCTCTGTTCCTTTCCTGTCTTGTTCTCGATCAGCACCAGGGATATATTTCCCAGCAAGACACCATGGATGAGCCATGACATTCGTAGCTAGAAGAAAGAGAATATATGAAATTTAACATCACAAACATTACCCAAAAGTTAACAAAATTTACAACTCTTCTTTTATTTTTGTTTTCTAATCACCAAAAAGTCGGTTCTCCCTTACACTCATGTAATCCCCTTAGAAAACTCGACAGATGTGGAAGCCTGTAATACTTAGTGCATGTATTTAATATTGGGACTACCAGCCTTTCTTTTTGGTAAAGTCCAAAACAGCTCTGTTTTAGCTTTCACACAAGTGTCTGCAATTCTAAATGGATAAGCTAATACCTCTATTATCTGCAGTACAAAGATCACACTCCCACAAGATGACAACTAAGAGATTCAAGTTAAGACTAACAACTTTTTCAGCATAAACTTTTATATTCTGGAAGCAGCAAAAACACAGGGATAACAACTGCAATAAGAAGGCATCACTAGTAATCACATCCCCACCCCCCAGATACTTTTTTCAAAAATCAGTTTTTGCTTACCTCTTTCCAAGTTTCTACAGACTTCCCAATTGCAGTTCAGTAATAATTAGTTTTTAATTAATTAAAATACCTTAGGGAAATAGTTTTCTAACATTTTTGTTACGTTTAATGTAATTGGGTCCATTTCTATGCATTTATTCCTGTATGTAAAATTATTCAATGTAGTTTTCTCATTTTATGACTTCCTCTCCTCACTGTATGAAAAGAAAAACAATCCTTTCTACATCAGACTAGTCACAGAATCCACATTATATGAATATAGTCTTCTAATTTTCTTGGGAAGAAGAAGAAGAGCTAGCTCTTTGTTGATAAAGAGCACAAGTGAAATACAGATATATATTACATGCAGGAGCTGGATCTCATCTCATTAACCAGTAAAGGTGAGAATGCTGGAGGAATGAGTTTATTAAAGCTACGTTAACAGTGGATTTTTGGACACAAGAAAGCATTCAGCACAGTATCTAGCATCCACGCATGTTAAAAAAATAGCCCTCTGGTTTTTAATACTTCAAAGCGAACACCTAAGTCAAGAGGCTAGGACTTAAATTTATATTTTACACAGGAATACCTGATGTCATTACCTACTTTATTGCTTTGATAATATAGAATATTCATATCCATTTTCAGCATAAAACACAACTGCTACATTTTGCTTGCTGTTCCTATCTCATGGTGTAAGTCTGTCCTGGCAGACAAGACAGATTTAGAGGTCGAAAGGACAGAAGCGTTGCTATTATTCCTAGCTTATGCTCACTATTTTGGAGTGGGTGAAACAAAATTCTGGATACCCATTACATTAATTTTCAGTACTGAATCTAGATAAACAGTGCAGTTTACCTGCCCTTCTCCAAAGTTACAAAACCAGCAGTGACTTTGACTACATTGCAAAACTATGACAGAGACCAAAAAATCTAGATGTGGTTCTTCTCTCTCTCTCCAGTCTAAAAATCACTGCACTTGCCTGGAATCAGTCCTGGATCTGCTGAACTGCTAGCGTGTATGACACAAGCATTGGTAAGGTGTACAAACCGATATGCAGGTATGGGTCCGTGAATCCATCTCATTACCTCTTTCTGACCACAGATGTTCAAGACTGATGCATAAGTTTTCAGTAGTTCAGAAAACCACCACCGGGGCCTACCAGATCACAGCACTTCTGGGGACAAGCCACTTCTCAGGTCGGACTATCGGCTCACTTTCATGCCAAGCTTGGGAAAGGACTCTTGGAGTCCCATGTCTATTTCCATAATGTCAGACAGTTGAAGCCATAGGATGAATTGTGAGGATTTTCACCTTGCAGACACCAGAGAGAAAAGCAGAGCTAATCAGGACTGCAAAGAACTGCTTCAGATAGAACACAAAGTGATGGCCACGGAAGCAGCTGTGGGAGGGCTGAGTTCATGTCCACAAGTTCACCAGAACCAACACTGCTGGAAGAGGCTGCTGACAAAGGTTTACGGTGTAGTATGCCGGTGCCTTCAGACTTGATATCTGCATGGCTACTCCTAACTCTCAGTGCATACATGGTCTTAATGTCAGGTGATAGTCAAGATTAAACAACCTGTTGGGCATTTTATACTTTCAAGTGCCTACAAAGTGAGACTACTGAAATTACAGTGGATTGCTCTCCCTTAAATATCATTAGAATACCTTTCAGATCCACTGAAGACCCTTGAGAAAACGGATAAGGACTAAATTTTCTTTTTTATTTTTAAATAACTTTGGAATGCCAGTGAACATTTAAAGCACTCAACCTATAGCAGGGAAAGCAACTCCTCTTACTCACAGTCCATATGCGAAGCACTTTTAGGACCCTAATGCCAACTCTACTGTAATGCACTACGTGAAATTTCCAACACAGGTAAGTTGGAGGAACTCCACTGTGCTGTTTTGCCAGGTCAAGATTTGAGAGGTAAAGCCCTGAAGCTCCTACTATGCAGGAGCTTTCAGACCCCTGTCTCTTCTGGAGAGCTGCCACACAGAGGCAACATCTACATGGTCAGAAGTGAGAAAAGAGTGAGCCTTTGATAGCCGTTAACATAACACGAAAGAAAAAGCTGAAGCAATTGATGAATTGGAATGGGTGCCTTTGCACACATGTCAGCTGTTTGAAGGAAAGACGTAACTGGCATTAGATGTGGGAGATCAGCTCATTGGCAAAGTGCAATATGCAGACTCTAATGAACTGGCTCTGAGTGAATAGACTGGCACTGTGTCCAAATGGGCATTTTTGGCTGTGATTTCCATGGTTTCTAAGCTTCACAGCAGGGCAGTCCAGGTCTTTTCACACCTGCTGAAGTGAATCAGAGCAGATGATGAGCTGGATGCCATAGTAAAGACTTCCGAATGGGGCTGGCATTCGTTCTACAGAATACAGCATCAATGATGGCAGATGGTACTACATACACGATGCGTCCTGTAAGCAGCGCAGTGGCACATTTTGAAAAATCTGAATCTGGGCTGTTGGTGGCATAGCCCTAACATTATATAGCAAACATCTTCCTCTGTGTTAAATCAGCAGCAAAATATTCAGAAGCTAGAAACATAACTGAGAAATTAATTAAGCACTGCAGGTAGACACTGGCTCAACAGCACCTTGCTTTCCAGCTTTAGAACCTACCATGACTGGTGATTAGCTCTTCATATGCAAATCCACTGACTCAGTAAATGAAATGCTCTAAACTGATATGGAGAAAATTAAAGGGAGAGAGAGCCCATAGTAAACACACAGCATATTGAGGCAAAACTTGGGTCAGATGGCCACATGCACTGTACTGTGAACACCATCTGGAACGATGCCTTCTGACAATCCCCTTAGCCTCTGAGTTTGTGGAATTTCTGGACTGACAAACAGGAGACTCAATTCATCCAGGAAAGAACAAAAAACTAATCCTTATCAGTATCAACAGGGCTTGGCAGGTTTAACAGAGACTTAACGAAAAACAAGGGGGGTAGATTTTCTAGCACTAGCTGCATAATTTCAAGACCACCTGAGAACTGAGCCTTGAATTTTACTTCATTATGCACAAAAGAAAATATCGAGAACCGTCTGGTTGATGTTTGGGCCTGCTTACACCTGTGAGTCTACTTCAATGGCTAGAAACATTCCAGTATGAACTAGTGCTTAGCTTTCTGACTGAGGACCAATGACCCACACTCACAGCAGCATAAATAAAACATTCCTCAGTGGCACTCCAGATAGTTGCTGTTTCCTTTTCCTCCCTTTCTGAGTGGCAATGCCCCTGACTATTAGTGTTACAGTCCTACCTGGCAGGAAAAGCTGTTGTCTGCCTTTCGTACAAGTAACCAAAGAAAGGGGAAAAGATGAACACACTTCAAACAGAGCTTGGGAGTAAGGTATTTTTAAGATGATGGAGAAGAGCCTACAGGCATCCTGTTTCCAAGCAACTGCAGTAGTTTGATCCCACTGGTGGCTATCTCGCTACCCACATGCCAACTCTGCACTGCAGGCTTACATCTCGTGAGATGGCACATTACTTAGTTCTCATGTCCTCAGTCCTTGCCTCCCACCTATAATACTTGCTCAAAGGAATCGCTCATAATCTTCCTGACCAGAAACTGTAGATTCTTGAAATACAGCCATGTACTTTTCTGAAAAATGTAACTCTTGTCTTGGGTCTTCTTCACTGGACAGGAAACAGTAGAGCGTGAATACACTGACCCAGTAAATATAAGTCAGGCATTAAAGAAGCTTGGAAAACACCTCATCATTGAATAGAAACTGAAGCTGCAAGTCGGAATACAGTTTACACAGAATTAGACAATAGCTGCAGACACCTTTGCCAAATCTCAGTAAGTTTTGTACGTGAGTATGAACTATGTTTGAGGCATGAAGTTTATCACATTGACAATATTGTTTTTCTCACTAGGAATGAGAAATGGTTGCACACAACAGTACAAGCAAAGGCATCTATTAGGACTGCTCAGCAATTTAGACTCGGACTCTTCTGAAAAGGAAAGATGACCACAAGGTCTTGCTCCTCTTTTTTGGCCAGATCAACAGCTGTGCACAATCAGTCTCTCTTGTAGTCTCCTGACACTTCTGCTTTTGTGTAAGGCTCAGATGTGCAGCAAAAACCTTATATAAATGATAAAATGATAATTGACCTATTCGTATAGCTTTAAAATACCTAGGCAGGAAAGAGACGCTTTTATTTTCTATGAACAGATCTTAGTACTATTTATTCTCACGTTATTTCTTACTTATGTTTACTTTTATAAAATCAAGAACCTAATAAAAGCACCTTTATTTCAGGAAACAAGCAAACCTAAAAATAACGATGACAACAAAAGAGAAAAAAAGAGAGCGTTCACAATTTTGCTGCCAGAGTACTGTGGAGTGACCAGGCCTTCAAGAAATTTCAGATATTATAGATCCTCCAATCCAATGACACAGAAGCCAGGTGGCAAAGGAGGCAATAAAAGATAAAGACAGGTAACAGAGCATAAGCTGTACAGATTTTTAAAACAACACTTTAAAATAAAATGATGCTAACAACATTCTGCAAAATAAAGTACATGAAAGGCTGTGCTAGAGGCATATCTATGTTGCATTTTTCTTGCTCATAAATTTTCTGAGTCAATGTTATTACCATGTACCCTTCTAAGTTATTTCTGCTTTATTCCTTGAGCTTTAAAGAGACACGCTCTGCAGGTGTCAGCATGGGGCTCAGAATGCACTCAAGGAATGATTTATATTATTGATTTATATGCTTTAAAAAAATACAACACTTTTGCATAGAAAAGAGAACTGAATTAATAAACACAGAGGATGAAAACATCTTTATATCTATAAACCCAAACAAGAGGGCAAACTTCAACTCTACTGTTTTACATCAACATATTGTATTTATTTTCTAGAGAGAGTATGTTTACAGTCAAAAGCTAGTTTCAGGCTTAAAAGATGTCTGGCTCAGTTTGGTACTTACTTACCTAACATAATGGTTGCTTTCAAGAAATAGCTAGCTGAAATGTCAAAATAGCACGAGAAATAGATTTTTATTATTTTAAACATGGCCAAAAGCACAAGGCTTTTTTACTATCGCAGGAACCTGTTTTCATTGCTTTTCAGCACAACTATATTCTTTAAAATGCTTGACCCAGGATCTAAGAGAAAAAAGAAATAATCTAGTTCCCAGTAACAATGTAGTCCCTCTTGCAAAGAGTCACCTTATTCTGTGGAGATGCATGCGACAACATTTAAGGCTAGTTTCCAATTCATCACCACCCAGGCAACACCACCTCTGTTGTTGTTCTCCTTTTCTGTTCTAGCCTACACCAGAACTGCTTGCATGGCTTTTACTTCTTAGATATGGCACTAAGGTTTATCACAGATTCCCTTGTGCTGAGCAAAGCACAGCCTTCCTAAAAATCAGGCTTCAGACTGTTCATGTTTCAGACAGAACTGTGCCAAGCCCTCACAGAATGCAGTAGTCCTGGAGCTGGTCTTATATCTTTTTATGACAGAGGCCCAAACACTTTGGGAAGACACAGATATGACTCTTATGATCCACAGGCACCACAGCATCCTTCAGAGCCTGAGGAGGCAGACAGCAGGGAGCATCTCCGAAAAAATGAATGAAAAGCAAGTCAACATACGTCACTCCACACTTGTACAGCAACAATGCTGGTACTGAGGGAGATGGGATTGTCTCGTCCAGATGTGGGGGGTCAGAATTGAGTCTCCAGCTTCCAAATGAAGGCAAGCACTCCCTGGGTATCTGCAGTGCTCTTGTGTCAGCTCTCTGACATCTTTGCAAAGTACCGAGAAGTAGGTGGCCATTATAGTCTGGAAACTGTGCACATCTAAGGCTATCAGCTGCTGCAAAGCAATTTAGTTTTGCCATAGGTGGTGTCGGAGATGACAGTGCTTCCCTTGGACTTTAATTGCAATGTGGTTTCCCAGATTTCCAGACAGCAGTACAGCTACTGATGACATGCATATGGATTTCTTCTTCAAAATGGGGAAATGTCTAACTGCCCCTCGATCCCCAAGGCCCTGTCGGCCTTCTGCAGGCTGAGTGATTCCCACTCAGCGGAGAGGAATCACAGTGTGAAGAGAAGAGGTGAATAACGCAGTGCTTTATTGCCCAAGCTCTATAAATCCTGCCTTTAAATCAGGCCACTGTTTGGATTAATTCTCCACAATTTATGTGCTTTCCTATGCTCAATTACACGTGCTTTGCTTCCAGTGTACTTTTACATGTGAGTTATAAGATTTTCACTCTTGATTACTGTAATTCAGTTTGGTTCCTGAAGCATTTCTGAGATTTTTGTTGCGTCTCCCCTTCCTGGCTACTTCAGGATAATGAAACATCTCTTCATGGGCTACGTGTGCCACTTCCTGCATTGCCCCAGGATTTAGAAGAAGTGCCACAGTTTCCCTCTACCACATAAACTGGGTTTTAGACACACAGTTAACGGGGTCAATAGGCAAAGGACTCTACAGAATGTGTAACATGAAAAAGATAACAAAGACTGTCTGGACTGCACACAAGGGCGATTCTTTGAAGCCAGGATACTCTAGCCAAGATTAATAAAACAACAAAAAGAAAAACTAACTGAACCAAGAACAAAGGGCAGCATCACAAACTAACCACACTGACCTGCCAAAAGCACTGCAGAACAAAGAAAATGAAAATATAAAGCTGTTCAAAACAAACAGGAGCAAAGTGCAACACAAAGCTATACACAAAGTGCAAGGCACATTAGGGCCAATCCCAAACATGTGTGGGAAAATACATGCTATGTTTATTACTGTATTTCCTGCATGCATTTTTACCCTCTTCTCATCTTTTGATGCACATAGGGCAGTACAGAGAAGGCCAAGCTGATTTTTCCCTTTCCAAGTTAATGAGAAGCCTCCTACAGGGCATGGGAAATACTAGGGAAGCACAGCCTGCAAGCCCAGCACAATCCTGGTGACCAACCTCAAGCTGGGGAGAGCACGAAGATGAAGGGTCACGCTTGTCCTGCACTTAGCGGCAATACATATGCCAAAGATCATTCAGGTTCTGGACTCTCCAAGTGCTAGTGTCAGCACTACTGCAAACAGCTGCCCAGAACCTCAGCGGGGAAGGTGTTTGGACCAGGCCACCCCCCAAGTCTCCACGGTATTAGTAGTCATTTTCTCAGACTGTTCAGTTGTCTCCGTTGCCAGTCTATCACAGGGGAAGATTACACAGCCAGGCTGAGGGAGAAAAAACAATCCTGAAACATTAGCAAACTCTTTTTGGCTGGCACCCACTGTGAACTGCTTAACTGTTTCCTTATCAGCATTGAGTCCTGGTTCCATGGACATTCTGGTCAAACCCCAGAATCTTCCAGCCTGGTAAAGAGTACTGCAGCAGGTAATGCTCCTCACGGTGAGGATGAAGTAATTAATTTCTCTGTACACCTCAGGATAAAAAGCCAGGTGTCAGCATTTGCTATGGTGGGTGTAATTGCCTAATATGACTGGATAAAATAAAAGCAAATTAATGGATATGGTGAAAAAATAGCAGCTTCACTAAACAGCAGGTCTAGTAGTGCCCTAGAGCTTCCACACAGCAGTGAGAGAAGAGAGGGGAGTCAAGATCAGCAAACTGGGGATGTCTGCTGGTCTCCTTGTTGCTCTCAGGGCTTGCAGCATATGGCTTTTGGCTTTTGACAGTCTTGTGCATGGAGCAGGGTTAAGCTCCACTCACCCAATGAGCTGAGTAGTCAGGGCAGCACATTCAGTCTCATCCTCAGGATTTCAGCTGAGCTAGGCATGTTGTTACTGGGGTAGACATGGCATACATGGAGGAGGAAGGATGTTAAATGACAGGCTTAAGGACAGCTTCCATCATTAATATATATTGGTGCAGGATGTGAATTTGAGCCAAATCTCTCTGGGGTACTGGAATCAGCTGTCAGAACTAGCCACTATGTGAGTGAACATGCAAGGAGAGCAAGCAGATATCTAAAGGAGTATGTGAGCTGGATCAAATACAGGAGGGAGGGCAGGTTTATGGCTTGCTCTGACTATGAAAGAATAAATGGGTCTAATTCGCACACACTTGCTGAGATCCCTTTGCCAAATGAATCATAAGTGAGTTTTGTTGGTGGGATTTCAGTTGCCAGAGAATCTGTCCTGGTTGTGACATGCCAGGTGGAGCTGTCAGCAGTGACAGGTAGAAGAAAATTCATCTTCTAGTGCCTGTACTTGATCCAGTTCAATTGGGAAGTGATTGAGGGTGAATAAATACAGGACAGCATTAGGGTATTTTCACCACCTCTTTTCTGACTATAGTTTCACTATAAGGAAGTTTGTTGGCACCTATTGAAGGAAAAAGTGCGTAGGGGGGGAATATCTCCTTTCTCCTCTTGTGTTGTGCTGAAAAGTGGAATTAAATTATTCTGCTCACAGACAGATTGTTCCAGTAAAATAGAATTTGAAGCCACCAGGGGATCATTGAGAAGAGAAGCTTTTACACTGTATGAAAAGGCAAGAGACAAAAACCCTTGCCAAACTCCTTCACTCTTTATTACCAACAGCTGCAATGCTGGATGCGTCCGGAAGCCTTTTAAGTGCCAAGGGGAGTGACGGAGGTGGGATGGCATGTGAGCAGATGAAATACATGGCAGCTTCTCCCCCGACGGCAAGTTTAATTATTTGCACTGTTGTATACACAAGAAAAAAATATACACATATTGGGAAATCATTCACTCTTATTCCTGTGTCAGGTGGATTATGAAAAACACTTGCTTTTGCTGCGCCATGGCAGAACAAGGTCTTAAAATATTCAGAACCTGCATACGCCTTTGTCACAGAAGGGAGGAAAACAAGGTAGGTAGAATGTATTTCCTAAAGAAGGAGGACATGAATATATCAAGAGAGCAAAACCAGATGCACTTTGCTATATCAATCAAGACATCCAACAGAAGCGAACCAAACCAAACTTTAAGCCAAAGAAAACACCATCTTCTATGTGCTTTCATTCCACACAACTTTCTAACCCATCCCTTCTTGTCCTTTCTGAATTTTAAGATCAGTGGAACAGGAAGAATCTGATTCTTTTGTCTGTTCAGGGCTCAACCAGCAAACACCAAACTGTGCTTTGTTAGGATAAATTTTCTCAAATCCCTCTGGTCCAGGATCCAGAAGCTTATGTGACATTGCAGGGTGACCATTCAAGATGTGAAATGCTCTAAGTCACAAGACTTGCAAACTCATGGTTCAAAGTCCTAAGTCATTAATGAATCCTATCAGTGATAATAGAATCTGTGAGGCTATAGACTAGAGTAAAAAGATGCCAACAGGTCATCTTTCCACGATCTGCAGTCTAAGGGTTAAGTACAACTGACTCAGAAATTACAACCATTTGTGCAGAGTTGGCAAGACTTGATATACTTGCTTAAGTTGATGTCTTACAACTGTCAACAGCTTTTCTGCTTGAATAAGAGCTTGGTTCCATTCTGTATGAAATTATCTCTGCTGCTGTTTAACTCCAGTGCACCTATGAACAAGGCTTACACGAGGATTGGTAGGGTTTGAGGTGCAGCATGATGAAGATTTGTCACCTCAGATCCCAGCTGTGCTAGAGAAAGCATGCACCATATTTTCTCAGCAGTTCAGGGGTAGTCCTGAAGCCTGCTCTTTCCTGGATCTTGCAAATACAGCATTGGTTCATGTAGTAAGCTGCTTCCTCTCTGCATGCTCTGCCCTTACAGCATATACACCTAATGATGAAGACTGTAATACACGATGTGAGCCCACACAATGAGGACAAGATATGCCAAGCTTTTCAGAGCAAATTTTGTGGCATTTCAAGCTCCTAACTGTATCTTTCCCCTGCACATAGAGGCGCTAAATAAGTATACTGTATACATAATCCATCAGGGAAAGTGGTTGCTGTGCTATTGACCTAGTGCCTATATTTGAAAACCACAATCAGACACACAAAAAAGCTCTGTAAATTGCAAAAGAAAAGAGAACTTTAGGACTTGCCTCACAGGGGGAGTTCCTCAAAGGAGCTGGAAATGCAGTGCTGGTCATGACAGTGTTTGCTACTGCTGGTGCTTTGCTGGTGTTAAGGAGGAGTGTACAACCTGGATAAAAAAAAGCAGGAAAAAGGTCAAACTGCAGCACTCATCTTCTGGTTTCAGGGTTCAGGAAACCCCCCCAGAACCTATGTTAGCTGGCTCCTACTACAGGAGAATGCCAGAGAGCAAAAGGCTTTTTAAATTTATTAGGGATGCAGCTTCACCCAACGAACGTACTCAGGAAATATATTTAAGAGGTCTGTCTACGTTCCCCCTGTAGCTATCTTCATTCCTGCATGACTTCAGATTTGTCCTCCTTGCAAGGCTGCTTGGCCAGTCCCAGAACAAAATACAACTATGGCAAAATACCACCAGAATAATATTATTGCCACTGGAGGCCTCTTTGCTCCTTCAGTCATTTGTTGTAACAAGATGAACAAAGGCGGTAGTAACACTAGGGTTTTTAATTGGCAGCTCTGTATGAAAAGGTGTGTATTTGCCCTGTTTCAGCTCTGCCCTCCAGCTCAGGAGGGTACCACCACTTAGACCCCAGTTACTTGGGCATTCATTGAAATTGCCTCTACAGCATAGCCAAATCACAAGCCAGCGTCACTTCATTGCCAGTTCCCCACAGTAGCCTCTTTCTGGCTCTCTGCTTTGATGCTTAACTATGGTTCAACCACTTCGTGGCCTGTAACACTGTGGGCTGAGCCGTCAGATGGCACAAATACACTGTAGCCTATACCCATTCACACAAAAGTAGAGAATCTTACTCGTCATGTTTAACTCCAGACCCAACTTTCTAAAGCCCTGTTGGGATTACACACCATTAACTCTGTTGTCATTATTGTATCCCTTTAGATGCTCTGTGCCTCAGCAATAAATGATTCCAATGATTTACACTATTGCATTAGGAAAAAGCTTATCCTGACAGGTAGCCTGTTTGCCAAAACTCAATCAGTAGTTCAATGGTTCAAAAAGTCAACCAGTTCAATGCCCAAGGTATAAACCTTCAATGGTTTGTAGGAGAAGAATTAGAAATGAACAACTGGAATTTGGCTGGAGGAACCAAGTATAGAGTAACTACACACAGAAGTGGAACTCCAGGGACAATGGAGCAAAGAAAAGAAAAATCAGAAAATGAGAAGGGGAAAAAAGAAGCAGACCAGAGAAACAGAGGAAGTAAACAAGAAAAGAGGAAAGACAAAATCAGATCAGTATGGAGGAGGGTCATGCAAATGAGATTTGGTGTGAAGTTGATTAGAAAGGCTCAAGATTAGTATCTGGTGTCAGCTGTGGAGATCTGAAGTACCAGCGTATACCCTCAAGAGATAAAGTGAGCAGTACAGTCTTTCACTCAAAGCACTTAGAGTAGAAAGATGGCTTTTGTTTCACTGACGGCTGAGTAGGTCAGTACATTGGAAAACGTGCCTTGTGTTTTATTCCCTCTCCTCACCATTTGTGTATCTGTTTTGATCTCTGCTGTTCATTCTCTGCACTTACTATTTACTCTCACATACCTTCTACTGAAGGAAAACGGTTGTGCTCTGGGCTTCCAATCCGCCATGGAGAAGAATGGGACACAGAAGAGCCCTGCATCCAGCCACAGTCTCCTTCTTCAAATGAACAGTAAAAGCCAGGGGGAAGATTTTCTGCAACAGGGAAAGACACACATACATTCAGAAGAACCCAGCTGATCTGAGGAGGAGACTCCTGGGCACACAGAGAAATTGCAGTGACTGTTCTGACTGGGTTACTCAGGGCATGTGGGCACCCCCAGAGCTACTCCGTCCTTTTGTGTGGAGTCATGCACGTGTCTGACTATGGGGATGGTGGTGGCAAGGGAAACAACCCCCAGTCTGTGACTAAGTGACTCCCCCCACACACTTTAATACACCCCAGTGGGAGGACACATCTCAGTGTATGCTATGGGGTCTCCTAAATACCTGGCCTCTACAGGTCCACAGGTATAAACAAACTCAAGGTTACACCTTGAAGATGGCTTTCCTAACCACTGCACCTGCTGCCCCATGGAGGGAAATCTTGGAGAGTAATAAGTTCCTAATATGATTTCCCTCCCTTACAGTCTAGGTCTCTAGTCAGCCCAGCTCAGCAATGTGACCCCTTCTCTCCGTGAGCACTCATGTGGTCTCAAGTAACACACTGAATCGCTTTGTGCCTCAGTTTTTGCATCTGTGGATCTATTTGGTGAGACAAATGGACGAAAAGGAGATAGTTTATTTTAAGCCGTATTTTTAGGCTTTGAAGCCTACTCATTCTGTCACTGGCTTCGATTTCAGGAGAGTTTCCAGCTCCAAACAACAAAGATACATTAGCTTTTTGCCTTTAAATGAACCAGTTTTAAACTAATAGTCATCTTATTCAAAGCAGAAGGTAACTTCATGCCTTCTTCATCTCCTTCTTTATCTACATTGCAAGTTCATCTTACAAAGGGTGCAAAACACTGCTCCTCTTGCCCTGAGCCATACACTCATATTACCATAGGTGAAGAACCTCTACTCGGCCACAAATCAAACATTTCCTTCAAAACTCCTGAAATAATTTTTCCCATCATCTTCAACAAACACTCACTGCCTGCCTAATTTCTACTGTTGTCTAGTTCTACCTTAGCATTTCTCTTCTTCCTTAGCATTTCTCTTCTTCAGCATGAGGCCAGACTCTGTACTTACTAAGTAACCTCAGCAGAAAAGCTTGTAAAATGCCATGTAAAATCACGACAACATGATTTTCACTTTTAGTGAATCACTAATGATCCTTAACATAGATTCTGCACCCAGGTGCAGCTGATGACTCTGTCAGGTACCAGAAAGCTTCCCAGTAGCAAAAGGGCACAAACTGAGTTTTACGGGCAAAAAGGTAAAGCACAAAGCTAGCCTGGAAGAAAAAGGTGCCCTTTTAATACAGAGTTACATCAGACATTAAAGATGCCGGAAGAGAAGAAGAGTAATCAGTCATTTTATCCTGCTATATAGAGTAACCTGTCCTTGGGGCTGGCAGTACAAAGCCCCTGAACATGCTTGTTCAATAGGGGTGGTCCTTCTTCCAATAAACCAGAAATACTGCTGTGATGAACAGATGTAGCCGTAAAAGGGATGATGATATTCCTGACTTCTCAGTGTTTTTACATCAGTGTGTACTCAAATCTGTACTAAAAACCAGTTCAGCCCATATTTGATTTCTGCTTCCCTGTTCCCTTAAAATTCTCCTAAAACTACCTTTTTTTTTTTGTTGCGGGTTGTTTTTTGGTTTTTTTTTTGTTTTTTTGTTTTTTTAAAGAAAATGGGACAATAAATCTGTATAAATTGCAAGATAAAAATGAAATTTCATGTGCCAGCACATTATAACACCTCATACCTAGGAAATTAGGTTTCCCTTTCAACTGCTTGTCAAAATCAGAGTAAAATTCACTTATGAAATGTAGGATAGACTACAGAGTCCTAAAGCAAGAGGATGTGCTGGTCATGTGATAGCGGCAAAGTCATTAGCGTCTCTATGAGAAGACTAGGCTCCTTAATTCAGATTTTGTCATGAATATTAGCAATTTTTCCCTCTGAAATTTTCTGTGAAGTGAGGCTCCAGTATCCAAACACCAGATCATTCAAAATGTTTAAATATCAGCAGAACCCCCTGGCTGAGATTGCAAGTCAATTAAAGAGCTGCTCACAGGGCCTCAGCTTTGACTCACACACCTCAAAAGGCAATTTATTGCAGTGACACATTCACCTACTCTTTGGTCTACCCTGAGAAAACAGCTGGGGAACACCACAACTACAGTGTCTAGACCATGAGTCTCAATTTCCTAGGAGCCTGAATCACAACTCACTTCACAGTGGAAACAGAAACAAATCTTACATCTATGACTTTTTAGTAGGGCCAAATTTGAACCTGGAACCTGACATGGAGGTGGGAGCCATGTCTTATTGTTATTCTCTGCAAGCACCCAGATCTGTTATGAAAAGATCAAAACCTGTACTGGAGCTAAGACTTTTACAAGTTCTTCCTTTTAAAAAAATCTCCAAATTCATTCAGCCTAGTCTTTAAATACGGAGCTGTTAAGCAGAGAGTTGCTTCCTTGTGTTTTACCCCTCTACAGAACTTGATTATATTTCATTGTGCAGCCTGAGGCTGGGATTCAAAGAAAATGACAAATTATAATGTGTCCTGAATGCCTACTGAAACAGCTTGGCTCAGTGTCCAACTGAATTCATTTCATGGCCATATGCTATCTAGGATGATGTAAACAAGTCAGAGCAGCAGGAGGAGTCATCTAAGTAGCAGTTCCTGCCTGGAGGCCAGAAAAAGCTCACTGTCGACAAACAAGGAAGGGCATAAATAAGAAGCTATTACTTTCCCAAAAAATTTAATTCCTCCTCCACAAATTAATTTTTAATGAATTTTCAGATGTCCCGTGCACTGGATGTATTTTCTCTGCTGCTTTTTCTTTACTTCACATTTATACAGCACCTACGATTCCACAAATTGCTACTCCACAGGGAGCTCTTTCGGTAGCACTTTTTTGTTGACGTGTACTTCTCAATTTGCTGAATGTTTATAGTTCAAACTCACATTAGCACAGACACTGCACTAATGAGGGAAAGCTAATCTGATTTTATTGGAAAAACCAAGTAAACTAGGGGGCAGGAGTTACACCTACTGAAACCTGCCATGTTGGATATTATCATTAGTGACATAAACCTCTAAAAATTTAGATCTCGGTAAGATTAAGATACAGCTTGTGGATACGGGATGGAGAATAGAGTAATACAGTGAGACTGAAGCACTGTGAGAACATAAAAGTCTCTGCTTTTATTTGCATGATGAAGTAGAGAAAAGTTGTACAGTGTTAAACTCGTCCCTAACCAAATGTTTTCAATCCTTCATAATGATTTAGATTTTGCTTGAAAGGTAATAAAGGTCAAGGTTTTTTTAACTTTAATACAGACTTATCATCCTTTAATAGTGAGAAAAATTAGCAACTGGGATAATTTATGAAGCAGATAGAGGACATCCTTGATTCAAAACTAGGTGTAAATCAACCAGATACTATAATTTAATCTTTTGGGTGAAACTCCAGACATACATTATAGAAGACACAAGCATAAAAGTCTACTCTGGTATGTATGGACCTTTACCAAGCGCAGGAGGAATTCTCAGAAGGCAAAAAGATCACAGAATCACAGAATGGTAGGGGTTGGAAGGGACCTCTGTGGGTCATCTAGTCCAATCCTCCTGCCGAAGCAGGGTCACCTACAGCACTCTGCACAGGACATCGTCCAGGTGGGTTTTGAATAGCTCCAGAGAAGGAGAACCCACAACCTCCCTGGGCAGCCTGTTCCAGTGCTCCGTCACCCTCAGAGGGAAGAAGTTCTTCCTCATGTTCAGACAGAACTTCCTGTGCCTCAGTTTGTGCCCGTTGCCCCTTGTCCTGTCGCTGGGCACCACTGAAAAGAGTCTGGCCCCATCCTCTTAACACCCACCCTTAAGATATTTGTAGGCATTTATTAGGTCCCCTCTCAGCCTTCTCTTCTTCAGGCTGAACAAGCCCACCTCCCTCAGCCTCTCCTCGTAGGGGAGATGCTCCAGTCCCCTCATCCTCCTCATAGCCTTCCACTGGACTCTTTCCAGTAGCTCCTCATCTTTCTTGAACTGGGGAGTCCAGAACTGGATGCAGGACTCCAGATGGGGCCTCACCAGGGCAGAGTAGAGGGAGAGGAGAACCTCCCTCGACCTGCTGGCCACAGTCTTCTTACTGCACCCCAGGATGCCATTGGCCTTCATGGCAACTAGGGCACACTGCTGGCTCAAAACACTGTTACTTCATCTACTCAAAGAACGTAAAGCAGTACATGCATCTTCAACATCAGTTTGTTTCAATGGCTGCCTCTATGCCAGCAGAGTTGGGCTGCCAAATTCTACCAGAAATGAGCATAAAAAAGGAAAATATTTTTCAACACAGTCACAAAGAGCTATCCTGTAATGCCAGAAGGCTTCGCTGAGTTCAGAACTGCCAGAGGTTAGAATTTGTTGCTAGAGGTACAGCTTTTGATAAAAGCAAAAGGATTAGTGTATGCAAGACAGGAACCTTAAGAGAGCACTGCACTGCAATAGGTTGCTACTTTGTCATTTTGCTTGCAGGGAGATTCTGCTGGGCTGTATCTGTCACCAGGATATAAATGAATCCAGTGGTTTCTTCAGGCATTTTTACCTGGAAAGTGAACTGGCCCCTGCAGACTTAATTATCTATGCTTTTTTGGTCACTTGCTCATGTTATCACAAATTCAAATTTTATAGGTGCCTATTCTAGCTGCCATCCATTCTTTAGACAGATGTGTGCATGCAGTCCTCCAACCACCTAGCACAGCCTGAGTCACTCCTTTCATGAATCAGATACTAGTCTTCTTATCTCACCTGGCAATGTGTTTAACATCTTTAAATATTCAATGAGGCAAAGAGTGAAAATTACCCTATAAGTCAGTGGTTATGAGATTTATTTGAAAGATGGAGAACATTACTTTTAATCCCTATTCCAGGTAAAATTTATAAAATGTGGAAGACCAGCCTCAGGAGAGACTTGACTAACCCTTTTTCTTCTCAACTAGACCAGAGCTCCAGACCACAACCTTGAAAACTCTCCATGGAAATACAAAATATGGGTTCAAATTCACTTAGGCAGAAGAAAGAATCAGTCCTGGGTGAATCCTCTAAGTTCTGGGTCTCTAGATAATAAATATACTATCAGCACCTCCATTCTTTTTTTTAAAAAAAAACATATCCATTACTTTTGTAATATGCTTTGACTGATTAACCAATATTTTCTCACGCTCAAAGTTTTTGGTGAATTGGAGACAGAAAGTAAAATTATTTTAGACTAGCCAAAAGCATATGGACTTTTTTCACTAAAACTTTGATTTTTGCCCAGACTTGTTGCCCTGCAACAAAAGATTACTGAACTAAAATCCCAGATACTGTTAAGTAAGAGAAGTACAAAACTACTGAAACTAATTCTCCCTTTCTGTAAAGCAGAGCTCTGCCAATCTATGTTAATAACTTATCATCTCTGACTTGTACCATACCAGCTATATCACATATATGATTCTCTACTACAACAAGTGGAAGTATGCTATTTTTTTCAGTAAATTATAATCCATGAAAGCATGAATTTATGAGCAAAGACATAAGATGACCACCACTGTCTGAAGTCTCAATGTGCGCTGGCAAAGTATGCTTCTGCAAAGTAATTTCCAGTGTAGCACTTCAATCAGTCTGTTAAATCATAGAATGTTTTGGGTTGGAAGGGGTCACCTCGTTCCAACCACCCTGTCATGGGCAGGAACACCTTCCACTAGACCAGGATGCTCAAAGCCCCATCCAGCCTGGCCTTGAACACTGCCAGGAAAGGGCAGCCACAACTCCTCTGGGCAACCTGTGCCAGTGCCTCACCACCCTCATACTAAAGAATTTCTTTCTTATATCTAACCTAAATTGACCCTGTTTCAGTTTAAAGCCATTAACCCTTGTCCTGTCACTACATGCCCTTGTAAAAAGTCCCTCTCCAGCTTTCTTGTAGGCCCCATTCAGGTACTGGAAGGCTGCAATAAGGTCTCCCTGCAGCCTTCATTTCTCCAGGCTGAACAGCCCCAGCTGTCTCAGCCCTTCCTCATAGGAGAGGTGCTCCAGCCCTCTGATCATTTTTGTAGTCCTCCTCTTGACCTGCTCTAACAGGTCCATGTCTTTCCTGTGCTGAGGGCTCTAGAGCTAGATGCAATACTCCAAGGGGTTCTCACCAGAGCAGAGCAGAGAGGCAGAATTACCTCCCTCGACCTGCTGGTCACAATTCTCTTGATGCAGCCCAGGATACAGTTGGCTTTCTGAGCTGCGAGCACACATTGCCAGGTCATGTTGAGCTTCTTGTCAACCAGCACCCCCAAGTCTTTCTCCTCAGGGCTGCTTTCGAGCCACACTCCGCCCAGCCTATATTTGTGCTTGGGATTGCTGGAGCACGTTGTACTTGGCCTTGTTGAACTTCATGAGGTGTGCACAGGCCCACTTCTTGAGCCTGTCCAGGTTCCTTTGGATGGCATCCTGTCCTTCAGGCATGTCAACCGCACTACACTGCTTGATGTCATCAGCAAACTTGCTGAGAGCACACTCAATCCCACTGTCCTTGTCGCCAAAGATATTAATCAGGGGTTGGTCCCAATACCTACCCCTGAGGAATGCCACTAGTCACTGGTCTCCACTTGGACATCAAGCCGTTAACCACAACTCTTTGAGTGCAACCATCCAGCCAATTCCTTATTTACCAAGTGGTCCATCCGGCAAATCCATGTCTCTCCAATTTAGAGACAAGGATGTCATGTGGGACAGTGTCAAATGCTTTGCTCGAGTCCAGGTAGATGACATCAATTGCTCTTCCCTTATCCACCAATGCTGTAACCCCATCGTAGATGGCCACCAAATTTGTTAGGAATGATTTGCCCTTAGCGAAGCAATGTTGGCTGTCACCAACCACCTCCTTGTTTTCCGTGTGCCTCAGCATAGTTTCCAGGACGATCTGCTCCAACATCTTGCTGGGCACAGAGGTGAGACTGACTGGCCTGTAGTTCCAGAGGTCTTTCTTTTTTTCCCTTTTTAGAAGGGAAAAACTGTATGTCTGATCCTAAATCAACACAGTTCAGCCTATGATTCCACATCTGCCTCTCTGAAGCTGTCTTTTGCTCCTGAAAGAATATTTGATTATGACTCAAACAGCAACATGCTTTTCTCTAGGGGTCATCCCTCTCTGATTTTACACTCTCTACACATGCTAACTGGTTGCATGCAGAACAAGCACTGTGACATTTCATTGGCCATTAATAAGTAAAGAGATGTCAACAAACAGCTGGCGTTAGGGAGATTTTTTCAGCTAAGAAAGGAATGAAATTCAAATGAATAGGAAGAAGAAGAAGAAAAAAAAAAGGAAAAAAAAATATCAGTACCTGCATTGCTAAAAGAGTGTGAAAGGAAAAAAAACCCAACATCTCCTTGAAGCTCAAAGATAGAAGCCTTTTTCCAACAGGACGAGGGAGGTTCTCCTTCCCCTCTACACTGCCCTGGTGAGGCCTCATCTGGAGTACTGTGTCCAGTTCTGGGCTCTCCAGTTCAAGAAAGATGAAGAGCTACTGGAGAGAGTCCAGCGGAGGCCTACGAGGACGGTGAGGGGGCTGGAACATCTCCCCTACGAGGAGAGGCTGAGGGAGCTGGGCTTGTTCAGCCTGAAGAAGAGAAGGCTGCGAGGGGACCTAATAAATGCTTATAAATATCTGAAGGGTGGGTGTCAGGAGGACGGGGCCAAGCTCTTTTCAGTGGTGCCCAGTGACAGGACAAGGGGCAATGGGCACAAACTGAGGCACAGGAAGTTCCGTCTGAACATGAGGAAGAACTTCTTCCCTCTGAGGGTGACGGAGCACTGGAACAGGCTGCCCAGGGAGGTTGTGGAGTCTCCTTCTCTAGAGATATTCAAGACCCGCCTGGACAAGGTCCTGTGCAGCCTGCTGTAGGTGACCCTGCTTCAGCAGGACGGTTGGGCTAGATGACCCACAGAGGTCCCTTCCAACCCCTACTATTCTGTGATTCTGTGATTTGGTTAATAGGAATTTTAAAAGCTCTCCCTTCAGTTTTAAGCATGGCTACATCTTTTTCTTAAAGCTTTTTTGTGTAAGCAGCAGCATTTGGGAAACCCCTTTCTCTGTTTTATATATCTGAATCACTTTTTACCACACTTGCAAAAAGCTGGTGCAAACATCAATGTTGCTTAAGAAACTTAACTGAAATGCTGAAAGATGACATATGTTTTGTGTTGGGCTGCCATGCAGATGTAACTGACATCTAAAACACCACATCACTTCTCTGCTTCGTTTAAGAAGTCTTATGCCAACAACATTTAACACAGTAGAGAGGCAAAAGCAGAGATATCAGCCATAGAACTGAGCAGGCTTGTAAGTGGATAAGCAGACATACCCACAACTCAAGCTAAGGCAAGCCAGTCTTTTTTGTTGCTTGGGTGGAAGATGGTGCTTTTCAGGACCTTTTGGCTGGGAGTAAGAACTCTCCATCCCAGTACTTGTGGCTGAAAACAAGCCATGCGGTCTTCTGCTCAAGCTAGGGAGTGATGCTCTGCGAAACAGGCAGTTAAATATGTTCTGCTTTTTACATTTCCTCATTTACATTCTCAGAACATTCTTTGCTGACACAACTGTAAGTGCTGTACTGCTTTATGCAAATAGCTACAAACAAATGCTACACGGAGAGGGGAAAGGCAACCAAACCAACCCCCATGGATAGTGTATGTGAGAGGGGGACTGGTCACTTTACCAGCTGGCTTACCATGGGATACAGGGTGGCAGCTGGGGCAAAAGCAGAGCCAGCCTCCTGATATGCGAATACAGATGAGACACCAGCTACAGGTGCACGCAATGTCTGAAAATAATCGGTAAGCATGTTCCTCTAGGCCTGCCACCTCCTACAGTGGTATTTAGTTTGCATCCATGATTGGTACAAGTCCACCTTGTGAGCTCTGCTGTTCCCACTGGTATAGACAGGATTATCCTCACAAGGCAGAGCTATTTATAGTAGAAAGACACAACAGTGTATCTGGACTTCTAGTTGATCATAAATACTATCTCTCTCTACTTCCAATGAAATAAAAATGCATTCAACCTACTGATTATTGTCATTTACTAGTTTTTTTTAATTAAAGTGTGGAACACAATAGAAATACCATTATGAAGTTTTAGAGCTTTGTTTTAAAGTTCTTGGGCAAAAAGATTTCAATACTACTAATACGAAGCATTACTGGTTCTAAGGATCTACAAGTCTGCACTACAAGACACTGTTCCTATGAAAGTGAATTTAATGTTCACTGAGTGTGTGTTGTTAATGAATATAATTTGAAATTGTAGCATTATGGAGAAGCATATCCTTTCAAGCTTTTAACTAGTCTACTAGATGATCCCAGGTGAAACCACTGTTGTCCAATAAAATCTGCTACTCCTTTTCTTAGCAGCAAAGAACCGGAATTTGCTAGAAGTTGTGTGTCATTTATGTTAAGTTTACGCTACAAACAGCAAAGGTCTGTTAGTCTAGACCTCACCTATATCAACACAGCTTGTTTGAATTACCTTACTCAGATTCTCCCCCACTCTAGCTGTCGTATATGAAAGCTAAACTGAGAATAATTGCCTCTTCTTTTCCAAAGGCTTCTGCTGGGACTGGTAGTATTTTGGTCAGGCAACACATTTTTTGCATACCAAATCAATGCAGCTCTGTCGACAAAAGTCCATAGGGTAGATCAGCTGTGACATATACAGTTTAAATCGGTAAATGATGAACTCTCAATGATTATTTTTCTCGACATATTTGCCCCACAGATAACCATATGGCTGAAAATCCACCACTCCTAACTATCTGCAGACTGACAGAGGGGAAGGTGCTGGAGGGAGAACATGTAAAGGTATAGAAAAAGAGATAAGGCACCTTCAAAATGGTTAAAGGAAGGTTCTAAAGTATCTAGGTTATGCAGCATAATTACAAAGTATTAGACACAGTTTTCAGAAAACTCAAGCTGCTATCTACCTTCTGCTGTATTTTATTAGACTACTGACTGCTGAAGAGAGGACAGAAAACAAGAGGATTTGCAAAGACACAGGAGTTGGGCAAAGACAAGCTACTGGCTCTACTAATTTTTCATCTTAGAAGTTTTCTCCTTCCTCTCCCTTTTGCCACATGCTGTGCTACATTTTGATTAAAAGCTCTAACAAGCTACACATTTCATAATTCTGTAAGGCATCTAGCTATTCAGGCTATACTTCCTTTGCATTTTTCATCAGGACTTTGGAAGAGATGAAGCACTAAGAGCATCTTAAGAACCTGCTGCAGAACTAATGCAGGAGAGTACAAGAACATATCAAATAGTCCACTCCAGGCAGACATCCACAGAAACTGCATGTGCTATGGAGGATGGTGGTCTTTTGATAGTACTGAATTAGTCTGTTAGTGCTGAAGTCTCAGGTATTACAATTCAAAACAATAATTGCTTTTGGAGAAGGAGGATGCAGCCTGGGGGGATGGATTTACTCACTACACATATCTCCCTCATCTTCTCCCTCTGCGCAGTCCCTGATGAAGTCACATGCCTGCCCCAGCCTGATTGCCGTTCCATTCCAGCAGCTGAAGGAACCCTCCAGAGCCATTTTTGAGCCAGAAGCAGATCCTAGAGGAAAAAAAAAAACAGAACACAAAAAATGAAAAATTACTTCAGTTTACTGAATTGCCTTCCTCTCAAAAAAGAGGTCATAGGATCCTGGGTAACACTGAAGGGGGGAACACCATGTGAAATCCCCTCAATCCAATAGTTACTTGATAAAGTAATTATTTTAGGTTGTTTAACCTGTTTAATCTAGTAAAATATCTAATCGTCCACCTACCAGAGAAGTTCAGTTCCCCAGTCCTTTCAGGTGTTTTAACTTGGAAGGCATCTTTGATCCTTGAAAAGAGGGTTGAAATCCTGCAGCCTGCTCTGTGTTACTTCTTGAGAGCAACAGAATATGTGCAATAGATTTTTAATTGTATTTGAATATACTGCTGGACTGACAGTCCTGAAGACTGATATCCCATCTGTCTAGCTCAGGAATAACATGGCTACATGGTTTGGAAAGAACACAAGCTTTCATCACACCCTCCTGCCAACAGGTATTACCTATGACTTGGATGTATCACGTTGTCATATTCTCTCTGCAATACAGAAAACAGACTGATCTTTGCTTGTAGTTTTCTTTCTCTTCTATACCCACTCCTGCTCCTGCACTCTCCTCCCCTTGAGTCAGGGAGCCCACAGCAGACTACATCTACCAAGATACAAAAAAATACTAATTAATTTTACCTATGTTAAGCAGCAAAAGGCAACTAGAAATGCAGGAAAGGAGCCAATTCTTATGAAATAAGGTCACTGAACATTACAATCAGAGGCCAGTATCATCCATTCAGAAATTATTTTGAGTACTTGTCCCTTAGCACTGTCCTTTTCTGGAGGCACTCGATTCCCTTGACGGCTGAGAAGTCAGAGATCATCCAGCCTTATGGGTATCATTGTCCTTACCGCAGGAATTCTCCCATTCTGAGGTCTTTGATTGTAGCAAAATGAGATACTTTTTTTAAAAAAAAAAAGGAAAAAAAGGACTTGTCCCAAGAGACACGCTGTCCTCCACCTGGAGGAGGCAGGAATTAGCTCAGCAACACCCTATGGCCAGCACGTAAAGAGGAGGCCAAGCTTGAGAAGTGCAAGAGCACCTTCCACAAAAATCTGTCTGTAGATGCAATTCACCAAAACCTTCCTGACTCTCTGCTGAGATGTGCTTCCAGTTCACTACTCCTAGCAGGCAAGCCTAGAAGTACGAAGGGGTCTGTGCTGTGAATTCACCACTGCAACACCTCCTGCCCTGCTTCATTTTAAATGGGTTAAACGCTCAAGATTAAACCAAAGCCTCCGGGCAGAGTGAGCCATTGTTTGCCTAACTCATTCATGCTTGCTAAACAGCGCAGCTACATCATGTTCTCCGGTACTACAGGGAGTTGGGAATCACTGGTGATTCAATTAGATGTGCACTTGATACTTTTATTTATATTGCCTGCCAAAACTAAAAATTAATGAAGCATGTAGGAAAACAACCACTATTTCTCTTCAGGCTTATTTTATGGCGCAAATCAATTCAGGAGTGGGGGGAACACATGCCAAACCTTTTTAATATAGGACCTCAGCTCCTGGAAAGGGTGCTCTGTGTTACTGTCAGCTCAATTTTTTTTGACTGCCTTAGAGCAATTCTGGCTTGCTGCATACAGGCTGCACAGTGCCCTTGTATTTCATCCAGGGTCAAGGCTGACTACAGAGGAGAGCTTTGCAGAAAAAATAGACCAAGTAACTCGGAGCTGGTTGCTGACAGTTTCTGAAGGAACCCTGGAAAGACTTAAGGCAAAGAAAAGATGTCGTCCTTGGCCTTGCCATGCTCCTTGCAAAACTGCACTCTCAGAAACACCACTGAGAGCCTTCCCTATGTCAGGAGTAAAGCTCTTCTCATGTCACAAGCCAGTCACAGTGGGCTCAGGTCAGTGTGCAAACAGATGCTAGAAAGCTGTAAGAAGTGACTCTGGTAACTCAGTAGGTGACCCTTTCTCTTACGTGTATGCGATGAACCTATATGGCACCACGTTGCTGGAAGTACCACATAAATAAAAGCTTAGAGACTCAGGCCAAAGTGTTTCCATAAGGTTAGAAACATCATGACACTCTTAAAAATGTTGAAGTCCTGCTCAAACTCAGAAGTACTTTTGTCTCTCTGAATTACCCCACAGATTGTTTTGAAGAAATGCCCACATTTATTACCAGATCTCATGTCCCACTCAGTTTATCTGCAATCTTTTCAGCAATGCCTGTGTTTTATCCCAGCAGCTGCTAGGATACAATATCCAGAGATTCAGAGAAGGGGTTATTGTAGGCAATGGGAGTTTTTCTGTTTACTCAATTCATTTTAACTTTGTAAAGGCACTCCGTTTTCCAAGCACACGACTGCATTAACACTAATTATAATGGAACCAAGGCATTCAAGAGCACCTACTATCTTCCCAGGTGTCTTTGTTGCAGCCCAGGAGTACAAATCTCCTGAAGTCAGCTGACTGTGGTATTTAAAAGCCGTCAGTTGCAACTAGACATCAAGCAATTCCAGGAGCTTCTCCTCCAAAACAAAGCAGCAGATTTGCATGCTCATTCATCTCTGCAGAGACAGGGCTTGAATTACCTCAGATTTGCATTAGACGCATATATACATGCTCTTTGTATAGGTTAGAGAACACAAATAGCAAAGCTGCAGCCCGGGGAATGGCTGGGCTCTGTGACAGTGCATGATTTATTCCTGTCTCCTGTTTGCTTGCTTACTGTGTACACAAAGGCAAAAAGAATTGGATGAAGGAGATGATTAACTAGTAAAATAAACAGATAACCAAAAAAAGCCCAAATACAAACAATCCTTTTAACGGGCCACTTGATGCAGAGTTTTGCATCCAAGCTCAACGAAACTTAACTTTTAATTAAAATATTTGGTAATAAAATAGACATTTGCTCTTTTAATTTCCAAGCCCCCATCACTCCTGACAAGGTGAGCCAGAATGACCTGGATCGCTGAGTCAAGTGGCCTCAACTCACACACAGAAGATGTGTAAGGAAAGGAAAATGAATGGTATCAAATAAGTATCAAAGAAAAAATTTGTGGGAGACATCCTTTATATTTACAGCAGTGTTTATGTAGCCAGTGGCATCCATAAATTATAGCAGTCATTAAGCTGTACCACGGCTGGCTTGGAGTCTTATAAATCATTATTTAAACAACAACATTAAACAAATGGCATTTCAGACTCTAAACTGAAAGGAGAAACAAACAACTCCTTGGGGAATACGTGCTGACTTTGTACCTCACAGGTCCTGCTTCTGAACACAGAAGTGTTCAAATCCAATACCAGACCTGGGCACAAATGACAGCCTGGGCTCATGACTGCCCGTGCTTTCGGACTAAAGTTTCCATGTAGCAGATCAGCATGAAAGGGGAAAACCACATGGCTTAGCCTAACACAGGATAAACAACTTACTGCTCAGACTGTGGGGCCAAAGGGGATGTATTTCACTCCACAGCAGATTTTCTCCAACTTGGATTGCCTCTTCTCTCCTCCCCCGCTCTCTTGATCAGCAGAGAAATCAAAGTGTGCTGGCAAGTTCTGGTGAATCTGTCTCTGAGGAATGTGGCCAGAAAGGCTGTGATGTTTGATCACTGCAAAATGGGAACCTCCAACTTACTGCAACCACACTTAGCCAGGTGGGACAGAAGACTGAAATTCTTACAGGCATTCAACACCGATCTCCCTTATCTTGCAAACTGGCTACGCTGTCAGTTATCACGCAGGACTAATCAAGCTGAACATAGTTACACTTTCACGTGTTACATTCAGCTTCTCAGGCCATAATTTTTCATGCTACCGAAAGCCTTTGGGACCAGTCAGGTAAAGCCCTCCCACTCAGCACACATTAAAACAAGAGAGCTTAACACGACAGTACTTGGCTGTTGTTTAAAAACCCCGTCATTTGTACTCTGCAAAAAAAGATGAACAGAAACTGCATAGACCCGGGATGAACGTGCACCCTGATGCAAGTTTTACCAAAAAGCAGGTGCTCTCTGGGCTACCCAGAGTCCAACTGGACACAGCTGAACTGACTCCAACAGTTCTCGGGCAAAACCCTGCATGCACACAGGGTGAAAAACTTCCATTTTTAATTGCATGTATGTAATAAGAAATACCTAACCATGGAAATCCACCATGTTCATCTAACCATATGTCCTACCTCTCAAAAAAGAGAGACTTTCCTATTATTTAATTACATCTCTTAAAAAATATTTTCTCATGGGCTAGTGCTGCAGTCTAATGTTCCTCCACTAAAAATCATGGATTGTGCAACCTCACTGACAATGCTTATCTGTAACAAGTATTTGTCATTAACTTCTCAATTTCATCTTCTCCTCCTTTGGTTTGAGTTCAAGGCCTTGACTCAGAGCTATTTAAAAAGAGAATACTTGGGGGATTTACGGGTTTTGTGAAACAAAGAAAGGCTGCTGTCTAGCTATAAAAGGATAGTGAGAATTCTGGCCAGTTTCTGATTATTGATTTTTCTATGACTTGCTGTTTCTGATGGGCACATCATTTCCTCATTCTTCGTCTCCAACCCTCCAGCCTTATAGCAGTGCAGACATTTGAAGGCTGATGGCTCACTTGGTGCTGAGGATAGCCATATTCCAAGACAAAGTAAATTTTCTATTGATATGAGTCATTAATATCCCTGCTTCCACCATTAAAGAAGTCGGAAAGTGTGAAATAAAGGTGGCAGGAAAGTGAAAGAAGAGAAAGATGAATTCATGTTTAAGGGAACTGAAGCCATCCTTAGCAAATCACCACTGAACTCCAACATGATACAGCGCAGATCACATACACCAAAACTTCCACAGTGAGCTGCACTGCCCTCATTTTCCAGCCACCCATCCCAGGACACCTGTATTCACATCTGCAGAGAAGCCAAGCGGCCACAACCGCAAATGAGACCAGCGAGAGAGATATTTGGAAAACACAATGTCCTCAAAAAATGCTTTGAAAAAAGATTGTCTCCAGGTTTCTCACATCAGACAGCCAAAATTTAGCCACACTTCATAATTTCTGGCTTTAATCTTTGTAACAGCATTGTTACTGTTGCTGTCAGTGCCTAAGGATGCAAGCGAAGCCACATTTGTAGGAGGCAGTAATCTCTTTTTATTAGACTGCCTGATACAGGCAGAAAAATCTGCCCATGTTTGTAGATGCCTGAAAGCTTGCCCATTTTTCCAGTTACATAAATTTGCTTTAATCTTCATATTTCACTTCCTATATGTATAATGGGAATAAACTCATCACAAGAGCTCTGTGATGTTCATTTCATTAACATTTGTAAGGAACTAAGATGTTGTGGTAACAGAGCCATGAAATAAACTGTAAGAAAATCATTTACTCTCTCTTCACAGTGCAGTTTGAATAATTTACAGTATAAAATAAACAGGGCCATACACTTGATGAAGGCAAGAACGGAGGTTAGTAGGATAGGCACGCCCTGCCCTACACACTAAGGGAGCAGCTCTCCCACAATGAGCTACTCCAAGGCGAGAAGTCTTGCTCACTAGAGCCGTGTAGGAACAGAATTTTCATTTTACAGAAAATGTCAACATTTCAAAATGTATTTAACCATAAAATAAAAACACCAAAATTCCTCACAGAACAGAAGTTTCACAACAATTCTGCATTGGAAATACTGACTTAAGAGGTCTCACCACGTAACTAAGTATTGTCATAAACCCAAGATATTTGAAAACATTTGAATTCAAACAAAGATAAAATATTGGGCAGGAAACTCAAGTGGAAACTGTTTTGGAACTCACTCATGTCAATAATTCAGCCAGCTCAGTTTTAACATGCTCCCCCTCTCTGCTCTGCTGCTGTTTCAATGTAGGGATACAAATTTTAAAATGTCTGTTCCTCCAGCTTTCCTAATGCCAGTACGATTGCTTACACCAAAGAAAGCTTCATAGCACACCTGAGGAGCTAGCATTTGTTCACTGCCACGTTTCCGTAGCACAAACCCTTGACAGACTGTACAGCATTCAGACTAGCCAGGCCCTCTGTGTTCTCTTGGAAATGCTTTTGACCAGATCTAATTACTTTTCCTGCCTTTTGACAGAATAACTTCTCAATGTTAATGCTGGTGTGATGTAGCTTTCCTGAATTTACAGCAACAACTAGCTTCCTTCAAACTATAATGAAATAAGAATGTGGAATAAAAAAATTAGCTGTATTTCACGCTTTCTAATTTTTCAGTTACAGAAGTTGACTGACAATCTAATATCTATCTTCATAGCTCCTGAGACAGCAAATAATTGCTGAGCGCATTAAATGACATGATAATGTTTCTCCCTATTAATCTTGCACAAAATCTAGCTGCTTTTTTGGCTTTGTTAGGGTTCACGGTAAGACGTACTTTTTCCTGTGATTTGCTTACTGATCAGTAAGCAGCTCCAACAACACATCCAAACATTAATAGTAAGCAAGTAAACAGCAGCAGAAGCAAATTTTATATATGAACTACGATTTTCCAGCATGTGTTGGTACCTACGTATTCTGGAGTATCTATAAAATTGAAAGGGGCCAAAAGAGACAGAAAATTAATACTTTTCCCTGAATACCTATGACACACTGTGTATACATAGCCATTCGACCTTTTTCTTTTCGTTAAACCTAGCACAGCATATCTTTAAGGTTTTAACCCCTAAACATGATCATCCTGATTCAGAACAATGCAATGGGATAGAATAGTTCTGTTAAAATCCAAAAATATCAATTCTTTTGGTTGCTTTTTGTTGCCCTTGTTTCAATATCAGACTGCATTTGCTACTTGATTCCCTTTTCTCTCGGGTACCACTGCATCTTCTCAAGATTAAAAAAAAACAACAAACCAAAACAAAAAAACCCCTCCATTTTCATACCTCTCCTAAAAGGAGAGTTACTGTACTTGTAACAAGTAAGTAACTGATTAAAAGAAGACCAAGCAACTTTTTCTCTGATTTTCTGTAAATTTTTCATTATACTCTTATCTGACAGCATCCTTACCTGCGGGAAACACCGTTAGACTGATTGCTAGCTCACTGCAAGATGAATGCTGCTCGCCACATGCAGCAGACGCTGACAAAATCATGAGGTGGTTAAGATCTCTAAGCTTATTTATAGACAACAGGAGCAGATTTAACATGGGTCCACTCTCAGCATCAGACATGGAACTGGGATAAGAAATAAAACAAGGCTACTGGAGACACATCATGAAAATGGTGCTCCCAAACTTTGTGTGTGCATCTTTTGGGTAAACCCTGAGAGTTGATTAGAGGAAATACATGTAGTTTTTCACACCTTGCTTCCTAGAAGGCTGGGTTCAAATCCACTTTTGATTACTCCAGTAAATTTTATCTTTGCCTGTTCAGGCTCCGCAACTCAAAACACAACCCAACACTGCCACTACACATAGTGGATTTTTTCTGCATTCTTATTTCTTAAAAACACCACATCTAGAAAAACAACACTAACATTTTAAAGATGAGGAAACTAAGGCACACATCTACCAATTTCATATAATGAAATGAGACTGTAAATTGCCCAAACCAGGCTAACTCTCTGACTCCTGTTTCAACCTCTACCAATTGGACTGAAGTTGACCAGATCCAAGAAAAAAAAACACAGAAAGGAAAGACCAGAGAAGATTGCTTGGATCATCAAGAGCTGATTCCACACCAGTCAAATATAACCTCTCTCTGAACCCTGCAAGAGTAGCATCTCGGTAATCTCTCAGTCATGCACTCGTAGCACTGCCAAACCAGACAGAGGTACATTTATATGCCTTGTCATGAAAAACAGAAATAGAGGTATGACACTTAACTGTATTCAAACATAATTTCAGGCAGGAATCACATTTTTTGTTTCTAAAATTAAATTCTGATTCTACAACTGTTTAAAGCAGTATCTCTCCTTTAGCTGTCAGCAGTATTAAATTGAAGTTTATGGCCTTACTGCAGATCAGTTGCTGGGGGAGCAGGGCAGAGTATTACAAATTGGCATGATCACGAGCACGTGTATGTGGTCCCTTTCAGCAGGGTGCAGCGCTGCATCCTTACATCACAGGCAAATGCTTTTCTGTGCAAAGCAGTGGCCCCACACTGGAAGAGCAATAGTTATTCCAGGGAGAAGCAGAAGCTTGCTGAGGAAGAAAGTTTCATGTTGTGCCCCCATCCACTGTGCAAATCTCTGCGAAACTATGCAGTTGCATAAGTGCAACAAACTGTCGGCAAGGAGCTAATTTCCACTTGGTTCGAAAACTGAGCAACACCACCTCAAAAACTGAAAGCATAAGCAAAATGAAATTGCACATGAGCATTTGCTGCGAGGGAGAGCAATAGTATTGGTGACACATAACAGGCTTGCCATTGGAAGAGACTTAATATGGATGGAGGCTATCCTGCTTTTGGTTCTAGGGAAGCAAAAGGAAACACTGCAGTGTTACCCTACCTCCACAGCTCCCTGACCACCAGTATGCTGCTGGATGCTATGACTCACTTGTGACTCTTCCAGCTGAATGCACTGAAAACTGCCTACATCTCACCGCATTGAAGCCAGCCCAAAGGGATGGAGAAGTAGCAGTTCTTTGCTCTTGTGTATCAGGCTGTGCTTCAAGGCTTTGCTACACTTGAATGAAATCATCCCAGGACCAAAGCTTCTGAAGGTCAATGGCTCTCAACATCAAAAATTGCCTGGAGAAGGACTCCTTCCTGGAGTCTGTCTCTGCCGGAGGATCTCTGCTAACCCTTGAACATGTGGAAGACTTACGAATTGTGAATGCTTACAGAAAAAAAAAAAAAAAGATGTCAGTGAAGAACACAGCGTAAACCAAGGTAGGTATCAAAGGTATTAGGGAACAGGCACAAGAAGGGATGACATTACAATTCCAGGACGACCACCCAGGTTTCAAGTAGTCTCTTTAGTATCTTGCGGCATATTAAAAGACATTTTGGGTAATGCTTTCCATGCAAGATCTCTTTCCCAAACATACACTGAGGTGCAGAAAGAATTGGAAGAATTGACCAGTAGCATTACTCAGAATTACCATGCCCTGAGGATGAGATGCCTATGGGTTGCTAGCCACAGTAGAATAGCTAGACAAATGACGAATAATATTAAAATAGCTTTTTTATGATTATTAATACTGTGATAGGAATCTTAGTTGCTATGTGTAAAGACAGATCAAGGAGACAGAGCATGTCTTACATCTCTCTCTGTGATTCTAGGTTGCCTTTAAGATCTTTACCCTTCAATGAGTAGGCTGCACAATCAAACTCTCAGAAGATTTTGCACAATTATTCAGAACTGACAGTCATTTCTTTTACAGTTCTCATCTTCAAATTTGCCACCATAAAATATATGACAAACCAAAATACTCCTTTATGTCCACTTTGTCAGTAGACTTTCTGTTGAGTGCCAGCTCCCCTTCAAGGTTCTTCTAACCCCTCTTCCACCCGTTTTGCCAACTGATTCAGTTGGCCATTAATTAATCTCAACTACCATCAGCATTATTATTAAATTCTCACAAATTTGCTATTTCTGTTATGTAAAATGCTCCTCCCAGCTGTGTAGGTTTCAGCAAAGCGTAACACCTGGTTGACTCTAGATAAATCTATTTATACAATGCAAATGTACCTCTTCCTGGCAGCTAAATCCTTTACAACTAAATCCTTTGTAACTGCAAAGCAATTCATTATACAAAATAGAGAAGTAGGAGGACATACAGCTTACTGCTTGTTCTTCATCAAGACCTAGCAAACATAAACATTTGGGTACAAAACAAGTAATGAAAAGAGAATATGAAACAGTGGTTGCTAGCCCCACTGCAGAGTAAATGGGGTTAGTCTGGTTTTGTGGCAAACAGATAGTACGCTGCCCAAGAATAATTATGGAAAGGTGCGGAAGGAGGAGCAGACCACATGGAAATGACATACAGAACCCAATCCAGCCATACATGTACAGTATTCTGACTGACTTGGAATCAAAAAAAGGAACTAAGAAAAGAGAAATATAAACCAATTTCAGGAAATAATGAAATTCTGTATACTCTGCACCAAAGATCTAATGGGTTGTGGCAGAGTTTCAAAGGAGATGTTGGGAAAAAAACAGCAGCTTAGGAGAGGGTTACAGGTAACAAGCTGCACTGGACAGGACTCACCTGACAGCACAAACTGCATAAACACACTGAATAATAAAAAAAGAACCACCAAACTTTCTTTTGGCCATAAAATGGACTAGGAGAGACTTCACAGGTACTTTACATTTACAGGTGTCTAGACTTGGTCTTGAAGTACTAATTTAAAAGACCAGATAACGATTAACATTACTTTTCACATGCATTTCATCAAGCCTTCTCTCTGAGCAGCGGCCATCTTGGAGAGGTCAGCCATCTTAGGAAACACAAACTCTTCCTGCTTTTTACTATGACCCACCAGTTGCTTTGTACTTGTACTCCCCATTCATCCTAAGCTGCCCATGATCCTCTCTGTGGTATAGTTAACCAAGTGCAAAGGTGTTAGTTACCTGCTACATATTTTTTACAAAGAGAACACTTCATATACCTAATTTCCAGCCCTCCTGGGGCTTTAAGTTAATGGGATGTGGATGCAGTTCACCAGCTATAATGAATGTCACTGGCCCACTACTCGCATCACTGCAGTACTTCAAAGCCTGGAACGTAACCCATAGTGCACAGGGAATTGAGATTGAGAAAGTTTAGTGAAATACTATCAACAAAATCAACTGCCCTGGAATTTGTATTTAAACCAGGAAAAAAATTGCCTCCTTTTCCAGAATTTCTTGATAAACAGCAGTAGGACTCTTGTGTGGCAGCAGTTACAGTAAAGGCTCTCAACTCTTCTTTGACCATGCCCTTCCTTCCCATCCCATGGGTAATTACTACTGCTTTTTAGTGAGCAATATAATTTTAAACAGTCTGTCAATGAAGTATCACAAAGATGATAAAAGTGCCTTGCCCTAGCATCTAATATGGATAAAATCAATGAGCCACTGTCCCACAGGCAGTAAGATGATCAAAAAACTCAGAGGCCTCTGTGCCCACGGCAGCCAGGTCTTTATGGGCAACAGCCGCTGCACTCTCTGAAAGGTCTTCGGCAGCACCGTAGGACGGTTGAGCAAACTAAGATCTGGCAAGGACAGGGTGTCTGATCCAAATTATTGTCCCCCTGTGTGTGAAGCAGTTCCAGCACAGACAGTAGCAGTTCAATTATTCTCTGCACTGTGAGAACTCATCCATCCTACGTCCAGTCTACCTCCCTCTCCTTTTCAGTCCAGTGACAGTCCTGCTGGGAAGGTCTCTGGACAACATTGTTCATCTCTGCTAGCAAAAAGTAGAAGTGAAAGGCATCTCACAGCAGTCACTAGGTCTTTTCCAGGTAAACCGTGACTAAGTTACCAGCTCATCCAGGGTATTCCTGGAAATCAAAAGCCTGGCATCCTTTTCCCAATACCCAACAAAAAGAAGAAAGAATTAAATAACCAAGGACTGAGCACAAAACAGTGAAAACACAGCAGCCCAGCATCATTTTTTGAGGTACTTCAAACCAGCACTCCATTTTTGTGTCCAGGGGCCTTGAATTGCTAGCAAACCACCTTCAGAAACACTGCTTAGCAAATAAGGAATCTGACGGTCAGGATTTCCAAATTGGCTCTTATGCTGTGACCTTGGATAAGTCTCTTCACCTCTTCAAGCTTTCATATCGCTGCCCATGACAGAAAGAAATAACACTTTGTGGGGAATATGTGGCCTTGCTATTGTTTAGAACTCGTGCTGTATGATAGCATGTTTTTGTTTGCACAGGAAAAAACCCTCATTTTTAAAAGCTATCTAAAATGAAAATGTCCCCTTCAGGAGAAAAATGTTTGCTCAGCATTACTCCAAAAGATTTTATTTGACCTGAAATAAAATATTGGTTAGCTCCAGAAAACTTATTATTGTTCAAAATTTGTTTCATTTCAGATATTTCATCCTTCCTTTATGCCTTTTAACATAGTTTCAAATAGAAAAACTAAAGTCCAGAGAGAAGGTGTTAAAATTTAGTTTCCCTCCTTACTTTTTTGTTTTGTCAAAACACTTACTAAGTTTGACCAGAATTTTGAAGAGCTTTGTCACACTAACTTTTATTTTTAACAAACCTAGAATAAAAAAAGGAGATGCTGCTTACCCTTGGGTAACACATGGAGGCTCTCAAGTGAAAGGCTACACTGAGCATATCACTAAATGCTAATCACAAGCATGGAGGATGACAGAATCACTTGAGTCGTTACCACATGCTAATGCAGCATCTGTCTGATGAAGCTCTGGGTCATTTCAGTTTGGTCCTGTCCCCTGAAATCTACTCACTCAGACAGCGCACCAGAGAGACAACTTTTACCATGTTGGCACTGACAGGACTGACAACGATCTCGCCATTTGGCATACATTAAAATATGCCCATATTAGCCAAACACAGATTAAACTAAAGGAACATCAGATCTGGAGAGTAGTGAAAACCAGCCATGAAGTCTGCACAGTTTCACATAAGCACTAAGGAGGTATTACAGCGCTATTGCTTTCTCAGGGAGAAGCAATATTGAAAACAGTTAATGTAAACTCAACATTAAAAATTTTACTGACGATTAAGGTGACATTAAACTGATCTACATTCAATCTGCAAACTGATTTGGCATTCACTGATTAATGCTGTAAATTAAATACTAACATCTCATATGTAATGTTATAAATCACCAACTTCACTCAGCAATGTATATGTGGTGTCAAACAATTTTTGACGTGTAAGTTATTAAATTTCCTGTAGGTGAAGCACTGAGTATCTACCACAGTTTTAAGATGAGATTATGAACAGAGACTTTCAATTTCTGACCCAATTTACTTCCTGACTTTGTCACTGGAGTACTTGATACTATTAAAACTGCTCAGATTTTCAAAATTCAAGTGGAAATTGCTTTTCATTGTAGTGGAAAATAGCAACAGAAACCTACCTGCACCAAGTCTGGACCCAAGATTCTTTTTAGTGGACATGCGCTCGAAAGTGGTGAGATGCTTTAGAAACATGATTTATTTTTCCAAAAAGGTGCTCTCAAGAAATGCCCATCTCTGAGCTCTGCTGACACTCAGTACAGTACAGATCTGCTGCTTGAAGAAACTGAAGCAAGAAATGCCACAGAAGAGGCCTGAGATCTAAGTATTTGGCCCAACTACTGCAAACAAAGCACAGTCCCTCTGTCATGCTTTTCTACGAAAGTTACTCTCCCTGAGTCAACAGACTGCAAATACTTTCAACTATACAGTCATAAATTCACAAGGTGAAAGTATTCCCCTGCACAAATCCCAGGCAGCACAAGTCTCTAGCCTTAGCAATAACACTTCAGCTCATGGTTGTCAACACTAATGAGTTAAACTGCACTGCAATGAGATCCTGGAGTTATTTGTAGCTGTGGTACAGGTAAGTCCCTTTGTCTTGCAGGCAGACATCCTCCTCGGGCTGCATTGGCAGGGGAGGTTATTGACTCCATCTGTTCAGGACCACTTTCCCTCCTGATCTGCTGATGAAGCAGCATGTGCAAGTACTCCCTAATTTATTTCAGGCAAAGTCAGACAGGTGAGACCAGAACAACAGTTCTTACCTACTCAGGGATTTTATGTTAACCTGTCTGCTTTTCAAATGGCAGCTGCTCTCTGGGCTGCATTAAAACATCTTACAGACACTTGTGATCTGCTTAAAGACTAGAGGGGCAAAGCCACAATACAGTGGTGCTACAAGGAAGAGGAGCAACTCAGTGGCTGTGCTCTAGTCACTTTTAAAAAATGTCATTCTAATATGTGAGATAATTCTGATACATGATAATATTCTTACTATTCCATGCAAAACAATTTATGGAAGAGGGAGTATTTCCCTTTCCCTTTTCTAAAGAGGGCATACTGTGGAAAATCAGACGGCTAACTGCCATTACCTCTGCAGCTTTGCGAAAACTCATAAACACAGCTTGGTCTTTATCTGAGATATTCAGCTCAAGTCTGCTTCTAAAACCAGGAGAATAGAAAAAATCAACTGCAAGTATGCTAAAGTTCAGAGGAAATTCAGTCTCAGTTTAGAACTGCACAAGAGGGACCCTTCTTTAAATCAAAGACAGAGATAAAAGAGTATGTTTATGTACAGGAAATCATAGCAACTTTTTTGCAGAATAGTATTTAAAATTATTAAAACACAATGCACATGTAACAAAAAAAAAAACTTGATACAATTTTCTGTTCAGAAATAAAAATAGTTTTAAATTTTCCTGATAAGGAAGAAACATTGATTACATGAACGTAACTGAATAGGAATAAATTCCCTGACATGGCTCTTAATGGTATATCATGCCCAAGAAGTCCTGTCAGTTGAAATTTAGGCTAGAACTAAATGATCTCCAGGAACTGGATTTGGAATTACTAACTCCTGAATGTAACCAAATATCCTTGCAGAAGTAGGATGAATTAAAGTTCAAGGCAAATGCTGCATATAATACAGATCTTAACCTCATTTAGAAGCAATGTTGTTTAAGGCTTTATTAAGGGATTGAGTTACTACTTCTGCTTAAACAGAAGTGACAGTGTCATTCACAAGGGTAATAAGCAAGATAATGCAAGAGAGGGAATAGCACCTACTGGTAAGGAAGTAACTGAAAAAATAATGTGGATCTTCTATTACCACTCTTTGGAAAGCAGCATGGGATCCAATGTCCAAATGCAACTCAATGTAAGTAGATTTTCCAAAAAGCCTTCATTAAGGTCTCCCATAAAGGAATGTGGTCAACAAAAAAATCAAAGCTTTTGCATACAAGTGATTTTGTGAGGACAGAGAGAAGCAATACGATCTACAGGGCTCCATTAGAAGGCTCTTGGCTGTAGCTCTGCTTCTACCAACCACCACTTTACTTT
Organism: Opisthocomus hoazin; assembly: GCF_030867145.1. Lineage (NCBI taxonomy): Eukaryota > Metazoa > Chordata > Aves > Opisthocomiformes > Opisthocomidae > Opisthocomus > Opisthocomus hoazin. The sequence continues at coordinate 34,265,830 of NC_134415.1, read as the reverse complement.
CAACAGACCATTTATGTATCTGAATGTTCTTCTGCGTGAAAGGACTGGGGGTTGTTTTAGAAATAAACCTTTTCTAGACGCGTTCATAAAAAGCTACAGAGGGTAAAAATTTCTGGTTTATATCTCCTGCAGGTTTCCCACAACAGCTGGTGTGTTTGTTTTTAGTGCAGAGAGGCTTCTAGGTCTGACTGGAAGCATCCTGTCAAAGCTGCACGAATGAAGCTAGTTTTGGTAATGCTGGTATTGTAAAGTATTCCCAGATAGCACTATTAATCTTGCACTCAACAGCCATTTAATTTTTTTCAGGGTTTATCCTAACAGGCTCTGAATAAACTCCTGCAAAATAATTACTATAAAATGATTTATCTAGCATGCTAACCAGTGAGCGCTGAGAATGTTCAATAGAGAATCTGTTTGTTAAAGATTCCTTGCCTGACACTATTCATTTTAAAGTGAGGAACTGGTGGGCAGACTTTATAGATTACAGGCATTAAAGCGCCCACCGACTTTAAAAGGATAGTTCTGTTAGAAATTCCAGGCTACAATCCTTCAAGCAAAGCATTGTCCCCTTTCTGACACTCTGATGATGCTACGATGTTAAAGGTGGAATGAATTGCGCTCTGAAGTGCCTCTTTTTCTCTCTGTTGACTACAGAGGGACCCTAGAGACTAGCGTTGACATGATGCCTAACTTTCAGATAGCTGAACTCACAAAAGATGAACACCACCTTGTCTAACTTCACACAACAAAGCATCTGAATGTCTGAACTAAATCTTGCCTAGGGAGATTGAATCCCGTGATGTTGTGAATTAGATGACTGGTTTATTATACAGATTTTATTCACTGACAGTTCAGCTGAGGTCTAGACTGAGAATTGTGCTGAACTGCTTGGGAATTAGCTTTGCAAGCTGGAGTTTAGGAGGAGATTTCTTTTTCTCCTATCCGCTGAAAATATTTTCTGGCCTTTGTTCAAATGCTAAAAAAAGCAGCCAGCATCAGCAGAATGTAGATGTGTTAAGAAAGAGGTCTCCTACACACTACTGAGGCAAAGAAATAAGGAGAAAGGGACAAGTCCATTGCTTGCTTTGTAAACTGGAAAAGAAACTGTCTTCGTTTCATCTAATGCCTTTCCTATGCACTCTTTGTGAACACTTGGCACTTAGTAAATCCCACAGAAGTACAGCAAGATTCCTTAGGCAAACACAGTGAAGCTCTGCCATGAACAAGATCTCTGCCCGAGTAACTTTCGGAATGAGTGCAATTTTCTGAAAAGGAGTCCCCAGAGACAGCGCTCAATTACACCAACACAGTCGCAGCTTAGGCAATGTCTAGCATTACCTAAAAACTCTAATTGACAGCAAGTCTACTCTTTCCTGGTTCATCAGTCAAATCCTTTGACTTAAACTTGTTAGAGATCCACCAGTAAACTGCTGGTTACTGTTGTGGTCACAAATGGCCTGATTCTGTTCACTCATTACTTCTCTCTCATTTCCAAGATCAGTGAAAGGGCTATTTAAAATTGTTTTATTTCCTCCCAGCTAATTCCGTCCCAGGTGTCAGCCAGCTATTCTAATGCTCACTCACTGTGGCCCAGCCAAAGGGCTTTGGTCATCTTTATTCATCTGTTGCCACTTGCCTTTGTGCTAAGGAATTCACAATCATCTCATTTCTTTGTCTTTTGCTTGTACTCAGTGCACAGCACAGACCAGACTCATCTGTGAGTCCTGCTCTGACATGGTATAGCAATATGAATAAATGGAAACACTAATAAATTCCTCTGTAGTATTTACAGAACAGTATCACCATGGGCTTGCAGTGTAGGAAGAGTAATTTTGCACAACTGATTTCCATTTGGTGGCATCCTGCCCAGTCATGACACTTTGGTTTCATTTTGGCAGTTACCCTAATTGTCCAGGAAAGTAATGCACTGTTTACTTGAAAAGTCAAAATGACTGAGAATGCTCTGACTGTTATCATACTTGAGGAAGACAACTGTAATGCATTACAGACACTGCTGACATCTGGCACTGCTAGTAACACAAGCAGCAAGTAGAAGCATGTTTGTTATAATTTAAGGGGAGCTATGAAGTCACAAATTAGCCCACATTCTACAAATCCACAATTATGATGAAGACTACTTGCTACAATATAAACTTATAATGGAGTAATAATGTCCCTAAAGGTTTTTGATGAGATTAGATAGGCAGGAATGCTTTATCACTGAAGGGAAAGAGGAGGAAGAGGCTTGCCCAGATGAGACAAACTGCCCGATTTCACTTCAGAGCAGAGGAAGCTGGAGATGCTCCAAAGGTAAAACTAGAAGAAAACAGCAGACAAACACCATAAGCATGGAAGACCACTGCAAAGCACTCTGCAAAAATGAGGATATCAAACATCCCTTGGAGTAGAACTTTTTACCAACATATGATAGAAAAGGTTCTTTTGCATTTCTCATTTGTCTTAATCAGTTGTAGGTTATATTTTTGGAAAATATACTTTGTACAAAATATATTTTGTAACCCAATTTAAAAAAAAAAAAATCAATGTAACTTTGCAAACACTAAGCATCACCTCCAGCCTCCTTTACCTACAACAAAAGAATAGCTATAACTTAAAACTAACTCTTCTGTTTTCCAAACCAATCTCTTCTGTTGGCTGCGAAGAGCCCAGCAATGACAAAGAAACTGAAGTCCAGATCAGCGATGTTCCTATCAAACCTCCTGTCAGGCTCTTCCTTTTTCAAAAGCTTTGATAAATATATAGGGACAGACCTTCAGCTGATGGAAGTAGTTGAAGGTCTGTGGAATTACTAGTAAAATTAAGGTTTTACATCTGAAAATTAAAGTTTATATGAAAACGTAGCAGTGTTCACCCATTGAGGAAAAGCATAAAATCAAAAGGAGCTCTGAGGATGGGACACAGCTGCAGCAGGCATGCGAGGAATCCACTAACACAGCAACTCCCTGCAACATACCATAGAGGATGGAGCGGAGTGGAGATTCCGTGGCCATGCTCCGTGATGATAAAGTGGGAAGAAATAGTCCTCTAGAACTGATAAGCAGCTCATCTGGCCCCCTGAGCCAACAGGTTTTCGAAACCTTGCCAAAGTGCTATCCTCTCGCGAACTTTGCTTGTTTTAATATCATTTTAATACCAAAACACACCTCCATCCCGAAGACCACCCGCCTCCAAGGTGCGACCACCCCTCTTTGAGTCTGCACTCTCGATTTTTCGTAAACTATACCTTTAAACGTGAAGCAAGAGAATTTTACACCAATCATGATAAAAGGTATGTATGACTACAGTCACTCAAACTCCACCTTAAATGTAGAAAGAATATAAAAATAGCCAGGGAAATAGGGGATTTTCGGAGAAGAAGATAACACCGTGGACTTTCGGAGGAGCAGATAACACCGTGGGCAAGTCAAGGGAAACTCCACCTCAGACTACCTCCAACAACCGGGATTGGCCAATGGGCTGAGCCTTGTTTCTCCCCACCTTGGAACGCCTTGGGTGAGACTTAAACTGAGTGCTTTTCTCGGGAATAGTTACTCCCTAATGTTTATAGCCAGGCTGTATTATTTATAACCTTTTCATGTGTTTTGTATTTGCACGTGCTTTCTTGCAGACAGTCACTATCATTGGCAATTCAAAAAACCTATATGCCTGTTTCATAAATAAAACTCCACTGTTTAAGTAGGCAGTTGTCAGAGTTTCTCACTGAACGTGACCAAATGTGGCCGTGCTAGTTCATGAGCACGACTGGACTGAAGGTGCAGACTGCTATTAGTGTATCCAGAATCGTGGTAGTTTAATATACATGTTCAACGCGACTGGACTGGTAGTGGCAAATTGGATATCACTCAGAATTTAAACCTAGCCGCACCTAGCCTCTCACTCCGGTGAAGAGAGTTAGAATGCAAGGAGGTTTATTTTCTGCCAAATTCACGCGACAAGGTCCAACAATTAACGGGATGACATGCAGATGCTTTACAACTTTCACTAGCAGAAGCTCCACCCAGGTAACTTCATAGTTACTCACTTCCTTTACTTAGGTAAATAGTTCGCATGCAGTAAATACTTCCGTCACTTTGCAGTCTGAGCCACCTGGCAATTTTTGTAGATAGGTGAGTTGCTTTACTACTGTCGTGCTACTGATGTGTACAACAAAAGTGCCTGATGAGTTAATACTGTTGCCAAAACTTTACAGTTAGTGTTTCTGATCTTAGAGAGATTGCTTTCTTGTTATGTTTTCATGAACATATATTCATAAACACATGTACACACACTGTTATTCCATGAGGTGCTTAAAGAGTCAACAGCAACTTTCTATAAACCAATAGCAACGCTGATATTATTATGGAAATACTGACATTTCATCCTTTTCATGTTCATCTTTTTTTGTATTGTATAACACGATGCTGGATTTATGCAGTTGTTGCTTACTGCTCTAAATCACGTCTTAAAAATCCATTACATAATTTAGGCTTAAGTGCATGGAATATTCACTGCTGTAGTCTCCACAAAATCATTTATTCTAGATTGTGGCTCACACAAATCAACCAAAAAAAGCTTAGATCCCAGTATGTCACAATCCACCATCTCACAGAACCAGACAGATTGCCTCTCAACCTTTGAAATTTTCAGGTATCAAAATAGTTGCTTTGTTCATCTCTATTCGCATCACATGACAAATTCACCACTGCTACTATTTTTGGAACATGATAAATCTTGCTGCAAAAGTTGACGAAATTATATTTCCTTGTAGATCTGAAAAAAACATTTCCAAACCTCTTATTTTGCTTACAAATTTGCTGTTACTCCATCAATCATGCCCCATGAACATACACTTCAATCTGGAATTGGACTTAGAATCCAAAGGACTCATTTAAGTGTTTGCAACCTCCCAGTTGTACAAAACTTCAGCACTTCAGCTGGCAATCATTTAAAGAAAGGGGGGGGGGAAGTATTCTTGCAATTTCTTTCATAAAATAAAACCTGACTGGTGATTTAAGATCTTGCCATCCATGTGTGACTTCTGGATCAATACACCTTACTAGCAGGGCTTTCAAAGGCTCGATTCATAAAAGCCCTGTATGCCTCATTTATGGAGGTACTTGGTAAAACTGCCCCCATGGAAGCACAGTGCATAGTCTGTCCTTTCTCATCCTCACAGGTGGAAGACATGCCTCAGTGCAATTCAGTAATGATCACATTTTTGAAAACTCCTGGGGGACCAAGAGCATGGTTCCCATTAATTTGTGCTCCTAAGTCACTTGGCAGCTTTTCAAAGTTGCTCTCTTTCTGCACATTTTTCATGACTTCAGAGTAAAAGAATTGCAACATACAGGTTTAATGATCCTGATCGAGATTCAGATGTGCAGCTACTGGTTGTGAGTTTCCAAATACAGCATAAAAGAGTCTCATTTGTTGAAAGGGCATGCACTCCTTTTCAGAAAACTTCAGTCCCCTGTTACAGTTTCTTAAATTTTTCAGGGAAAAAAATCAATGCACCAGGTTTACTCAGTTGGCATTTCTACTTATGTATTATGGATTTGATTTCGAATTACAAGGTCAAGGCTTTCTGATTTCAGTTGTTCTGTTGCAGAACATCTCCTTCACTGTATCCATCACTGCTGGCACCAACGTGCCACACCTCTCCCATACTAGATACAGTGCATAATTATTAAACTATGTCTATGGTTTGGTGCAGCAATTGGTTTGCTAAGAAAGCTGGCTGCAGTAGACCATGCAGAAACAGAACAGCAAAACAAAGCAAGTAGGACTCCCTGAGGCAGAAAGCAAAAGGTTTTGGACAAGTAAAGGTAAGAGCCGGACAGGGTCTTACAGCAAGATGGGGCAGATTTGCAATGAGACCTCTTAGACACAGAAAACATGCTGAACTTCAATACTTCAGAATATAAGCCCTGAGGTACTGAAGTGCCCCGAGCCAAAAGCTAAAGAACTCTTCACTGTGGTAAAGAAAGAGCAGGAGTTATACCTTTTCTCAATGTTGTATGCATTGCACCACTACAAAGTGGTAGCACCTCAGAATCCAGCGCTGATATGTATGACACTTCTGCAGGCTTTTAAAAAAATAAGGTTTTTGCTGCTGACATTATTTCATCTTCTACAACCTGGAAACACACAGAAAATCTTTCCTTTCTGTCCTATCTTCTCATTCTTGTTTTTCGTCTTCCAAAAATTACTTTGCTCATCAATGCCCCTCAGACTCTGATGAGTCATGCCAGAAAAGGGGACTAGCTTCTACCTGAACATCCCACATATTTATCTTTGCATTGATAATTTTAAATGTTAACTGATTAATCCTTACACATTTCATTCAATTTTCACAATTCACTGAATTTCCCTCAGTCTCACTTGGTTTCTTTGCCGGTTCAACAGATTATCCATCTACGTCCGTCTGGTTGATGGAGTGGCTATCTGATTAAGTTTGACTGCTCTAGTTAATTAATTGGATTGTAAATATTTATTCCAATCACTTTCTAACTGGTCAAACTCTTTAATCATTTCCACTATCTGGACCAATTATTCCTGCCTGATATCCTGTCATTTGTTTTCAGTGTTACCGGTTCATCACCATCTCTCCTTTCCTCATCTCTCCCTCTCTCATTTATTCTTTGGCTGACAGCAGTCTGGCTCCTATCTTTGTTGCTTGATCATCTCCCTCTTCTGTTCTGACTTTCTAAGCTTTCCTGCCATCTCTCACCTCTTCTCAAAGACCACTGTTCTTCTTCACAAACACGAATCAAGCTGCATGGCCAGGTCTTAACATCTTCAAACATCAGTCCTGTTCAAATCAAAAGCCTTTCCCACAGCTAACAGGGAACTTCACGGATCTATATATAACCTAACTCAGAGCAAAACTACCCTGACTTTGTTTTAGCAAATCAAGGCTCTGCATGTCCTCTCTTACAGGTTAACAGACTTTTGAAAATGTAGGGGTTTATTATGGAGAGAAAAAAGGAGAGAGAGACTGTCATCTACTCACACAATAGAATCAGCTTGTATAAATCTTTGAATCTGGAGTAATACTGGTTTAAAATCATTGGGTCATCCGTAAATCATCATTGTCCTCCCCATTTCTCAAGTGATGATAGTGAATCCTATGATTGTTTCAATAAATCCAGGCAGTTAAAACATCACAAGAACTAAGTGGCAGCAATTAATAGTAATAAAAATAAGTTCAATTTGGGGAAAGCAGATTACAGAGTTCATTTTCTTTCACTGAATCAATGGCTCCCCTGTTGAAATAAGCCTTAATTAAGGGAGAAGGTCAGGGTAAAAATCACATACAGCATTAAAAAGATAATGTATTGGCCAATTCTTCAAGGTGTTAAAAAGTACTTAAGACCCACAACTGCCAACATTTGCAGGGGAACTGAGGGATTTGCAGTGTCTCTCAAGCAGTTTCCAGTACCTCTGAGGAGCAGGCTCTTCTCTTTTGATTCTTAAAGCTTTGGATTTTAAAGGCTAAGATTTCTCAATTCTGTTTTTTAACCCAAATCACCCAGATTTCTCAATTCTGTTTTTTAACCCAAATCACCTAACTTTTTTTGAATGACAGTAGATGAACCTGCCCACTCTGGTAAGACAGTAACTTTGTCTAAGAAACACCTAAATTTGGTCCTGCTGTGGCAGACTCCAGCTTTTCCACCTTCTATATGAATGCATCAATTTTAAAGACCAGATTTACGAGCATTATTACACCATCTAAAACATTTATTTATACCTCCATCCTCATATCTTAAAAAAACTCAAATATATCACCAGTTGATTACTAAATAAAACAACAGAACACTAGGTTGCATTCACCAACATATTGGCATGACATACCTATGAAAACCAAATGCTCTAGATATTCAGGTTCACTTCCCTCCCCCCTCCCCTTTGGTGAGTACACTAATGTTATAAATAGATGAAATTATTTAACATAACCATCACTGTCTAAATTTGGCTCCACAGAAGTGGGTGTTCAGAGTCGGCAACAGAAATGCATAATCACTAATTCATTACTGTAAGAAGCTACTCTACCAATAATTGAGTTACTGTGCCTTTTCTAGCAGCAATATTAAGACTAAATTTGCTTAATTTTTTATTCCTAGCATTACTATAACTTAATTTAAAAAAGATGAAAGTGAAAAATGGAAACAAAGATAAGCCCCATACCAAGTGCATTAAATTTATTTTACTTAAATGGGCACAAACCACAAGTGAAATAATTTTCACTTTGGAACTACCTTAAAATGATTTAACTTCACTACCACCATCACACTCATCTGTAAAGCAGTTTTTTCTCCAACACAAGATCCCTACAGGATTAAAACACTAGCAGGTTAGAGATGTTTTTTGGCACACATCCTGAAGTCAGAATAATCAGTCATGCCTCATGGGGGAGCAGAGGTGATTGGGGAGGAAGATGGTTGCCAAAGTACTTGGAGGCAACTATTCTTAACATAGCAAGACTTTTCCAAATGCCTACTCAGTGAAATTAGATCCACAGGAAAAGCAGCTCAGTGGAACTGTGTAAATGGCATAGGCCACTCCAAGGAAAATGCATCCAATCTGCCTAATTTTATGTTTTTTTTTTTTTTTTTTTTTTTTTTTTTTTTTTTTAAATGAAGGATACTCAGAACCTAATACAAACACACTGAATAATTCCCATTGACTTCAATTAACTCTGGATCTATCCTCTGCCCTCTGGCTTGGTAAGCTCCTTAGCTGTGGCATTAATGTCAAAGGAAATTCTCCAGCTTCCTTTACACAAAAATGACCCGGATAGGTCAAGTAGTATGGTAATTGTTGGTCCTGAACCTCAAATAGAGACAACTCCTTCTGAAATTTAAGACTTTTTTTTTTTTTTTACATCATGTCTGTTTTTCAGTTTTATAACAACAGCACAATATCGACTGTGATCATTGTTCTGTTCACCTGTTCCCCTGAATTTCTGGGCAGTGGTGGATCTCCAGACCATATAAGCTGACATGGTTGGTTCCACTGAAGGTAACCGTCTTCTCTCCACCATGATAGAAGGGATAATAAGAAACGTGAAACCTTAACAAAGGAGCTTTAATGATATTTTCTAGTTGTTAGTAGTTTTTATTATTGCAGTTTGTATTCTTGCATGCATAATGATCCAGTGCTGTAACTGCTGAGAACTGTAGTGTGTAAGCTACAAACCCTCAAAAGAAAAGGAGGGATTGATGCCTGGGAATGTAGCAAATGTAACAGATGTAGCAGATGTAGATAGAAGTTATAAATTTAGGTCGTCAGAATCATTGCACACAGATTAATTAAAACCTAAGCAAGTCTTGGCTCTTTGTGAATAACTGGGAAGGTTATAAGAGACGAGACTCCTGAATAATCCCACTTAGACAGCTTGGCCTTGAGAGAGCAAATGCACAGAACCATGAAGACAAGGAGGCACCAAGATGACAACAAAACTGGAACAAAACAACCAGCGGACACTGTGATGAAGACTATGAGCCTTCATCTGAAGACCCCGATAACCACGCGGAGGGGCCAACAGACATGTGTGAAAGACATTAACATATGGTAATCAGTTCTCAGAAAAACCATGAATATGCTAAGCATTTCTTGGAAATAGAATGAATATGTATATTGTGATTGTATTTAATCTGGAATGAAAAGGGTGTTTGGCGCGCACATTTGGAGGAGAGATCCCCCGTGTGCCTGACACCATAATAAAGGATACCTGCTTAACAGTATACATTGTACTGTTAGGTTATTACCGGATCTTCAAATCAATCATCCCATAATTACAACTAAGCAAATAATTAATTAAAAAAATTTTTGACACAATTAAGGTAGTTGCTTCATAAATCTTCTGTAAACATCTTCCAATTTTACTCGAGTGAAACTTACTTAAAAGTTACACAAAATTTTTTATGAATTAATTATTAACGTCCGAATTAGTTGTAAGTGTGTCACTGGAACAACCTCCCCAGGGTCATGATGGAGTCCCTATCACTGGAGATTTTCAAGATGCAGCTGGTCAGGGTGCTAGATAATCTTATCTGGGCTCCTTTTCCCATGAAAGGTTGGACCAGATGACCTTTTAAGGTCCCTTCCAACCCAGGCTCTTCCACGATTCTGTTGGATACACTGATATCATTTCAGTTCTTGGTTTGGAGGAGGTTAACTTTTCTAGCCAATTTTCCAGTAGGAAGCATCAGGAACTCATTTTGAAAAGGGGCTCAGTTGTATTTCATTAAGTTCAGCTAACCACAACATCCTGTCAGCAAATTAATTTATAAGACAAACTGCAGAAAGTGAGTATACGTGGGAAAACTGAAATGATACATATTCATGTTTTGTCTGAATACACAAAACCATCATTGTAGTAATGATTCAGACACATAAGTAACCTTGTTTGGAGAAAGCACTTATTGATTTCCTGCAGTTGATTCATAAATCTGTTACTAGCCTATTTATCAAACGGAATAATGAAAAATTCTATCTGGCAGTTGCTCATATTTCTTCATACATGTTGCAAGTCCATATTCTTATTCTACCTCCTTTTCCAGTGAAATCACCTTAATGTTTTCAAAATTATTTCTTTCTTGAGAGGTCCTCTGCTTTGGATCAAGGATTTTGCTTTTAGTATAACCTTAACTTCAACTTTCAGAAATTTGCATATGTATTACAACCATGAGATCATTACAGAACTAACTGCTTACCAGCTCTGAAGGTAATGAGCATATTTCTATGTACTTTCAGTAGCTACTGAAAAAAGCTATTGCTGAGTGGACAGAAGCATTAACTTAATCAACAAAAGAGTCTCTTCCCTCTCAAAAATAAATACGTTTTTTATGTTGCTTACTGAGCTTGAAAACTTGAAAGCTAAGTGCTTCCTCTTGGACAGGCTGAGTGTCTGAAATAACTGCTTTTAACAGCCTGGGAGCATCATTAAACCTTTAACATGTTTCAGAAGCATTTGATCTCCACGCCCCTTGCTTAAAAAGTTACTTAGAAATGGTAAATCGAAGACTGTTAAGTAAAACAACGTCTTGTCATTTACTTGTGCTTACTATTAAATACTTTAATTAAGACTTTTGGAAATAAGTTAGCAAATTAATTAATTTACAACTGCAATAAAAGAATCGGTAAGAAACCCATTAAATATCATTAATAAGTCAATACATTACTTAGGAAATGAACTCTATTTTTATTACCAGAAATTACCATCAACTATAAAATGTCACTGTACCAATTACTTGTAGAAGGAACAAATTCTTAACTGACATTATTAAATTAATATATTACTTCTCTGCAATTTTTAATTTAAATTTTGCTTTGTATACTGCACTTATTTAAATATCAATTTGCAAGAAAGAAAATTAGAGAATCAGTAGTTTAAGTTTTACACATTGACAAACACAATCTGCTTCACATTTAAGACCGTAATTGAAAGTCAGCTGGCTGTAGGATGACGGGCAATGCGACCTGTTAACTGTCCTGATCCAAAACCTATAGAAGTCCAAGCAGCTTTTCTATTGACTGTAGGGGCTTTCTGACTGGAATTTAATTGTATTATTCAGAAAAACTTTCTGTAAAAAAAAAAAAGCACTTAGCACATGTCAAGTGCTAAAAGCCCTTAAACAATTAAAGCCAGAGGACAGAGTACATGAGAAGAATGATGGGGACAAACTACAGCATTGATAAGAGATGCACCAAATACAGTTTTGGCCAATCCTGAGCATTTCCACTCCCTCAATCAAAACCAAATAAAACACCTCAATCTGTAAGAGCTTTCTTTTTTTTCTATCAAGCTAACCCAATCAAGACTGATTATACGATGGGAACTGGGAAACGTGAAGATATTCAAGTGACAAATTGCTTTGATTTTCTAATCTCCTGCACTGTTAAATGAAGAAAGGGAAATGCAGAGCACAATTAAGACACTGCAATGATAGAGTTATGTGTAAACTCAAAAATTTTTAGTTACATGGGATATGAATCTAGAATTTTTAAATTTTGAATTAAAAAACCTTCAGAATTTTCTTAGATTTTTTAAAACTCCTCCTTCAATCCCAAATAGATTGTTATTTATTCAGTTCAAATGCAATAAAAATCCCATCTTTTCCATCACTAAAGAGCTAAAAAATGCAATGTCCAATGCTCAGAATAAATCACAACCTTGAACTTCTACCTTCTTCAAGACCCCATTGGCATCTAATTTAGATCCAAACCTGCATCCACCTATCAAAATGGTAGCCTAATTCCCTAAGATTGTGTATGTGCCTTAATTTTAAATTGTCTATGTGGTCTTCAAAAGGCTTAGAAAAATTAGGCTGAAGGCGTGCTACTGTTTTTCAGATGTTTCCCAAATTCACCCATATTTTACGTGCTTCAGTGACATTAAGGTATTCAAGTAGCTAATCTGCCCAAAGGCTTCTAGCAGCTACAGAAAAATTAGACTTAGATTAATCTTTTCTTATTGCTTTCCCTATTTTCTTCAAGCCTAAGGTGCCACCCCCAGTTGCTCATCACCACCTTCTTTCTCATAAAAAGACATGGTACCACATCTTCAGATGGGTGCAAAAGGCTTACTGGTTTCAACCAACTGAAAAAGAGAACAGGTGGTTTTCTTCCCTGGTGGTACTATTCATAAAGCTTGTCCTGTAAGCAGAACAGGGGAGTAGCCAATTGCTACTAATCTGTAGAAAAACTGGGAGATTTGTTCCTTCTTTTGCTCACAATGTATCTTAATAGCTTCAACAACTGAAATCTGTCACCTGCAGAAGGGTGCCCAGTACTGCTATGAGCTCACTCAGCCAACATTACCCTTTCACTTGGCTGACTGTCCTTCACCTATGGCTCTCCTTCAAGAGCTGCCACGGGAAGACTCCATGTACCATCACAGCAGCTGAATATCTCCCATAGTCTGTCCTAAGATTTGCTGCAATGAATTACCAAAGCACCATGGATTTGAATGACTTCTGTCCTATTAACTTTTTTGTTTTGGGTAGCTGAAATACTTTCTTTTCAGCCTTAGAAAGACGCCTAGGATGCATTCCATACATCAGCAGCAGAGCAGGTGCATTCTGTCTGAACATGCCTTGAGCTTTCAGCACAACATCAGGCTGCTCCTCGTTGGAGCTTAGAGGTCACCTTCATGTACGGACAGTGCAATAAACCCATTAATACAACTGGCCTTTGTGGAGAGCAATGTCAATAACCAAATAATGTATATTCTCCAGCAGACTTCCCTGTCCTAGACAGGCTGAAAAGCAGGACATGCAGCTCAACTCCACAGTACTCCAAACAAATAAAATGGGCAAAAGGTAACACGTTAAGTGCTATAAGTAATAATATTCTTCACTAACATGCCACCTAAAGTTTTCAGTATTATTCACAAGCTCCATAAAGCTGGTAGAACTAAAATGCAACGGCTTCTGGCATGAAACACTAAATTTACATACTTGAATTGATAACGGAATTTGTATTTAAGAAGGTAACCCCCATTAAGGTTGCCCATTATTAAAATTCCAAGTACTACATTGAGCTATTAGGAGTTACTCAGCAATAACTGCTTTGGAACATAGCCAAAGAAAGGCATACTTCATTAGAATCAAGTTTTCCACAGTTGTTTAAAACAACAACACTGAAATTTGTTATCAGGAGCATCAGCAAAATGGCTTGCAAGCTATCTGTCTAGGAACCACTCATCTGTTCTACTTTCTGCTGCAGTTAGTGAAGTCGTCAGGATAGGCATCTGGTAAGCCAAGATGAATACTCCTTCAGTTCTCCCAAAATGAAATTTTTCTAGAAATTCTTTCCAAAGGAGAAAACAACCCCCATCTTGTTTCCTTCAAGAAGTTAAAAACTTCTAAGGCAACATTAAAACAATTATTCCCTGAAAGGGACCCTATTATTTTTATTTAAACAATTGATTTAACGAGAAGCTTTCATTCTCTGAAGGTTCTATAACAGCCAGAAATCATGCTCTTCTCCAAAAAGGCATCAAAAGCTAGAAGCAATAAAATACTTTACGTTACCTGTACTGCAGTTCTTCATCGCAAAGGAATCCACAGCCGCTACGCTCTTGTTCCCGTGAGCAACATACTCCAGTGAGATCCGAAATGGTTTCTCTAGATGTCCAACTCTCCTTTGAAGCAACACCCATCTGGTCTCATCATACAGCAAGAGGAAAGAACAAAGGAGAAGAGCAGTAAGACAGGCTACTTCACAAGGACCAAATGCCCCAATAGGGCAGCTCCGTATGTTGCTAGTCATACTGTGCCTCCTACCACAGCCCTCACTCCCCTCACCGTGCCCCACGGTCACAGCTATTCCCTCCCATGCATTTTGCAGAAGCAAGCGTCTAAGCACCAAGATTTCCACCCAGCTAAGCTGTGGAAAACCCAGCTAAACAGTAGCTTATTGCTCTCTTCTGTCACACTTCTGTGCTCCTGGATTTCTCACAGATGTCTGCCTGCTGTTTAAAAGAAGCCTAACTTTCTTTGCAAAGTAAGCTGTGTAGCACAGATGCACACCCTCTCTAAATATCACTTCTCCTGCTTCTCACTGGCAAAGTGTCTTTGTCACTCAGGAAATAAGCCAGTCTCCAGGGCTTGCACAATAGCTGTAATTCCCAGCGCTGTGTTGCTGCTTGAGGTAACTTGCTTTGCTTCTTACGTGGCCACCTGGAACATCTACACATGCATGAAGCACTACAGCTAAAAGATGCCATTTCTCCTCCTTGCACTTCTTACCCCCCCGCCTCCGAAAAAAACAGATAGTCCCACCAAGAAGTAAATCCAGGAACCAAGGAACTGGATTAGCAGCCTGGAGGCCAACGCCGGCACTCCATGAGTGTTTCAACTTAGTCTGCTTGCTATCAAGAGTAAATAAGAACAAAAATTCTGTATGTGCTTAATTTACTCTCTGAGATGCTAGAAGACATCAAGGCCTGGCTGTATTTAATGTCCACCTTCCCCTCTCTGCTCAGCCGGGTCTGCTGCTCCACCTCAAACCCCTTGCCAGCCAGCACAAGAACTACTTCCAGACCCTCAGCTCTAACACATCACTTCTGATTTAACTTTCAAATGTTGTGTGTCCAGCAAGGTGTGTCTAAAAGTAGACAGTCAAAATATCAGTATCTGTCTTTTCCCCAATATACTGGAATTCTGATCTGCAAAGAAAACTTCAAGGAATAAAATACTTGTATGACAACATGCTCTGGCCCATTTCACCTTTCATCCTTGGGCACAGGCTGCCAGTAAAACCACTTGTTGACACCATTTGTGAAGGGCTGTTTCCCAAGAGGCGTGTATTACTTTGGCAGTGATACAGAGCCCATCACGCATTTCACCTCAGTTTATTCAGCACCTGCTCACTAACCATAAACATGATCAGAGACAAGAGATTCTGCAAAGCCACTCAGTCACTACTAATCTGCTTTTTCACATTTCTCTTCTGTTACAGGAAAAAAGACAGTACCAAGGAAAAAAGATCTCTTTGTAGTGTACTGTGACTGGTCAGCTGGAGCCAAACAAGGCAACAGGGGTCAAATAAAGCCTATCAGGAAATGCTTTTTACAGCTCCAGCTCCAATTTCTAAAAGATGAGACAAAAAAAAAAACTTACTGTGTTTCCTTAAGTTGCTTTCAAACACCGGTATTAAGCATTTTTGAAGAACACTATAACTATTTCTAGTTGACATAACAGGTCAGGGGCAACACATTTTTCATTGCTCTTACAAAAATGCTTCTTCATCAAGTACACACCCCCCCCCCCCGCTCAGTGTATAGGTTTCTGCTTGTACATGGAATGTGCACAAGGACACATTTTTCTTGGGGAGGGGAACCCACTGGAACATATGTTCTGAACAAAAGAAACTATATAGTTTATCTGGCATCCATAAGAAGAATCTTCTCCAGAAGTATGCCGAAATTTGGATGTTATCAAGTTAAAACACACTTCTGAAAGGAAATATAACCACATCTGTATGACATTTGCACCAATCAACCATCAATTGTGCCTGCTACATGCATGGGTAAATCCCAAATCACAGACCCTATACTGTTACCAGCTAGGTGACTTTTCCTTGCTCCAGAGGCAGACACACTATTTATCTTATCAGGGACACAACGGTGTCATTACGGTCCGCTGAACTGGACAAAATTCCCAGCAGGCAAGGAAGCTGCCAACAGGTATGTTAAGGACCTGAAGTCCTATGCAAGGGCTGCCTAAAGACCCTGCTGACAGCTAACGCAGTTCAGCTTGCAACTCTGAAAAGCAAACGTTGCTTTTTAATTATTTACTAGGTTTTTTCCTCCCTTCTCTTCCAGAAAGAAGAGTGAAACTAGACTGCTAAGTTTCATTTTTTTGTTTACAGTTATTTTCATTTCCACATCTCATCTTCTGACTTCTGTGCTTGAGCTTCCCACTTGAGAAGGGGATGTTGGCATCCTCGCTCCTTTTCCATCCGCCACCCCCAAATAGATAAATCTGCTTTTACTAGAATTAAATAAAATAAAGCATTGAGAGCATTTTAAATGGCTAGCTTCTATGTGCGTTATTTCTTTTGATGTCATCTCAAGTTAGGTATATTATAGGGATTAGAGGACATGAACTACAAATAGAGTAAAAAACCACCCTAGATTTAATTTTGGATATGAAATACAGAAGCATCTGTATGTCATGAAAATCGTTCTACTCAGCTTCAGAAGACTGATGGATTTTAATTCCAAGTACGCAGTGGTTCTCAACAATGATTTCCATTTTTGTGCTACTGCTAACCCTCTGGATAAATGTGCCAGGAGTTTTAGGAATTGCTTTTCTGAGTTACTGGTGCAATAACTTTAGTTTGAAATTCTCAGGCCTCTCATAGTTTACCACAGAAACTTTATTAAGTCCCAGAGCTGTTGCCAAGCAGGTATTTTATATCACTGCAATGCAAGACTGGAAAAGGCAGACTCACTCAAGCTCAGATTCATTACAAATTATATTCATATTTTGTGGTACAAATTCCTACAACAGGTTGTCTGAGACTCAAAGATTCATGTGAAAAGAAATCCCAAGTATCAGCCTCTTTCTTCAGAGACATGAAAATAAATGAGCTAAAGATGACACTAACTGGTGGATTTATCAGAAACACTAAAAATAGCTACTGGGTCAGCAGAGACACCCGTGGGCAAATTCAAATGGGAGTCGATTCTGCTGTCATTCCGTGGCAGAATAGGGACTCTGATCTCCAGACCTTTCCTTACATCACCTTGTATTTATCAGGCCCATACTCATTTGCAGATCCTGTACTATAGGCTGCCTGGCAGCAGCAAGATCTACTTCAGCATAACTGATACGCATTAGATGTTAATTAGTAACAGCTTTATTAAATTTCTATTAGTGGCCTATATGTTATGAATGTAATTTTAGAAAGCATTTTAGCAAGGTAACAGAAAAGTTACTTCAGTCATCTTCTAAGATACATGGGGAAATATCACGTGTGGAACCTCTTCATACTGAAATCATGCTTAATGAACCCGATAGCTTTCTATGCTGAGATGATCGGCAGCAGAAGAGGCTGCACCATTAGCAAGTTTCCAGTCAAACTGGGACGAGTGGTTGATACACAGAATGGTTGGGCTGCCACTGAGATGGGCCTTGACAGGCTGGAAATATGGGCCAACAGGAATGTCATGAAGTTCAACAAAGGGAAATGCAAAGCACTGCCCCTGGGGAGGAACAGCCCCATGCACCAGCACAGCCCAGAAAGTGGCTTTGCAGAAGACGACTTGTGGGTCCTGGTGGACAAAATGTTGAACATAAGCTAGCAATGTTGTCCTCAATGAGAAGGAAGGCCGATAGCTTCCTGGGTTGACCTGGGAACAATGGATTGAAGGGGTGATTCTGCCCCTTTATTCAGCACCAGGGAGACACATCTGGAGTGCTGGGTTCAGTGCTGGACTTTCCAGCACAAGACAGACATGGATCTACTGAAGTGAGTCAAGCAAACAGCCACAGAGACGATTAAGGGACTAGAGCCTCTGACATACAAGAAGCAGCTGAGAAAATTGGGATTGCTTAGCCCGTAGAAGAGAAGGCTCAGGAAAGATCTTATCCATGTTTATGTGTTATGGAAGGAATGGAAGGAAGACAGAATCAGACAACGATATCCATCAAAAGGACAATAGACACATTTGCACAAAAGGCACATTTGCTTGGACTGAAAGACAAGAAATTCCATTTCAACACAATAGAAACCTTGCTTACTCTGAGAATGATTGAGCACTGGAACAAGTTTCCCAGAAATCTTATGGAGCCTACATCCTTGGAGACATTCAAAACTTCAGCAGATATGGCGCTGGGGAACCTGCTTTAGCTCACCCTGTACTGAGCAGGCAAGCTGGACTAGTGAATCTTAGAGGTTCCATCCAACCTCAACCACTCTGCAATTCTGTGAAACTTAGGTCTCAAAAGCAAATTACAGCAGGTAACGTATTGCTCCTGTTATCCTCTGCATAACCTCCAAGCACTCTACAAAGTGATGAATCAGACTGGTAAGTCAACAACCGCAAGGACAAAGGCATCAGTTACTGTGCATATAGCTATCATCTCCGCACAGCCTTCAACATCAAAACCTATTTTTACCACAACATTGACCATAATAACCATGATGATCTCTCTGGATACCGCCTCAAGCAATAAAAAAGACCAGTTTAACATCTTAATTTAATCCTTTAAGCTTTAAAGCAACACACTATCTTGTATTTTTTAGGCACTGCTCAGTGTCTTGATGCAGCAGGCCAGATTCACCCAACAGGACCTTCACTGAAGTTACAGCAAGAAAGAAGTTGGCTCAGATATCTAGAACCTGCAATATGCATAGTTTTAGACAGAAACTAATAACACCATGGTCTTCAGTGACAGAGTAGCTCAAAATCCTAGACCCACATATTTTCAGACTTTAGACAAGTTCAGACCTGGATATATTATCCAGAGAGAATTTTTTTGCTTGAAGAAAGCCTGGGCAAGACCCAGAGTTTCTCTTATTCTCCAAAACAGAAAATGCTGCTGACAGAACCTGAACACAGCACAAGGGCTGAAATTTCAAACAACTTTCTGTATACTCATTCACAATCCTTAATGTGAAGGTATGCTAGAAACCACCTTGGGCCTCACACAGCCCTGCAAGGGTTAAGTGTTAGATCCTGAACAAGCCAAAGCACTTCTCTGTAGAGAACCTAACCTTTCTTAAACCTCTCACCCATGACTCAGTTTGCCAGGTACCAGGTTTTTCTCCCCTGCTTCTATTTCACTCAGTTTCAGAAGCCATAATCCAGTTTTCATGGAAACTTAATTTCTGAGAGATATTTAGAGTTACAACACTTTTTGGTTGTTCATGTAGTGTGCAGCTTCAGGAGGAACACATTTCTGATTAATTCTAATCGATACACTAATGCTTTAGATACCATTTTGCATGCTCCTCTTTGTACGCTGGCACTGATTAATTGCAATTACAAGGCAGGAGGCAGTGAATTAAAAAAAAAAAAGTGCTAGAACCCCCAAATTAAAATCTCAAGCCAGAACACTTGCATCCTGCATTTGTCTGCCTTCATGGATAAATGATTTTGAATCCAATTAACACACACACCCCCATTGGGTGCTCTTTCATCCCGCTAAAGGATTTAAAAATGCTCAAATCGAGCAAGCTTTGGGACTTCAGTTTTGACATCCCATGTACAGCAACCATCTTTGTGATCATTCTCCATACCTCCACCTACATCTGGAAGGCAGAATTAATTTCTGTGCCATCAGCCAGCCTGACACCTGTGTTGCCACCTGTGTCTTCAGTACAGTGCACTGTTGGTTTGTACCAACCCCTAGGCAGAAATTGAGTTTCACTCAGAACACCATTCCATGGCTCTGATAAAGCTACTGCTTTCTCACATTTAGAGGCCAATTTGACAGCAAAAGTCTTTAACATATGAGAAGCATATGGAAACAATTTTCAAAAATCCAAGATCTAACCCTTAAATCCTGTTGTTTTATTTGTAGTAAATGAGGGCTAAATGCACTTGAGCTGCATCGCCTCTCCTGGGTCACAGTTCAGCTTGTGCACTCCCAGCAGCTATTAATAGGAGGTGGAGGGAAGGCAAGAACCATGAACTATCCCCTCTCCTTAAGAAAAAAGCTCTCTGAATTGAAGCTGTGTTTTGCTCTCTCATCTCCACTCGCCACAGAAAAAAACTGTGGAATTTAACAGACTCCTCACACTCATGTTGAGTTACAGTGTGATTTTATTCCTCCAAGTCCCACCTCTCTCATCTAAAATACTCCTATTGTTACCAAGACTTATCATGGTATGCCTGGGAGGAAAATGCAATGTATTTTGGCAAGGACTTAGTTTTATCTCTTTGGTAAAAGATTCAGAGAACTTTTGGAAATTACAAAATTAAATAGCAGTAATAGCAGCTGTATCAGAGTATTGCACATCAAAACCCACCTGCGGCATGATAAAGGTAGTGAAAAAATTAGAAGCTGATTTTTGAGAATGAAACCTTGTTAAGGGCAGAATTAAAAATTATCAGTAGGAGTCCAAAAAACAATCTTCCCCCTTTACTAGATGAAATGGTGAAAGAACATAACTTTCTCCAACCTGCATGCTATTGCATAATTATACAGGAGTTTATTACAACAGGTTTTAATCTTGCCTCCATACCACTCCAGATTTTCTTTTGCTTCAGCAATTAATGTGCACTGCACAAAGGAAGAACCAGACTAGACCTTTTCAGGCTGCAGCAAACAGAAAATTTAGAAAATGGTTTCAAGAAGATGCCAATACAATTCTAAGAGACAGAAGGAGAAAAAATAAAATGAGCCACAGGAGACTGGGAAAACTCTTTTCTCATTAGTTCAAACAATACAATACACTGTCTTGTAATTACTTTTAATTATCAACTCTAAATTAATTTCAGTTTACTGATCTCAAAACTACTTGAAAGACATCGGGGCGTGAATTTGATGCATGATGATATAGTCTTGAAAAGAATCTACCTTCTGAAATGGCAACAAATAAAATTACTGTGTATTAGTGCAAGAGATTATTTAGCATTAAGGGAGATAACTCTTGATGTGTAATGCAGAAAGCAATGCAAATTCTTCTGCTCACGGATCGTTCTACTTAGTAAGAGAAAGAAAAATGGTATACATTTTCCTCTATTGATTTAATGCTGGTTGCCTTTCTACCCTTTTCTACAGCCTTTTGCATAAGCAAGACGTAACTGTTAGTGATAGGTTAAATACAGTTAAGACCTTATTAGTGTCATCGGATCAGACCTTTAATATCCCTGTGAACTGGTTCCAAGAATGCCTTCCCGCCCTTCCCTCAAAATGCCCTTAGAAGATGGCTTCACAAAAATATTGTCATAAAAAAATTCAATAATTCTTTCCTTTCACTCTTTTAATGCTTTTAAGATAAAACTAATAACGCCACCCACCCCTCCCAAGAAAATGCTTTGTAATTCTGCAAGGTTCGACCGATGACTCAGACACAGTATGTAATTACCTTGCCTAGAACAGGAGACTAACAAGACTTTGGCTCCAGACTGCAAAGATATTGCCTCATGTGTTCTGGGAAGGAAGCTAACTCTACCGTCCTTTTAGGATTGCAATGCCGGACTCCTTTCTACGGTTGCTCTACTGAGAAGTGTACAACTGGGGAGATACCGCAATATGGCAGACATTGCTTTAGGTTTCAGTGAGACAGAGTTAGTCCATAAAGGATATTTTTATGTTATACTTCTTTTTGGATAGCTATGAAAATTTGCAATTAAGCCACTAGAGTTTCATTGGTAATAGGTTCTCCTCTACATTTAGAGCATGCTACAAGACCACAATGCAACTACTCTACATGGGAAAAATTATTAAATTAGTAGAAGATAAAACCTACAGAAAAATACATTTTCCTGTTAACTCCCACAGAGTTAAAAATATTTTTTTTGTATCTCTTTCCTAAGCATCTTTTAGAAAAATCACTGTTACAAAGATTTTGCTTTACTAACCTGGTTAAAGTAAATTCCCTGCTCTGAAAATCTGAAGACTTACATCTGAGTGCTGTAAAGAATTGAATCAGGTAGGCAACTGAAGAACTGCAGCCTCACAATTAAATCTAATTCTTGTGATTACAAATAAGAATCTTTTAGTGGAATTTAATACAGACAGAGGCCCTGGAAGAAAGAGCACAGGAACAGCAGATGGATTCAAAGACAGACAATGAAATTATGCTGTATGGTGGAGGGCAAACACCTTTCCAATAGAGTAATTTGGCACCTTTGCACTGGGACGTAACCCACTAAATGGCAGGGTTATTGTTAGTTCAGTTTTCCTTTCTAAAATATCTGTAGAAAGAGTAACCCAGATATTTATAGGACGATTTGTGTTACTGACCATTCTGAAATGTAAACTTCATGCTACAGGCATGCTAAGAAACTTGTCTACTCAAAAGCTCTGTTGGCCAAGTGGGGTTAAGACATGAGAAAGCACTGTTTTTTTTTTTTTAAATGACAGAACAAATTATTTTAATTACCCATTTCATCACATCCAATAAACAGTTCTGAGTTTTTCGTGGGAGCTCGTCACTGACATGACTAATCACTCCAGTAAGAGATTACTGCAACGGCAAATAAAGCAAAGCTAAACACCTTGCACAGAGGAATATATTCATCTGGCACTGAAATTCTGTTTCCCAGTTAAACCATGCAAGGTGGCACTTTCACCAACCTCTTGAGAAGTACGTGGTAGGAGGCACTCCTGAGATGCTACAATTAGTAATCGTGTCCAAGACGTAGCATCAAAACTGATGTGAAAAGAACAACAGCTCAGCATACTTTTCTGATGCACAGTGGCTCTTTAGCGTTTCCTCTTCTTGTAGTCCTCTCCCTATTTGCTTATGAGCTTGATTACACTTCCTTTAATGAAGCTAACACTGCCAAAAAATGAGATTTCACTGTATGAAACCAAATTGCAATAACTGCTGGCAGCATGTAAGCCAAGGCAATCCCAACAACACTTAGCATTCATACAAACCATTACATCTTCAGATGCTTATACAGAGCTCACAGCTCCTTAGCAAAGAAATCAAACTTGTCATTTTTCAGGTGGGTGAAGAGGAGGCACAGGAAGGTTATATGACTCATTTAGTCAATAACTAGACAGCAGAACTAGGATCAGAGATACAAATTTCTGATTCTTATTCCTATGTCCTAATCCACTGCATCATGCTGCTTCTGATCAGGGTAATTAAATTTCACGCTTCAGGGAGTAACCTAATTGTCTTTGAGGATCAGAAGGAAATTACATCCTTTCAACCCAATGTATAGCACTGCTTAGGTGTGCCAAAGAGTAGTTTTCATTGTTTTATTTAAATATTGAAAGTAAAAAATAATCAAATCTTAATTACAGTCAAGTACAGTCAAGGCTTCAGAAAGACAGGCTGTCTTTTCAAAGAGACCAACAGTGGTAACATATGCTGAAATAACTGAGTTCTCAATAGCCATGTCTGGGAGATCAACTGAACTGGGATTTTTACCTCAGGACTCAGCAAAGGCTTTTCACGACACAGCTAAAGGGAAGTAGGAGAATTGTGTCTGCTCACATATGGTGGACTAAAAACCATAAAAGATTCTGGATTCAAAGGCTGAAAGTCTGGATGAGAGGGAAGGTTTTACTTAACAGAACAGCTGTGCTTAACTCTGTATCCTTTAGGGATGTGTTGCAATTATCCAGCAGCTTTAATAACCTAGACTTCAAAATAAGATATCAATATATCCAAAGAAAGGTTAAGGACTAGATGAAGGACTGTTTGGATACTGTTCAGAAGGATTTACAAAACATCTACTCCAAGCATTCCCACCCACTACGAAACAGTCCCTAACCTCCTGTAAAAGGCTCCTAAAACACATTTACCAGGTGAAACCCCATAAAAAGCTGTCTCGTTAGAAAAAAAAAAAATCGCCTGACGGGATTTCAGAGAATCCCAGAAACCAAAAAGGCTGGCAGATAATCCTCAGCAAATGCTACCTTTCCCAAAACTTCAGCTATTCACAGTGTTTGGCCTCAACATAGAGGTAGGCATATAATTGCATTGGGCATAGGGTGTGCCATATAGCGGTGCTAAATAGATAAGTAAATAAAAGAAACCCCATGGTGCAAAATGAATAGAAGTGAAATGCCTCCCATAAAACTGCACAATACAGAAGATGTCTATACATAAGCAACGTGAGGGGTAGCACGAAAAGATATTACAGGGGTGAAGATGAAAGATGTATGTCCTGATAAACAACTTCCTCTTCCAATTTATTTTGCTTCCTTCAAACAGACTTTTGAAAGAAACAACTCATTAGGAAGGATCTGAATGGGGAAAAATGAGGCTTGGAACTCAGAAAGGTTGTGTCCGTTGCTGTTTACACAGCAGGTATTATAAGAGTTACCCTGTTGGAGGATGTGGCCTTTGAACTGTACAACTCAACTTTGAATGGAGAAAGATTTAAAAAAAAAAAAAAAAAAAAAAAGACTAAATCACCTGGTCACTATACTCAAAGAAATGGAACTTGAGAGGCCAGCATCTACTCGTCAGGGCAAACAGTACATCAGAAGTCAGACAGACTGTACTACTTAACAGCTGAAATGTCAACTTTAAAGAGAGAACTGCCATGAAAGCAAGGTGTGCACAGCTTTCAACATAGCAACAGACAGCAAAGCTATCATAGTTGATACCAATGTCCTCACTATCTTACCATGTTTGGAAATATGAGAATAACATCTGCTGCGTAGGTCCAAATAGAAGAAATGCTGCCTATAGTCAAGACTAACTTTTGCCAGACATGTTGAGCCTGTTTCTGTCCCACTGATCTAATCTCACTCATTTAATATTGGATATTTGTGAGAAAGAATCATAGCAGGCCATGCTGAACATCCAGAAGGGAAGGCAAGAGTAGCCGACCACATCCACCACTGCCTGGAAATACAGGTTTACGGCCACTGTCTGGGATCTCAACTCCCTAGAACTTGGAGTGCAGGGATGTTTTATTTAGCTCGGCATACATTTGCCTGTTAGTCTCAACATTTGGCATACACACTTCCTTTGAGCATAAATAAGAAAAGCCTTGACAAGGAACACACATAGAAAACAGACTCCACAAGATGTTCTAGTATAATTTACTGGCTCCTCACAGTCAAATAAAAAGGTACCTAAAACAAGAAGCTCATTCCTTTGGGTTAATATTGACCATGAAATTGAAGGTCGTTTTGAGAAGTGACTTTAAAACAGCACAAAAACTTGATGATTGTCTTCAGTATTTACTGATAAAGAAAATACCTGCGCCGTTTCATGCATTCCCAGAACAGCAGTCCTTCCAATGCTGTTCATCTCAGTATCACATTAAATCATTAAATTCAAATTCAAGTAGTGTTTGGGGTTTTTTCAAACAACATCAGTAATTGCAATTCAATAACATTTTCTGGACTAGCTCTTGCCTATAGACACCATTCTGGGAAGGACACCATACACTGCAGCATCCTGGAAAGCTCAGAAACATGAGCTTGGCCTCAAAGAGCAAGTCTTGCTTGCAAGCTCACCTGCATTAGGCAAAGACTAGAAAGAAAACCATTCCACGATGCCCTCACAAGGCAGAAACGGGGTGAAAGGTCCCTGATATGATATCCCAGTGTGACTTTTGAAACACTGTGATATTTCATAGAACTTAGGTGTATAAAAGGGTATACTTGGTGCCTGAGGATATTATAAGGTTCAATTAAGTAAACAACACCCAGCTCAGTGAAAAAGTCCAAATTAATTCAGGCACCATTCCTAGGGTCTAACTTGAACCCTCTTTTGAATATAAATCAAATGCTGAACAAGGATGAGTTTTGCTATATGAACCTACAACAACCTTTGAGCACTTCAGACAGCAAAGGCTGCAGGTACCCAAAGTATCCATGCAGCAGTACTTACCGTCAGGTCACCCACAGGCAACATAAACTGGGGAGCAAAACCAAGACTGCATTTCCTAACATTAATCATCTGTTTCACATCACATCAAGAGGATTTTTCAATGCACTATTTTCCATGACTGTTTTCTTGCTGTTCCTCCTCTCCTGAACAGAATACAATCATATCTCAGGGCTGCAGACCAACGGGAAAGACACAGTAAAATTTCTAGCCCTTTCTTTCCTCCCTCACTGCTTTCCCACATGGGTTGCCTGAGGACTTGCTTCAGAGTAGGATTTTGTCTTTTTCATCAAAGTTTAGATTTATTGACACTCAAAGTCTCACAATGACCTCTAATTTTCCCTAAAAAACATAACCACAAAGCTCTTGGGCTCCGTATCTGCCAAGAACAATCAATACTGCTGAATAAAAAACAGCCTATGGACAACAGCGGCCCTTGCCTCTGCCTAGCTCAAAGGTTTTATGCAGTTTCAGCTTGCTCTGGGGTGAACCAGCTCCTGGGTAATTAAGAGTTCAGATGCTCCTGCACAACCCTTTTTGCATGGGTAAACTGCCTTGGGATATACCAAACTCCAGTCACAAGGCAGTTACAGCTGCCTGAGTCTGTAGGATATGCTGAGCTGAGCAATGGGTCAGAAGAAAGACGCCATTACGCTAACGCTCTATCAGAGCAGTCAAGCGATTGCATTTTAGTCAGTAACTCCATCTCCGCCACAACCCTACCGAATACATCCACGTTAGCCACTGCCAGCTGCATCCTGGCTTTGCCATTAGCAAAGAAATTAGGTTTTCCAACTTTAACAAGGGCTGCAACAGCAATGCAGTCCCAAGGCAAGACAGAAACAGTGGGCTGCAGAGCAACTACTGGCCTGGGGCCTTCATGAATTAGCGTGGACCTCTCCCAGTGCTCCACTCATTTACGGTGCAATTCCCAGAGGCTATTCTCTGTATGCGCTAATTTAAAAATCAGTGCAGAATGTAAAAATAATGACCTTTTGGCCTAGTA
Organism: Opisthocomus hoazin; assembly: GCF_030867145.1. Taxonomy (NCBI): domain Eukaryota; kingdom Metazoa; phylum Chordata; class Aves; order Opisthocomiformes; family Opisthocomidae; genus Opisthocomus; species Opisthocomus hoazin. The sequence goes on along the minus strand of NC_134415.1, from coordinate 34,238,826 downwards.
TTATTTTACATTTACTTGCAATTGAAGTCATTGAGAATAACAGAGAATTAGGATGTCTGGTCTTGTAGGTAAAGTGAATTTAGTCCAAAGAGCTTTATGGCCTAAGAGCAGCCTTCCCCTCACCCCCTCCCTTTTTCTTCTCATTTTAAAAACTGAGACAACGCACCAAAAGCCATGGCAAATTCTATTCATTAGTTCTATCTAGCAAGTGGCTGCGCTTGAGATTCACATCTACAGAAAAGGCCCAGAACACACCACAGATCCACCAACAATTTTGAAGGTGAATGAATAAAGTGCTTAGGAGAGCAGCTGTTTCAATTATAGCATTAGCAGCCCAAGCCCTAAGCACTCAATGCTCCTGAAAGCCCAAGGGTGGGTAGGGAACAGAGCCATCTTTATGGATTATAATTAAAAGACCAAGGCCAATTGCACATTCAGAGCAAATAGGCAGCAAATGCTTTGGTTGCAGTTGGTCATTTTCTGTTTCAGCCTTCCAGATTTTTGATTTTGCTTTGCAAATGTGAACAAACCCCTTTCAGAGTATGCCAAGTAAAAGCAACTCCAGCATTCCTATCCTGCTGTTCACATGTTTTTCAGTTTCTGATTCATGAAAAAAAAAAAGATTTAGATTCTTCTCTCCCCTCCTACTTTCCCAGGGACAAGTTTGTATCCTGAGGCACTTCGTGGAGGCAAAATACTAATTTCCAAGCAGGTAACAGCCCATGTAAATCATCACTTCATTGCAACCAGAGAAACAGTGAATCTGTGTATTACATTTCATGCCTGCTGATGCAAGCCATGTAAATTCAAGAACTTGCCTTATAACTTTTGTTAGTCAGACACCTAAGTTCTCAGACAGCAATGATTTTACAGAAAATAACGGAATTGGCTCAAAACCACACAGACATTCCTCCCTTAAGGGAATTTCTGTTCAACCACACAAAGTCTAATGGACAAACAAACCAAATCCAATTTTACTAAACTCTGACTAAACAAAAAGTTAGTTTTATTCCCCTCACCATACTGATATAACAGCATAATATAGTTACTTCTGGAATGAGAACTGTCAGCGTTTTAACAGAGTGCCATAGCATAATGTAATCCTCTTAGCCCAGGGAAAGGCACTCTGAAAACCTCAACATACCACTAAGTAATGCTTCATGATGTCCACTTGTCATGAAAGTCGGGAACTAGAGATGCAACACACAGGAGTCGACCACAAGACTCTGCTACAGGCTCACAGAAATTGCAGCTTGATGTCAAAGCAGTGGATGTGGCAATCTGTTCGAGCAGCAACGCTCTTTCTAGGCCCTTTTCTGCTAGAAGCCCTGAACTCTGTCTCCATAAACATCCTATTTCAGTTAACTCAGATATGAATTCTACCAGTAGAAGAAAGATTTCTCAACCCTACAGTCACATGAGGAGGAATAGCTTCCAGATACTTTGATAAGTAGATGTTAGACGAATAGCTTAGTGACACTATGGACTGGAACATCTGACATACAAGGAGAGGCTGAGAAAGCTGGGATTGTTTAGCCTGGAGAAGAGAAGGTTCAGGTAGCATTTGATCAATATGTACAAATGCCCTGCTTTGGCTCTACTTTGAGCAGCAGGGCTGGACTAAACGATTTCCAGAGGTGCCTTTCAACTTCAGCCATTCTGTGATCCTGCACAGGTAGAAGACGTTCCACTAGCTAAAGATCTCTGTCTTCACTGCTGTTTTCTTTAACAAAGCATGCTGAATTACTGGTGGTCCCGGATCAATGGCTCAACAGTAGCCACATCTTCAATTTTTCTTTTTCAGCTACAGACTCAGAGCTTCAGTTGAATGAACCCAACTTGTACTGAAACAGGAAAAATGAATAAGAAAATGTATATTATTATTATTATCATTTTATTATTCTTTGCTCCTGTTGATGTAGGCCTTGAGAATGCAAAGAGCTAGAAGACCATCAAGAGCTATTAATGAAGTTTCTGTCAAATGTTTCAAACCTCGCTTCCCTCTGAAATCCATTTCAGAGCAAAAGAACCATTTTCCTGTTGATTGTTCAAAAGTTAGTAAGTCCCAAGCAGCCTTTCCCTGGAGGAAAACCCTTCGGACCCTACTAGACATTCCACTCTGTGCTTGGTTTACTTTGTACTTTGTTATTCCAGTCACTATTCTCTATGAACAGAGAAGGAAGGAAGAAAGGAGAAAAGGTTATTTCTTCTTATTACTTTGTGTTAGCAAAGGGCAACATTCAAAACTCTGAAATGTATACATGTCTTTGTAAACAGGGCAATGGAGAATATGAGCAGATCATATCCAGGCCAGAAAGTTCATCTGTTGGCAAGTGAGTCAAAGAGCAAGAGCCAGGAAGGAGGACAGAGGGGAAGTTGGAGAACCACAGCACTGGTAAGCAATGAATCAGGCAGAGTACAGACAAGCATGTGGATCAGAGCAAGATGGCCAAACTAAATGCAAGAGCACTAGCTGCTGCAGATACGACGCCCCAGAGGCAGACAAGTCTGTGACCACATTCTCACTGTGGTTGTAGTTTGTGGTTCACACAAGATGGAAGAACAGGTGCTCTTTGAACACTTCTGGATGAAAACAACAGCCTAGTGCAAGACAAACAATAGCAGTGTATTTAAATATTTGAAGGCCAGCAAGGACTGACACTTTATGTAAACTCCTTCTGCCTCAACCTTGTATTGTTTTCCCTTTCCTTCAGCCCTTGGGATGTCAGGATATAGCCATGAGTCAAGAGCTAAGAAACACTCTGTGTGCTATTTAGCATTCTCTAAAGAGTGCCAGGCCATCTGTGAAACATTTCAGGAAGAAAGCCACTGGAAAAAAGTAGAGCGATCTTTCTAGGGTGGAAAACCTAACCGCACAAATTGCAGTCCAGAAGAGACCTCAGTTGTTGTTCTTTTCCTGAGATATCTTTATGAATAATCCTGTACCTAAAACCTTCAAAGAAATATCTGTTAATATCAGAAAGAGCATATAACTGAAACTTAAGGGCGTGAATCAAAAATCCTATCTAAAAATACCTGAGGAAAAAATACTATACCAAAAGGAGTTTTAATAGTGAATTTCAAACATCATAGTTTTGTGGGAAACGGGGGGATGGAGACAGGGACCCACGAGAAAGGAACAGAAAAAAGAACTGGGACAAGGTGAAGATAGCAGATTAAAGACAGGACATAGCCTCCTGAAATCAGCCATCTGTGTAGAAATGGGTGAGACTAGTGAACTTCAGTTCATTCGAAGACAGGAAAAAAAAATTCCATTACAGTGGAGTGACCAGAAAGGCACGGACTAACTAATGCCCCAGCTCTTGCAATCTCAGTGATTGTTCCCAGTCTTATGTTTCTAACTCTAAGTCATATGTTTTAACTCAGACAAAAGCTGATGGTGATCAAAAGCTATTTGCTTCTAGCAGCTTTTCAGATTCAAAGAATTAAGCAGAGTTAAACCCTTCTCCCCCCTCCTTTTTTATTTCTTTTTCTTTTTTTTAAACTGTCAAGTCTCTAGATTACCAACCCTGATACAGGTTTTCACCCTCTGAAGACAAACTGCATTTGGATGTTGGATAACTGTTTCAGCTATGTCTCTAAATTGTACCGAAAACCGCCTGCTAAATATAAAAGAAAAACCCCACCACTATTTCTATGCAAAAGAACTACAGAATTCACTTGAGTTCAACAACCTCTCATTTCTAAATTTATCCTGAAGAAAAGCTAATAACAATATGTGGACTATGCATCAGCAATGAAGTCAAGGTGCCAACAGAAGGGTAGGTAAGGCGCCAGGGAAGCTGAGGTGACAGTCAAAAGGAGTCAGATGAGGCACACAGAGAAGGAAAGCTTCTAGAGATAGGAACAAGTGACACACACAGACCTAACTGCAATAGACAAGGATGCCGTATTCACATTTACACGATGTCTGATGAAGTACAAAAGGTGAAGATTCATATTCTCCCCCTAGCTATTCCTTCCCCATTTCAGGGCGAGGTTCTCTTAAAAATCATACTGGGAGTCTGTGCAGACTGTGATGACTAAATTCTTTTCTTGCCACTAAAAATTATTTCTGTAGGTTATGGTTGAAACATACCGGCATTGCAGGAAGACATCTCTGAATAAATGGAACACTTAGTCTCCAAAGAGGCTAGTTCCACATAATGCATTCAAAACAGCTAAAAAATGCCAGAGGCATACTAAATGTCTGAAGTCTTTAGAGTCATGCCTGAAGAATAATGAAAATAGGCATGACTCGGCTTCTGACCAAATCTAGGATTACTAACAGCTATGCTCTACTGCACCAACCACCACAAGTGAGGTAATGACAAACTTGGCAAGTATTTGTACAAGTTTCCCATAAAGTTTCAGGTTCCTACCTAAATTCTTCTTTCTTCTCTGAATAGATTTACCTGCTCTTAGCCCTGATCCAAAGAAAGCTTCTTGATAGGCCCTTTAAGTGCTGTAACAGAGTTTTCTCCTAAGCTGTTTTTCTCATGCATATTTTCTTCATCTCTCTTCAGACGCATAGAGAACTACAGCTCACTCGCTCACATTCAGCAGAGGTGGGTTTCTGTGGGAATAATGTAGGAAAGCAACAGGTGGCCAGAACAGCACTTTCAGATGTTCTTTCAGCTAGGCCTGCTCAGAAAATGCCTGCAAGCCGACAATGTAAAGCAGCTGTGTCCAGGCTGTGCTACAACTTGAAACATTCAGCAGAAACTGCTAGCAGCTGAAATTAACTGGTATTTGAAAAGTTTTCCTTTAACAAGCTCACTAGTAACCCACTAGGGATTTCACTGGCCAATTACTGGGGAAAGGCGTTCAACGGTATTACTCCAGCTTACAGTCTGGTGTGGAATTAGAGATGAAGTCACCATTACCAACAGAATTTAATCTTTCAAGCAAATGCATTAGAAGTCTCAGCTGTAGATACATCCTTCTTTTCGGGGATGAAAAAGGAAAGTTGAGCTGAAACTCTTCTGGCAGTGTCCCTCTATAATAATGCTGGGATACAAAAAAAGAACTAGTAAACAGTCAGGATCATTTGTCACGAGCTTCTCTGTTTAAGAACTGTGTCACTCCATACCAGAATGAGAAGGTGTTTTCAGTAAAAGGGAATTTCTAAGAGCAAAGAAGAACATTATTTATACCTATTCAGAGGCTCCTGACACGTGAGGATTCCTGGGTTCCAAAAAATTGTATTAAAGGGTAAAAATGAAGCCTTCAAATTCAGCTTTGTAACAAAGAAGCAAAATTAAAATAAGTAAAATGATGCATCAGTGGGCATTTAGCATTATGTGGATAGTTCCTTTGGATCCTTCAGGATTCAAATGTGTACTAGTAATTACAATTTTTGTTTTCTATTCTAAAGAACAGATAAAACATACAGACACAACAACAGGCTAAATATAGGTATCTTCCTACAAAAGACCTCAACACAATTTCACAGAAAAAAAATTACATGAAACTTCCAAAACAGGCAAACCATGAAACTGGCAAAATTCAGCTCGGATCTGGATTCTGCCAAATCAGAACAAATATGCTCGATGTCTACATTCTATTGCATGATAAACAATAATAGTTTCAAATAACATTGTTATGGCAAGAGTTCCCATACAATGCTGAGTTTTAGAAACCACTTTTCTTATAGCAACAGAATGATATGGTCTTCAAAAATGTTATGTTATTGGTAGCTCTGTGATGCAGTTTATTCATGGATGTATTTTGACCAGCAAGCAGACTTTGCTCTTTTTGATTTTTTCAGCATCACTTCTCAGGCGAAAACAAACTGCTTCCTGAGGCAAGGACATTTGTACTTTGATCAAAATTCTGTGAAAGATAATTTTCAACTTATTGTCTGAGCCCACCTTTGCTCAAGAACCTATGCTGTAGGATGAAAAGCAATTTCCTGAGCATAAATTCAGGCTTTACGTCACTAACTTCTCCTTTAACAAAAAACTAATGTGGAAAGCTGCAGTATCATTTGCTAGCTTTTCAAGTTTCCCATTTACATCATTTGTTTGGTGTTTTTCACCCAGAGTCACAAAGGCTCACTCCAAACAAGCGCTGGGTATGAGCATACTGCTGGGTGAGGAAGAAGTTCCACCTTTCACACTCTCCGGTGGGCAACATCTCACCTTCGTCTACCTGACCGCATGCAGTCGAAACAACAGGCTGTTGAACTTTATACATGAGCAGGTGTCCAGAGGGGTGAACTGCCCTGTGCTTGGCACGGGCTCAGCAGTAGGTATTAGGCTATGGGCACCACAAGCTACTCAAACAGCTCTGAAGTAAGTGCAGTGGCTGAAAGCGTCACTCCCTGGGCTGTCCCTGCTCCATCCTGTCTCTCAGGCAAGATGCATAGTAACTTCTCACGTGTTCCTTGTTGTTCAAGATGCTTCAGTTTCCCCACTGTTATTCAGATTTCTCAATAGTAATTTTCATTCTGTTTGCTTAAAAGAGTAATAGGAAAAACAAATTGTAACTATCTCAAAACAAGTGCACTTCTACCTTTAACACAACAGGTTCAGTGAAAGTACCTAGTAAACTACAAGCAAATGTGATGACAAGTGAAAAAAATGCAAATTGCAGTTGGAATTAAAAGCAATTACCTCTGGATCAGAGTTCCTCTACATTTCTTTAGCCAAAATGAAATACCCATTATATGTTTAAGTGATGATTTAATTGACCAAAATCTTGAAATGCTTATAACTTTAAGGTTATCTGCAGAGTAATTATGGACTAGAGGCAGCACTACAAGTATTTGCTCATTGCCCACCAGCCTGACCCAGCTATGACCTTAACAGCAGCTTTTTATTAAGAAGCAAAAAGCAAAGTTGGTATCCAGCATCTCTTTATTCCCCGACTTACCCACTCACACTGCAAACAAGAGTGCCAAGTAATGTGAGGTGTAAGGGAGATTGCTGTGATTTGGGCTCTATGTGTAGGCTTCTCAAAAAGAGGTGATGAGATGTGGTTGAACTTTACTCCAGATGAGGTCAGGGATGAATACACTTGCTTCACTGGGACAGGAGTCAGACAAACATTCATACTTTTAAAAATCCCACCTGGGTTCATTAAGAGTTATGGCAAGTTCACCAGCTCATTTCGAAACAAACTGAAGAGCCTTTGGACAAAAATAATTTTGAATCTGTGCAACAAATGATCAAGTGTTCAAAATCTTTCCATTTTCTTCACATAAATACAGTATTTCAATGTTTTATTGAACTTGCAGTTACTCTAACCTAGTCCATCAGGGAACAGCATACCACTTGATCCTGAACTCCACCAAACCACCCATGATCAACCAAATCAATCCATTAACTGCAGTACCTCACAAATCTATATGACACTTAAACATCCACCCACACACCAGAAAACTAACATTAGTCATAGGCTTGACACCTTCTAAATCCCTCAAACATCATTTGCAAACTATGACCTACAGTAGCAGTAGCTTGAAAGCACGGGAGAATCAGACTCTTCCAGCCCACAGCAAAAAGTTCTTGTGCAATGAAGTGCCACACATGATGTCATGCAGCGTGGCTGAAAAAGTAAAGCACTCACAGGTTGTTAATTAGCTCTAATTGAGCTAGTGTCCTAACCTTTGCCTGACACTAGCATGTGCCTTCTTTTAAACCTTTTCTGTGAGAAATCTCCTTGCAGGTAATGCAGAGCCAGTCCTGTAAACACCTCTCTCCATCAGATTCTCTTATAATTAAATATCAGAGAGGGAACCTGCTGGGCATGTTTCCCTCTGTACAATTCTGTATTTAAAAAGCCTTCTATTGTTAATCAGCAGAGATTACCAATCTCTTTGGTGGTAATTTGTGTATCATGCTGCAAACCACAGCTCCGTGAGACATACAAAGTTTCAGTAAAGGGCATGACCGCAACCTCGGTTTCTGACCCACGTGGATCCACTCCAGTGCCGCAACAGTTAGTTAATGCTCACAGTACTATAACTTGACAGAATTAAAGCAAATTTTGTCACCTTACAAAGCATCAGAACATGTCTTTCTGTAACACATCCTGCTTAAATCCTCAGGGCAGTGTCCTAAAAAAACAAATTGGATGCTGTTGGTGTCAGGCTCAGTTAGTGAGTAAATGCGCTGGCAAATACAGCTGTTGAAGCCATCCATTGGACAATGCTTCTCTGCTATTTTTAAGTTTTGATTACTTCATGAAATTTTTACGTCTTTTCTTCCCTCAGAATAGAGCGGCATATGTTGAAGAATTCTTTAAAAAAACATTTTTCCTTCTAGGGAAGCAGTTTTCCCTCTAGTAAACACATACTGTTACCTTTAGTTTCATTTTAACACAGGAAAAATAAAATATTGAGAAATTCAATGCAGAAAGTGTACTGTGGTTTTAACGGCAAAATCTCCCACCATATAGCAAGAACATAACACAGCAAAAGAAAACTGGTTGTTATTGGATTTTTAGGTTTTGGGAGCAAGAGTATGGGCCTGAATGTTTGCCATCTTTTCCAAAGTCTGCCAGAAGCCATAAAGCCAAATGCTCAATTGGTATTTTATGGTCTATGAAGGAAAGGCTGGAAAAAATGTGCTGTACAAATTAAATACCTAAGGATGGTTATTCTAGAAGAAAAGATCTTAGTTTGCAAGTAAATCCTTAGATTAATAATGTGAACAGATGCATTTCTACTTACTGTTTGGGAATTTGATAGCTCAGTCTTAGGGAAAACAGGAAGAAAGAAGAAAAGCAAAATTAACAATACTTACAGATAGCTCTAATTCATCATTCCACTTTTTGAGTGACTTTGAATGTGAAAACTGCTCTCTTACTGAGGCAGGGGAAGGTGGGAACTATTTTGTCCATGTCCCTTTCAACACAGACATAGAATTAAGCTACTCTCATTTGTGGTCCACAATGAGTCTGTTCCATGCAGCTACACTGAGGCTGCTTGAGGTCTCAAAGGTACTGAACAGTAAGCGTTTCTCAAAAAAATTTCTTGCCCAAACCCCTCAAAAACTCTGCTGGCTAAAAAGAAGGGGACTTTAATTGAAAACCCTAGAAGGTCAAATCAAAATCCCACCTCAGTCATCAGCATGAGGGTGTTTCAAAATGTACCCCTCTGTGTACCTGCTTCATTTTATGGAATGTACTAAACACATGCAAGGAGAAAGCAAGCAAGAGGGTGAGAAAGGCTCTGTTATTTGGATATTCACCTGGAAGTCACCAGTCCCTGGTTTAGCAGGTGTTCAATATCGGTTATTCAGACTGATACTGCTGCCAGGAAAAATCAGAGCTGTAGTTCCAACACACCAGCACTGGCTGTGAGACCTTCTCTAAAATTCAAGTTAAGTTTTGCCCCATCGAACTGCACAGATTGTAACTTATGAAAAGGTTACTGGTTGTCAGAAGCAGTTATTTCTTTTATTTCTGTCTTTCTCTTCTTTCCCCAGTGTTGATGGTGCAAGGAAGAAAAGAAGTGGATCAGCACTTTGGTAGGAACAAGCAAGAATACTGTCTTCCAACTTTTTTATCTTTTATTAAAAGATAATTATGACATTGCCTTTGTCATGTTCTTTTTACAACAGCCAAAAGGTTGAAAAGTAGAAGAAAAAGTTCGGTCACTGACTCATCTTTCTGTGAGGAACAGAGAAACTACAGAAGGCTTTTACTCAGGGGTTTTGTTTTGTTTCTTCTCTCCTGCCTGTCTTTCATTACAGGAAGATCAGGCCTTCTCTTGCCCTGGAAGGCTCATTAGGTGGTAGGTTATGACTCCACAAAAGCCATAACCTTGCTGTGCAAGCAGCCTTGAGGAATATTAAGTCAGGAAGACACAAGGTTTATTTTCAACACCTGAGAAACAAGGTTTAGAAAAAAACACTTTGCAAAAGCTGTCTTGCCATTAATCTGAAGGCTGAAGAAGCTGCAGCTGTGGCAGCTATGATAAGAAGGTTCATCCAGACCAAAAGATAAAGAAATAAAGATTTGGTTTTGCTTTTCTCTTGCCTCAGAAATACATTCGTATCCCTGCCTTTAGAAAGTGTCAGGAGAGAAGGGTGGGAAACTGAAATTCCTTTTAAAAGTAGTGAACACAAGCAACACGTTTTCTGCACTCATCACCTTTAAAATACTGAGCTAATTCAACGCCCATGGAGATTCGCTGGGTGCTGCTGAGGTGACCTGTAATGAAGGCAGAGGAGGCTGAAGAGACCAGGAGGGAGTTGCTGCCAGCGCAGCAGCGACAAGCAGGCCTACTGCCAAACAGGTTGGTGGAGGGGAGGCTCCGTCATCAACACGAGCTGCAGTCAGGAACAGGGAGGCCCTCGGAAGGCAGAGCAGCTCTAAGGAGAGCCACGGCTTGTCTTCACACTGCTTGTCCCTGGAGCATCTCTGAATTTATGTGGTACAGAGATGATACCAAATGCTCGTTCTCCTCTCTTTTTGGATCCAGTTACTGTTCTGTAATCAGGATCAGCCCAATAGCATACCCACATATTTTGTCAGGGTTCTCCATTCTCTTCCAATGTCCTTTCCTCAAGTACCACAGATCACTGTGCAGATCCAGGTGAAACGAGGAGACACTATGGATGCATACTGAGAAGCAGAGACCGATGACTTCAATCTGCTTCATGGCTTTTAAACACAGAATGACACTCATTATTTTCAGCATTTTCTGAAGTCTATATTACTCCCTTGCTCTCGCTGTTCTCTCCTGAAAATGGTGCTGCACAATTTCAAGCATACATTTTTCTGGGGTTCACATAATCTGCCTTGAGCAAGTCTGCAATGAAAGCCTCTGTACATAATGATGCAAGGGCAAAAAGGTCTACCATACTTTGTAGGATTTTGTAAAGTATAGAGGGAAAATGATCTTATTTCATTCTCTTTCTGAACTTCCAAATTCTGAGAAAATGATTCTGCATCTAGTGTAAACAGAAGTGAATTGTCTCAGCTGCTTTGACCACAGTGCCATGTTGTCTCGGAGACACCGGCTGATAGAAAGTATGGATGGGTCCCTCTTAGGATGTCATTAAAGTTAAGCTCCTTTTGCATGACGAACTTGAGTACTAAGAAGCAGTAGACTCCATGGGCAGCACAGGGAAATTCAGAAACGGATCTAAACACAAAGAAAGTCTAGCAGGTGCCTAAACCAGTGCAGTTTATACCACCACTTGACCTCCTCCTTGAACAGATTAGCAAAATCTAAATTGGTATATTCTCCAATGTGGCATGTTCTACCTTAATGCCCTGATTCTTTGGTATCATCTTCAAATTGCCAACTAAGCAAACATTATCAACTGGTAATAGAAGTATAACAAAAAGCACAAGAATAAAACAAAGAATATAGGCTAGGGGATTGCTATAGTTACATGTCAAAGTAGTCTGTCCTCTGCCACAGGTTACACCTTCACAAATTTCTGCTCCTTTGCACATACATGACAACTTTATACCCACTTCTATACATTGAGGGACTGTACTGAGGTGGACTGCACTGTCTCCGATACTCGCCTTTTCCTACTGATAGAAATCATTTGATCTTGCAGAGACCGCCAGAATTCTGAAAAGCTACTGAGAGCTGTCCACTCTCAGCAAGAGTTCTGGAAAGAACAGGACATAAAGGCCACAGGATAACATTTAGATTAACATTTGGGTGGACAGAATTATGACTCATTTTTGAAAAGTGAGGCAGGATTTGTTAATGTAGAGTTGATTCAAACTTCTTAAAACTACGCTTTGTTAGTCTAGAAAACAATCTAAACGAGGGAATGGGGGAAAGGCAGAACTCACAATGGTACAAATTAGCTCACAGTAATATAGGGTCAGCAACTATGCACCTGTGGCAAAAAGGATGTGCAAATTTCCCTGGCAGTCCTTAGACAAAACGTGGCTTGGGATCTTCATGCTAAAACGTTGACAAGTCCCATTTTGGAAGAGTACAAATGGATGGTTGCAGCACAGAATGAAAAAAAGTGCCCTGATTGGAGAAGTGTTGCAGATGCCTCCAAAATTACTCATTTTTGCAGTTCTAAACATATAGGGACAGATTTGATCTAATCTAAAGTAAAGTTTAACATGTCTTCTATTCTCATTGCTGAAGTCTTTGACATTGAAATAAGGCTTCTAGTTTGGCCTTACGATGCATTAAACATGGCAGATTCTGCTTTCAATCATTCTATCACTAAAAAAGGACCAATGAACCTAACTGACTTAGTCTGGGTTTAGACCTGTTTAACAACGTACAGAGCAATGACAGAATGGCTGTACTTAAAAATGTAGCATGCCTAAGTTGAAGAATCACACCATGTAAATATAATTAAAAAGATTAACATGACGGGCTCTCCCTGCCATTTAAAAAGAGATTTATTTTCTTTTTTACCTCATTTACGTGAGAAAGCCAAGAAAAGATCATACAGGACAAACCTCATTCTGTTTTTTAAGAAAAACTCTGTTTTACGCCAGGAGGGATTCCAAGCGGCTTAGGTGGGTATTTTACCTATGCAGCAACTGTAGCATTTAGCCTGTACCAGAAACAGAAACTCCTTCCACACAGCTGTAGGGAAAACCAATAATCACCTCAAAGAAAAATCTCATGTAGTTCTGAATATCCTTTCTTTCAAGATACTTACTGACTTCCACGCTTTTTTTTAAAGCAGAACAATCACAATCAGGCCAGTACACTTTTTGTGCTAAAAAAAGACAAAGAATTAACTACTCACCATGCCAGCAGTGAATTTTATGTGAAGGAAAAGGTAAGTAACCATTTTCAAGAAATCAAAACGTGAGGTACAATGCCAAAATTATACTGGAACAGCTCATGGATGCAAGCTAAATCAGTCAATTACAAAATAAAAAGAAAAAAATAGCCGCAAGCCCCATCTATAGAGCTGTTGTTCACATAAACTCTACAGTACAGCCAGCCAAGATCTCTTTTAAGAACTAATTCGTTTTCCAGAAATGCTGGTCTCCTTAAGCGACAGCTTTTCCTGTCAACACACTGTTCAGCTGGGAAATTTTTTAAGGTTCCAGCAGAATCTTTTCTGCAGGAGAAATCCCCCTTCTCCCAACACAAAAAAGACACAGTAAAATGAAACTGTGGAATGACAAACCCATTGGATAAGAGCTGAGGAAAAGAATGATAAACCTCACTTTTGTAATTCCTGTATTCATCAGAAACTATTACTAAAAAACTTACAATAACTGTGAGTAGACATACTGCTAGGACTTAATAATATTTTCCAGCATGTCTTGTAAATGTGAATTTCAATTCTGAGGAATCCTGGGGGTAGATTCCCATCCAGTCTGAGTTTTGCCATGATCATAGAATCATAGAAAGTTTTGGGTTGGAAGGGACCCCTAGAGGTCATCTAGTCCAACCCCCCCCGCAGCGAGCAGGGACACCACTAACTAGATCAGGTTGCTCAGAGCCCTGTCCAACCTGGTCTTGAATGTTTCCAGGGATGGGGCCTCCACTACCTCTCTGGGCAACCTGTTCCAGTGTTTCACAACCCTCATTGTAAAGAATTTCTTCCTTATATCCAGCCTAAACCTACCCTGTTTTAGTTTAAAACCATTACCCCTCGTCGTTTCACTGCTGTCTCTACTAAAAAGATTGTCCCCATCTTTCCTATAGGCTTATATGATAAGTAGTTGCCTCATGACAAGTACAGAAAATAATTCCCAGGTTAATTATTTTCTCTGGTTTGCTGTTTAGGTTTTTTGGGGGGTGGTTTTTTTGGAAAGGTAGGAAGCTTGAAAAAGTACAGAAAGATTTGTTGGCTTTTCACTGTCCTAGTGAAATACACCAGAGATACTTTTTGAATATTTAGTGTTACATAATAAAAAACTGCTCGTACATGTCTCAAATTGGGCTCTTAAAAACCCGTGAATACTTTTGAAGCCCCCTTCTTAGCTCCCCAATAGAAAATGGCAACATACACTGGTTTTATGACCAAATTTATGACCCCATAATAAAGAGAATTTCCCCACCTGACTGGTATGGTGTGGAAACGAATCAGTATCTGAAGTATTCAAAATTCTAGCCGTGAGTGTGATAAGAATAAAACCTCTAAGGAAATTAACAACTTTGTTTTCTGAGCAAGGTTTGAATCATTTCAGTAAATAAACCACAGAGGCATTAATGGAACAATGAGAGCAAAAAAATATTGCGTAGTTACTCATTATGTGAGCACCATCTATCCTCTGTGCTGAATCAAGTATGTATCTTGTACTAAAAATACCATGATTCATATAATTAAAGACTGTATCATAATGAATGTAATTACAAGAGGTAGAATTAAGATTGGACAGTAAAACATTCTGGCATTTCATAAATCTTGAATGCTTCATTTTATCCTTCCGTAATATTCTTTGAATGTGCATATATATGTAAGAGTATAGTAAGCAGGAAAGAACATAATGTCAGAGACTAATGTTCAGAGGAAAATACAGATTTTAATCTCATTTTTAATTACAAGGTTTGGAGGGTGAGACCACACTGTAGGGAAGAGAGATCATGAGATCTCACGGTGGTTCTGGTCAAAAAGTGGTATGCCTTATGCATGTGGCCATCTCGGACTACGACTGAATTAAAGCCGTTTTTACCTTTTGGATGCCTGAAAATGAGAGAAACGACCCTGTTCTGCTTTTGCTGTACCAAGGCAGACCAAGAACTAAAAAGCTGACTTAGATTTAAGGATTTGAGTGCAGAAAGGCCTAAATACATTTTCATAACCTAAGATGAGGGACTTCAGTGTTTCCATTGCATTAAATACATACAGACCCAAAAAGACATCAAAATATCCATCCCCTGAAAAAAACCCTTGTCAGATGGCACAGCCAAATAAAAAAGCAGCACAAAGACAAAGAATGGAATGAATGCATGACACTTGTAAACTGTTTTGGAAATATCTTTTTAGAGTAATGGAAAAAAAAAATATTCAGGTGTTTTTCAGCTTAAATTTTAAATTTATATATTGACAGCTTCAAAAGTCTGCAAACAGACAATATACAGGAAGAAAAAGACCTCTTGTACACTAAACCTTTGAAATTAGACTTTTCTCCACTTTTAAAGGCACAGAACTTCCCAATTGCCAAGGCCATCGCCTGCATGTTCTGCCAGACTAAGCTCACCGCAGTGAAGCAAGTTTCCCACCACGAAAATCCATCTCATGTTATTAAAGGATCACCCATACTCAATTTAAAGTACCAATCCCTCTTAAGATGCACATTTGCAAAAAAGTAACAATTTTGTTTCTTGACTGCAGAACATCAGAAAACAACGGATGAGACAAATTTACCACAAAGATGTTACTGAAATAAGCAAAGTTTCCTGTCTTGCAGGTGGCCACATAAAACAAGTAAGATGTAAGTTTCCCTCCTCTTGAAAGCAAATCAACCAGAATTCACTCCAGAAGGTCCACCCTATTCTAAATAGGGCACTAGACCACAGGGATAAAGAAGGTTGTTGAGAACGTGTATTGCACACTTCTCTCAAGAAATACCCTAAGGACCAACTCTATGCTGATCAGTTCACCTGCTCTTGGGTCATGGGGTCAAATCAGAGTACCCACTGAACTCATACAAGGAAATTTTGTTAACTGGAATGTAATTCTGGAGTTTGGAGCTTAATCACACTGTTTCAGATTGGGGAGAAAGGCAGGGAGCACATCTAACCTTGAGAATGATGGCATTTCTCCTCATTCTTTAAAACGCATTTCTATATGCTTCCAGTCTATCTTACCAGACTTTTTTTCTTTTAGTTCTTTATGTTATACCTCTCGCTCCACCCAAACACAAACTCAAACTATTTATTCACCATGTCTCCTATCCCCATCACTGCCGGTACAAAAACCATCCTGTACTGCTAATCTTGCCACTTGGAACAGGTCTCATACAGCCACGCCTCACTATTTTCCTGCATCTGCTCAAACAAGATTTGAAACACAATCCTTTCTCTGTTAGGTATGCTTTTGAAGATTTTATCACTTCATGTCCCCATATGCTTTGGGCTACAAGAAGTGGCCCAAACATTAATAAAGATGCCCTGTATTAGTCTAAATACAAACTACAGCTAGCCAAAGAACAGTCTGCAGGTTTTCTGAAAGCTTCCACAAACTCTTTTCTTTTTCTCTCAAAATACAATACTTCACAAAAACTTGTAGTACAGAAGTTTCTGAGCAGTTCTAATAAAAACCAGAACTTTTAGCTCTGTAGAATATGTTTGTGTCTCCTTGCAAAAACTGTGCACTAAGGTGAAATCTTCAGTGATCTCTTTCTTTCAGCAGACAGAGTCGAAGAGGATTTTACGTTCTTCTGTTCATTAAGGCATTTAGCAGTACAAGGCAGGGGTTGCCTTCAGATCTTTTGAACCGAGGTCTGACTCCTGCCAAACAGAAGTGACCCATCGGTAGGAGATGGCTTAACCACGATATAACTCAACAAATGCAGGCCAGTCTCAGATAAGGAGGACTGTGAGTCATTAGAAGGCAAAACAGTCATGCATCATTTTCACGGGCTACAGCTGCGGGAAACCCCCGCTGAAGCTTGCAGCACTCAGGGCAGGACCCTGCCTGGCAGAGGAGGCAGCACACCTGAGCGATGCACTGACCCTCAGGCACTGGACAAAGGGCCGTCAGGTTCGCAGTCTTGTTTCATTCCCTGGCAGAGCCCTACTTTACTTCTTGAAGGACAGTCACGTTCAGAAACCCTGCTCACAAGCTATTTCTGTGTGCGTTACATACTCCCTATCGCTTTCTTTTGAAGAAGTGGTTGAACGAGATGTGCCCAAACCATCAACGCTATGCTGTGGATTATGTCCATTCTCTGAGAGGTTTGAAGAGACAGCACTAGGTTCAAAGGCTGGGCATTTGGCTACCGAATCCCTTCAACTTAGAAGAGATTCAGACCTGCACACGGAGTTGTACCTAGAGGCCTGCTGACGGCAACAGTCTAAAATCAGCATACTATATGCCTCTGCATTCCTTCAGAACAGGCTAAGGAGCATTCAAAAGACAGAACTTCAGATGTATCTGCAGTTAATTAAAGAAGAGGCAAATTCAGAGAGGGTTAAATACCTGGTAGAGATAATCAGAGAATGAAATGGGTAAGACATGCTTTAAATTAAATGTACCTGCAAAAATGAAATGAAAAACTGGAGACTCAGTTTTTGTCTGACCGGTTCACTTGCTGCTTTCTCAAGGTTAATGTTTATCCATTTTCATTAGACCAGTAACATTACCAATCACACTGAGGTTCTAACAAACATTGTATAAAACAACAGAATTAATCTCAAAATACACCAAGACGTGCAGAACTCAGGTACATCAATGCAAACCCACGGAAACTTTAGTTAATTGCGCACGTTCATTATATATTTGCATGCAGAGCACTTGGGAACAAAAGGTGTCATCTGCCTTTTTCTTCCCTTGATATATTGACACTCCACGTAATTCTGAACACTTCACAGAAATAAACAAACAAAAAAATCACAATCCCTTCTTACTTTTTCTTGTATGTATTTGTATGCACACGCATTCCTCCTGATGCAAAAGAAAAGGGTGATGAACTTGCCACTTGGAATATAAAAAGAGCATCAATGGCACATTCAAAGAGCTATGGACAATTTTCCATAGTTGTTGATTAGCTGATATAAGAGACAGTGAGTTGGAAAATTAATCCTTTTAAAATTTAAAATAAGAACATAAACACAGACAAGTACTTTGCTAAGCTATTCTATGGATTTGCAAATAATCATCAGTTTAGTATCAGGATTTTATCATCTATTTAATGCCAGGATGAGCACAAGTGGGTTTTGTTGCTGTTTTCCTTCCCTTCTACCAGGGAAAAAAAAAAAGACAGCTTTGTACATATCACTGTTGACTTCAATTCAAGACATCAAAGTTTAACTCCTGAACATGCTCCCTGTTAGTAAGAGCGAAGAAATGGAGGAGGGCAGCTAGCTTTCAGGTGTGAGCTCTGGGGGTTATTTGAATGTCTGATACAAACTCAAATGACATATCCTGAAGAAAGAAATTCTCGTTTCTGAGCATTCCTGCCATCTCTATTCCAAAGCATCACCAACACACCACAAACAGTAACAAGTAAGCTCCCATACCTAGAAACCTAATTCCTTCAACTTAGATAACTTTATTCCATGGAAAAGTAATAAAATAGCAACTTGCGCAAATTAAAATAGAAGTAGCAAAAATCTACTGTTCTGCCTTTTAAGCAACAGATAATGCCCTAATAGCTACACAAACTTTCAGAAGGAAGCCAAGACAGAAGAGAAATCACCACTACTCAGCATAATCTGTGCTTTACTAATAATTGCCAAAGGACAGTCAGAGACGTTGAGTTTGCACACAAGTTTTTTACTCAAGTCACATTTGACCTGACCCTGTCTGTCCGTCTTCAACCGTGACAGGTCACAGTTACCATTAATGTACCTCATGGTTACTAGATGTAACTAGTACCTTACTAAAAGTAACTGGGTAAGCCACTTCTCCCGTGATCAGCTGGCAAGAGCAAATGCAATACTAATAGGTTCAGGAACAACCAGGTGTACAGGACCCGTGAAGAGACAGGGTTCAAACACTTCAATCTGTTAGTGACTTCAGCAGCTGCTACACCCCCCCACTTCCCAAAGCTCTGGGGAATCGCAGCTTCAGAAATCTCTCCCTCTGCTTCTTCCCCTTTCCTTAATTAAATTGAAAAGAATAAATAAGAAATACAGCACATGGAACGTTTTGATGTCCCTCCGTAAATCTACTGGTCGTTTTAAGGCAGTACTAAGATACTTTAAAATCAGGTTTTTGCTCAAGGCTCTGCACACCTTCAGCCATTAAGGCTTTGTAGGTTATTTTACAGAGGGACAAAACCCAGAAATATACAGCAGGAGTCCAACTTTTAACCAGATTTAGAGTCTTTGCCTAAAAAAAGGTGTACTTCAACAGCAAAAACAGAATTTGAAAGAAAAAATATTATGCCTGAATTTTGACAAACTAAAAAATAAACCTAACGTCTGCTCTGAAGTTTCTGAAGCAACTAGACTCTGTTCCTGAAAAATCTTAAGATGTGTGATTATTAAATGCTAAATACAGAAAAAAAGCCAATTGATTTTAAAAGGGCAGTCATAACAGTAAATCAAATAATGACTGCTATTAGACAGCTTTACATGTTCCACCCCTTGCTTAGTTCTAATTTAAAGGCAAAAGAAATTACAACAAACAAGAGGTGGGCTACTTTGGGATAAAGTATTTTATTTATAGAAGAGTTAAGGAATTAAGTGTTATTCTTGAGAGAGTATTATACCTCTGCATAAGGCAGTGAAATGACTATGCCGAATTTTGGTCAACCTTACTGGGAGCAGAGGGTGCATATTATCCATCAGGAACAATCCTCAGTTTATATCACTTTAATAATCCTGTTAACAATAAATTAGGCTTGACCAAAAATATAGTAATGCATTTCCTATAAATGAGATTTTAAAATGTTTACTTTGTAATCTCCGAGAAGCCACTAAAGCTACAGCTGCTGCAGGCCTAGTTAAAGCCTGGTCCAGTTCAGTAAACCACATTATTCTGTGTATGGTGAGAATTACACCACTTTGAAAATCATTTTTGCCTAGGGGGTAATTAGATGTGTATTGTACCTTAAAGTTACAGCACCAGGAAGCCTTTGCATATTGAAGTACTTTAATTAGAAGGCAGTTTACATATTTCTCAGCTCCAGTTTGTTGTCTTAAACTTGCTGGTGAAAAATTTAAAGATGGCTAAAACTCCTCCTTCCATTTTTCACTTTGCTTAAGTTATTGATTTTAAATGTTACAACGAACCATGCCACTAGAGCCAGAACCTTTCACTTGCAGACTGGGTAGTTCAAGGCAAGCCCTATAACCCTTTTGTTTTAGAGATGTTTGCTATACACTAAATACTCTGTCACTGCACACACCAGGGCAATGTTAACCACAGGCCAGGAGAAATATTTTTAGCTTTTTGTTCCAATTAAGCTTCCCCCCTTAACAGGTGACAGAGTGAACTCTATCATGACTATGCAGCCCAGCCTCTGACTCCAACAATTTGGATGAGACAGATTTTTTTTGAAATCTGGACACAGTCACATTAATTGAAACAGGAAGGTAAAGACACCTGGGACAGGCATACAAACAAGTAACATGAAAGTGTGGTGGAATTAGTTTTCTCCATCGCCCTTGCAGGTGAGTATGGATCCTAGCAGTTCATAGCCCTCCTCTACAGGTTAGGTACTTTGCCTGTATTAGCATGACTTGATTCACGTCATCTGCTCTTCATCCTTTTTTCACACAAAACATTTATAAAAAAAGCATGAAAGTCTATTTTTGGCATGATTATCTGAGAAGCCGCTTGGGACTCACGACCATAAACAAGCAGCGCAAAGAAGCTGTTGAAATGACATTTCAAATTAGGCACCAATTTCACTTTAGCTCCTGGGATGCATACAAATGCAATCTATAACGGCAGCACAACGTAATGCAGGTAGGAAAGATCTGTCCATCAGAGCCCAAAGCAGCAGCTCCCAGGCTGACAGGACATGGTTACACGAGGAAAGCAAGGGAAAGCAGTGACATGCTGCCTATTCTACTGTTAAGCTGACCACAAATACGTTGAGACCCGTCATTTTGAGAGCACCAGCGCTAAGCACCACAGAGAGCTGTGCTGATTTCTCCTCTGCCCTACTGCGGTACATTCCCAAGCCACAAAGATAGCTGCTTTGAATTAAATACAGTCAGTGAATTTAGGAAGGCTGAAAAGAATGATGGATTGCAATTTATATGCTGTGCAATACCTTCAGTTTAATTGCACATGTGTACTTGATGTTTCTTTCAAATCAGCTTTAACTTTAGACAGATTCAAATGGCCAGCAAGCTGATCAGAATGCAAATTGAAATCCAATCAAAGCGTTTGAGATGTTCACATTGAACATGCAGATTTGGCCAATTAAAGGGGAATTCAGAGGAATTCCATATCCTGATACTGATCTGTTCAAGTAGTTGAATCCAAGATTTTGAGACCCTATCACTCACTACCTTCAGCCATTTTTGAAGGAGAAAAAAAGTGCTATTGAAAACTAAGTAAAACATTGGTAAAGATAAGCAGACACCTACAAAAGGAGAACCAGCCAATAAAACCAAAATACTGTGAATTCTGTTGTTGTCCTTAGGAAATTCCCTCTGTTTTTCATGCCTTGTTTTCTGATATCTGCTGAAGGTGGCTAAAATGCTTATAAGCTTTATACTGTTTTGGTAGCTAGGCAAAAAGCTTACCATTTCAATGGTTATTTGGAGGGACAGAAAGTCACACACTTACTGGCAATTTTAAATCACATGCCTTTTGTGTTTGCAACCAGAGTCAGCACATTTTTAGATAGCGTGCTAAGTCATTACAGCTTGAACCAGGCTGCACTGTGAGACGAGAGATACTGCACAGAATGAAAAAGCAAACATTTTGCTGACGGTGTCGCCTGATACCATATTAAAACCAGTAAGCAAAGACTTACAAGTATATCAGAATGCTGTATTTCATGTATCACATTTAATACCACATCTCCCTGATTACAGATATTTTCTTTTTCCCCACAAGTTAAGGGCTTTTTTAAAAGTGAAAATTAAATACAGGAAATGTAAAACACTGCACAGTTGGAAACTATAAACTCTGTAAATGGTGCAGAGTGCAAAGAACAAGAGAATGAGGCTAGTTTTGCTTTCCTTTGCTGTTAATAGAGAACAAGTTCAACTCAGTTTTGATTTAAGAATAATGGCATTTATCACGTCTTTGTTAAAAGACCATAAATCACAGCACTGCAGATGGCTCATAGCTAGAGGCTAATAGCTTTCCAATTTTTCCTTGAATTTTGAACCATTTAAATGGACAGACAACTGGAAAACAAAATGCAAGTTGTTCTTAAACTCGTAAGTTCTCACACAGCACATGAAATGACTGTAAACCTCAGTCTAATCCCTGAAACATTTGAATTATTAGTTAATCATTAGTATTTGTACTACCATAGCACCTACAAGCCACAGCCCTGTATTAAGGCATTCCCCCTCCTCCCATGTTATCCCAGACCTCTGGGACTGAGATCCAGAAGGTTCAGCGCTTTCATTAAGTTTATATGCATGTACTCCCACTTGTGCGTTAACACAGAAATGAAGCACACTTTGTTAAAGATGCACATTAGGTCTTTCCAGATGCAGTCATGTGTCAACAGCAGCGTGAAATGCCAGGCTGCGCTGTGGCAGTGACATCTGACACAATGCTTGAACACCACGTTGGGCTGCAGTCCACAAGGAGCAGTCAACTCAGTAGTTAGAAGATAAGAACATCGCTTTGCTGATCATTGAACGCGTTTGATCTTCCGTCAGAAAAGTACAAGCAACAGTGTCAGCACTAAGTAAAAATGGATTCTGTTATGATAAAGACAAAATATTGCTCTTGATCGCATGATAGATTTCAGCCAGGCTTTCAAATGTGGAAGCCTCATTTGTACCCGAAACAGACCCCTTGGGCTATAAGCAAGACAGATGCTTGAATGTGAAAATGAGCAGCTACTGAGTGACACTTTCTGTACACAGCTACTTACTAATAATTTAGAAAAGTGGATGTAATACGTACATAGTCATCTGTGTCTTCAAAATGCTCTGCCTTGCCGTCTCTTGTGAATTCATCACAAGCTTTGCAATATTTGATGTCTTTCTCAATGTCAAATAACTATTTACCTCTAAAAGTTTCTAGTCATCATTGCTTTGGGGAAAAAAGGTTTAAAAATGTGAGGTAAGGTTTTAATAGCTTGAGGCAAAATAACAGAACATGCCAACAGTAGAACATGCCAGCAGTATTCATTTCAAGCCAGACTCATGATTTATGAATACTAGGGAGTAGAAATATGACTAATAAGAAGAAACAGGAGAGAAATTTAGTATGAAAGTGTATGCTTTATAATGCTGATGGTCTAATTAAGAGTACTATGTACACAAAATAAAGAATTTGAGGAGATAATCATATATAAGAACCCAAGCCAGAGCCTCACTCTCCATTAATAATCATTACAAATTACAGATATTTTAAGGAAATCTGACAATTAACCTCGAACACAAGCAGGCATTAGTTAGCTTGGGTACCTCCTGCTCCTCCTCCTTCTAGAGCTGCAAATTGAAATGTGCTAGCGAAGTGGGCGAAAAATGAAATACTTCTTCAAAATTCAGTGTGAGGACTAACTTTGCTTTCATTCAATGTCCCAATTTTATCACTTCTGTAACGATGCAAGAAGAAAGAAAACCAAAACTCTGCCAGCACCCCTGAAAAGATTGCTTTAGCAGAACTCAGCGCCAAGGGCACTGATTTACAGCCCTAGAGCATCTGTAGCTCTAGCATTTCCCAAAGCTTCTTAGGAAAAAGGAGAGAAAAAGCATGCCTAAATCAAGCCAGACCCTGCCTGAGTCATGGCTGGTGAGGCCACAGTCCTGCCTGTGGGGGCAACAAGACCCCCGCTATGCTGGCAGTTACCCAACAGAGTTTGGTATATTCGATATGGCAACCTTTGACTTAGTTTTGAAGGTAAGTGAGGCTGAAGAAAGCATTTATCCTGTGAACATCTCCCCTCAGATGGAAGTTTTTCAGGCATTTCTCCTCAAATATGTTTTTGTGATGGCAATCCACACTGTATGAATCTCAATTCAATTGCACACCATGGGATCATGCTGGATGAATAATATCAGGATTCCAGAGAGCAGTAAGGGAAAAACATTTATCCCCAGCAGACCAGACTGTTGAGGATTTGATAAACACAACAATGATTCCTTCTCCTCCACAATGACATGCTGACCCTATGGGTATTTTCTCCCATGTCTCTATCTTCACAGATCACTCTCGTTGATAGAACCACAATATACGGGGTGGGAGGGAACATAAATACAGAGCCAGCAGCAGCGGTATCACACTGAAGTTGATCAATAACAGCACAGAGCTTTTGAGGTTTTTGTTTTATTTTGTCCGGGTTTTTTATTTTCATAAAATAAAGTCCCTCTCTGACTGAAGTTGCACAGAAGGCAGGGAAACAGTACCTTTCCTCTCCTGCACAGGTTTATTTCTGGAGTCGGACAGTTTGGGTGACTCCCAGCCAAGAGGTGGCACAGATCTAGTACAAGCATTCCTGTGAGAGTCCTGAGTTGTGCTCTCAGAGAACAAGCACACCTCCGCATTCAGATGTGGACTGTAGTGTGACAGCTTCATCCTCTCTGGGCCACAGCCACAGCACGTGCTAACTCCTACTTGGTGCCATTTGCACACCTTTGCAGGTACTTGCTGCAAAGTCCTGCCCCTCAGTTGGGCTTGCTAGCGAGACTCAGCCCTGTGCTGCATGGCTACACGGCATTCAGCCCCAGACTGAGGGCCCAGAGCAGCAGCAGCCCTGGCACACAGCAGCAGCCACCACCAGTGGCTGACAGCCCGGACTGCATCTGCTCAGTTCATACCGAGGTCCATGTTAGGAAGGCACTGGAGAGAGCAAAGGACTGAAGTGCAAGTATGAAAGTCAGTCTTGGCAACAACTTTCCCAGTGACCCTCTACATTACAGTACCAACTAGTTCCATTTCATGTGCAGGCTGATTTATCCAGGACTGGTTAGCTCAGACATAGACAACAGGAGCCCCAACCTTGCCGTGTGCCCTGCCATTCCATACCGCAGTAAAAGATGTGGGTAAGAGACAGGGGCTCAAGAACTACAGTGTAAGATTGCCGGGGCTGTAGATTAGTGTTAATGGAAACAGTCCCGGAACGTGAAATTCACTTTTTAGTGTGATTACACTGGCTTCATTTCACTGAGAACATTGGCATTTAACAAATTCTCTCTCAAATATATTCACTGGATTAGGAAAAGAGCAAATTGTTGTTAATTATGTTCTCCTGAAAATATAATCATCACTCTTAAATTTCTGTATCTTCTGTTTAATCAAAAGTGTACAAACAGCAATAAAACTGTCCTTCTCATTAAACTGCGAAGCCTCTTGTCATTTCAGACCTGCTAGCATTTAAGTGTACATTGAAACATTTAACAATATGAAACTGTAACATGAAATAGGGAAAATTAAACTTAATATTTTTATAACTAAAGCAGCAAAAAATAAGCTTACATTGTGCTATGGAAGTGCAGTATGTGTTTTTCTACTTGCATATCACTTGAACTTTCGATGTGCCAGACTATTGATCTCACTAGTTCTGCAGTCTGCCTCTTGCACACAGACACAACACAATACTTGGGAAAGAGATAAAAACCAGCAATCCTTTAACACTTAAATAATTGTTACAGTACAATAAACTGAAAGGAGATCAATTCTTTCTGAACTCTGCAAGATATTAAATTCCCTGCATTTATTTCTCTTCCCAGGTACTAGAGGAACCCAGATTCAGCAATCTCGCAGGAAGAAAGAAACTCACTTTTGAATATTGATTTGCTCAAGATAATAAAGACCAAATACAAACTACCTAAGCTGCAACATGTAGCTTCAGACCTGACCTAACTTTTCTGAAAGTTCACAGGAGTTTTAACTCTAAACAACAATTTGAGGCCCATCATGACTATGTAACATTTAGGAGAACACAGCTGGGCATACAAAACAGAGCTTTAGCTGAAATGAAGAGATGAAAATCAGAAATCAGGGTTCCATTTTCAGACAACAGAATAATAAGAATGTTGGTTGGAAGACATCTAGTCCAATACTCTACGACAATATGCACCATGCCCTTTCCAGGGAGAGGAATGGGGTTGATGAGATCCCCAGGTCCTCCACTTTCATGCCTTTCCAAAAAATAGATATCACACTTGCTCTTTTCAGTCATCAGGAATTTGCCTGCCTCCTTCCTGGTTACCATAATTTGTCATGATATTATGCATCAGCCCCACAATCCCATCAGCGCACTTTTTCAGGCCCCTTGGGCACATCCAGCTTCATGGATTTGAATACATTCACCTTCTGTAAGCAGTCTCTGACTTCTTGCTCCCCTGATGTTGGCTGCAGTTCTCCTTTCCAAGCTGTACTAATAGGCACAGAGGTCTGGGACCAAGCTTTGCTTGTGAAGACTCAAGTTTTAAAAAGCATCTATTACTTTTGCCTTTTCCTTTTACTAAAGGACAAACACTTTTGCTGAATTTCCTTCTACTACTAGAGTATTTGCAGACTCCCTTCTTGTTAGCTTTTGTGTTTACTACTCGTTCACCTCCAGATCAACTTCGATATGATTTTGGATTAATTACTTAGGTCAACACTTTCACAGATGCCCACTAACTTGGGTTCATAATTTGACTTCAAGGCAAGAACTGACATAAACTTAGAATATAAATTAACTTGGGGGAATCTATGTAAGGAATCTAAGTCCTCTAAACAACCAGTGGACAGTGAGATTGGAGCCTGTGGAAGTGGTGTGAATATCCCCAATGCCATTGCTAGCCGGCCAGCCAAAATTCAGGCAGTTCACAGATACAAGGTGTTGTTTACAGCTCCTCATGACCATGATTTATGTGAAACAAAGAAAGTAGCTCCTGAGTAGGGCCTCGTTTCAAAACTAAATGTGAGTGCTCTAACATTTCCAGAAGACATTGCAGCCAAATGTTTACACTTTAGGTGGTCCAACACCACGTATTTTTAACAGGGTGCTAGTTTTCCTCAAGGCTGAGGAAATAAAGGTGAAGAGCCTCTCTCGGGATCATCCAGCAGGTCAACAGCTGAGCTGGATGCAGACCTTTGTTCTCTTCCTAGCTCAATCAATGACACTGGAATGCATTGCTTCTATGCAAACCTGAGAGCACAAGATACTATTACAAAAGGATGAATTACTAAGAAAGTGGAGAAACATTTGCACATTAGGGACCACACTGTAAAGTGAGACCACATATACTGTAGCTTTTCATGGAGATATAGTCAGCCAAAAAAACCCCCAAAATAAAAAGCAGTTGGGTCCCTGGAGTGGCATAAATCTGTGATAAACCACGTGCACATCTAATATTACAAACAATCTCAAGACTAAGGAGTAAGATCCCAGTCAGACAGTAGCTGATAACAAGCATCAAGAGCTACTTGAATTTAATTCAGTGTGCAAATGCATCTCAGGAAGGGTCTAGGAGTCAGACCCCCTTGAAGGGGAATCTCACACAAGAATCTGAAAGTCAGCGGCATCAGAACTGTGACAAAGTTTGTACGGTACAAAGAGGGTAACACATGTATGGAGAGCTCGGACTAATGTCAATCAAGCAGCAACTGGGGAGAGAGGGGGCAGCAGCGCATACAGAAATGCTCTAGTGAGTCATGCTGGGAGAAAGGGAGCAGATTAAGTTGCTAACTCACTTGCACAGACATTTACTCCTCATAAAACCAACACACAGCTATAACAGTTGTCACAATTCAAAGCTTCCTTCCACAGTAATGACTGTTACTCATACTTCCAAACATTACAAGCCAGGAGACAAGTACTGTTAACGAACAAGCTGTCAGTTGTACTACATGGCATTAAAACTACCAGGTCAGAAAAAGACTAGATCTTTGTCATAGCATCTAATGTCAAAATTATTAAAAAGAATTTGTTAAGAAGAGACTGATGGGAATTTTCTGGCTAAAGCCGTTTCAATCTGAAAATGAAAATGTAACAGAAGAAAGTTTTTGACAGAAGTATAATTGAGATTGGTATATTCCTATCTCAAAAAACTTTTTCATTTCATGGTGGAATTTCTGTTATCAGAAAGAGGGATCAATACTCACCTCACCCCAAACACCACTAGAACAGACAAATCCCAGCTATGAGCCAGACAGAACAGTATCTAGTAGTCTAGGCTGTGGGTCTACTGTGTGCACCAGGATATATCCCAGGCTGTTCTGAAGGACAGAAGAGAAGGGCCTGACAAGGGAACACACACCTACCACTCGAAAAGGTGTTGGCTTTGTTACAACATAGAACAATTACATGTAAAAAATGAATAAATGACAAAGATAAACTTTCCTAAGATGTTCTTTTACTAACCAAATTCTTTCAAAGACTAAAGCAGTTTCTAGCTATAGAATATAGTGGGGTAAAAAAATAGGATAAAATCTAAGATGTAGAAAAGCAGATAATCCAGCATCAATTTAATGCAAAGTTTTTTGAAAAGCCTGTTCCACTCCTGGAAACACAATATTAGACTGAGAAAGATCTGATCTGGCCTGTGTTCCCAATAACTCTCAAAGCCAAATCTCAGCTTTCACAAATCACATTTGGGCCAATTCCCATGTCTGGCCAACTCTCCAAGTCCACATGGGAAAACAGGGCAAGCCATATTGCACATCAACACAATCCTACCACCTGTGTGCTTGGATCTGTCACAAGAAATTGGCAGCCTGCAGAATATGATGCAGAAGGCTAAATGCCCTCCAAAATTGCTGTATGCATTTCTGATTGAATGCCATGTACACTATACACTAGAAACAAGAAAGGAAATGGTAGGAAGGAAAGATACCTAATTTAGCAGATTACAAGTGGACTCATCTCCACTGATGCAGTCAGGAGCAATGAATGAATGAATTTCCAATGACCAGTTGAGATTTGAAGAAACTGTATGTAACTTTAAGACATGAAAGTTTTCAACACCAGCACTCTGCGCTGTGAAGATTCAACTTACGCTTAAGTATCATGCTGAAATAGAAAGCTGATAATGGTGAGTGAAAAAAAGCTAAAGAATAAAAAGGTTGCTCAGCAGACTTCAAAATTTCATTCTTTACAACTGTACCTCTGCACCACTGGTATTGCCTGTCTTTCCAGAACAGGGCTTTCCTGCCACTTGTCCTACTCAAGGAAACCCGGACTGATCTGGCACTTCTACCAACAACTTCTGAGAAATGAGTGTCAATAGCTGTTATAACGAGTAGAGATTTGGGTTAATCTTACAGTCTTTACAGCAGCAGAGACTACGCACAGAATATTTAGGATTGGTCTCAATTTTAATTACTGAGTTTTATTTGCTATTCTGACAGGGAAAAAAAAAAAGATTCCCTATGCTAGGAGAAAGGGTACAAAAGGGAACAACAGGAACACAGGTCTAGCCAGCGGTCCCAAGTCTGACCTAACCCTCCCTATGCTGTAAAACTATCAGGTGCTTACATCTGAAGACTACCATCTTTTCAAGCAAGGCAACAGCAAAGGTTATGAGCAATGCTAGGAAAAGCACATCTCAGCAGGTCAAGGGAACATTTTCAACTAACAGGAAAATATTCCATCCATGTCACCATACTGCTAGTGCTGGCAACCTGTATTCAGACTTGTTAAGAGTCCACCACCACCACTGATAGTTTGTTGAAGGGATTACACTCACCATAGGAAGATAGATGGACAATAATAATGAAACATGAAATTGTCACAGGTGTGTCTTCCAGCCTCTTCTAGTCTGTCTGAAGGCACAAAACACCTCCAACCTCAGTGGTGGTGGTGATGCAGAATACTACACTGTCTCTCTACGAATCAAACATTTCAGAATCTCTATAAATGTCATGCCTTTCCCAATATCCAGAATTAGGGCAGGTTTCACTTCATGCAGACAAATGCCTCTCTTCCTGTTTCCCAATGAGCTCTGGAAGATATTTTAAGATATCATACCTGCTTTGGGTAACAGTTTATCCTGAACAATGAAGTGATTCCTTCTGTTGCTCTGTTTCATCAGACTAAGGCCATAAAAACTCTCCTTAACAAATTTGCTTTTAGCACATGGAGAGCTAAGGTTGGGATGCCGATTATGGCTGTGTGATGAAGAAACAGCACTCAAACAGAGCAAAAAAAGAAAAAAAAAAGAGAAGTTTAAACAATGTGACAACAAAAATTCATCAAGAGCAAGTGTTCAGCAGGACAATGGCTCAAATAGAAAGAGGTCTAACACTGCACATAACTATGCCACAGGACTGCTGGACTCTGAATACAGAGTTGTGAACAGTCTCTTAACATCACTGGTCTTCTAATTGTCTATCTAACCAGCAGGAAAAACGTCACAAAGAACCTTTTTATTTGATAAAGTCCTGCAGATTTTTACCTGAAAGGTGTTGCTGAAGTGCAGAGCATTAAATTATATATGGCTATATATGACATGTGTCATATATTAACATAACTTCTTTGTTCCTCTAGCAATTTGTCTTTTTGCCTTAGTGAACTTCCCACACTATCTCTCCCCACCTCCATGATAAAGTCTGCTAGCAGCCAGCATTTGGAGTACCTAAAATCAACATCTGTATCCACAATTTACTTGTCTGACTGTTGCTGTTTGAAACTGATGTATTGAAATTTACTTTCTGAAATTTCACTTGGAAGATAAAAATTGCAAGGGCGATCTGGGCACAATTTCCCATTTTGCTTTAAAAAGAAAAAAAAAGAAAGAGAGCAAAGGAAAGGGGATGAAATTTAGGTAGGTGAGATACTTCCACATATTTCTTTCACCAAACGCGTCTGCCACATGTTGCATATGTTAAAGCAGAAAGATGTAAAAATACTCCACAGAAGCAGCCACCAACTCTATGTATTTCAAAACATACTAGGAAAGCAAAATATGTTTAAATGCATAGCTACACTTGTGGCTGATGATTTAAGACTTGGCTGAAAGGCTACTAAACTCTATGGGCAGATTCATAATCGAGGGCTTGAAACAGGCACTGAAAAGACCTGATGCTACCTTGTTGAAGATATATGCCACAAGATACCCATTTTTCTAAACATTAAAAACCTCATGCTCCACTTAACTGATGTTATGCACACCTGATGACACTCTTCCAGTTGCCAGCCTCTATGTGTTTTACTCACATCGCTGAATTCAGCCTTATGGTACCCATACTTGACAGGTTTTCATCTACAGAAGAAGGCAACAAGTGCGTTTTCAGCAGCCATTTAATCTTTTAATGTCAGTTTGTTTTGATTCAGTTTGTACCTGCTCCATATGTGTTTCCTGCAAATATCACTATAAACATGTTTAGTACTACAAATGGTCATGGAAGAGCAATTTTAAAAGAAGCAGCAGAGTATTCATAACAAGCCTACTTAAATCCCTCTGTTTTTTGGATATGATGAACACCACAGGAAAAACCTAATTTCGAAATATTAAATATATTGAAGGAAATAAAGGGGGAAATAGAAAATAATCTAAGAAAGGTTTTTGTAAGTCAAGCTGCTTTATTTCTAGTCAGATGGACACTGATAAGCACCTGTGTAATATGCTGTACTTACATCATAGATTAGGCAGTCATGTTTCCTCCACAAAATTAAATTACATAGTTTTGTCACAGTGTGTCTTCAGTGCATTGCTAATTAAGATGTCCGCGTTGATACCTGAGCTCCAGGATTAACCTACCTTGGATGGGCAACCTTATGGCAAATCAAAACTTGAGTTACTCATTCTGCAATAGTCCTTCACACGCCCTCATTTCTCCAGAACTTTGGGACTTATATCTCAGCAGCATGTGGAACTGCAAGTAAACTGAGTGGCTCAGATCCTCTGCCAGGCATTTGTGAAGAGGTAAAAAATTCACTGTCATTTTGAGGAGAGAGGCAGGACATCTGGGGGTGCCACTGGGGCTTGCAATCTCAATGGAAGATAAAGGAAAATTAACTACTTTCATTTAATTAGAGAGTGTTTCACTAGTTTACTAAAACCCTTTCTGGCTAGCAATAAAGTACTTTGCAAATCTCTTTCAAGAAGAAGCCTTTTGAGAATACACTGATAAGGCTACTCTATAATACCATTTGGATGCCATTAAGATGTTAATGATACGGTTAACATAAATTTAATGCAAATATAAATGAAGGAATGGTGTTGCTGATATGGATCAGACATCCTACTGTCTTGATGCATCATCATTTAGGCACAAAAGCGAGCAATGCCTAAGACAGAAAAAGCAAGCTTTACGCAATGCCTCTCTGGAGCTTTCTCCAAGGCAGCTGTGTTCAGCGTCCCATTCTGCCAGGCCTCAGCAATGGTGAACACAGTAGGACACAGAAGCGTTGCCAGAAAGCAGCAGTTATAACAGTAGAACAAAACCAATGTTAACTGTTTATCTTGATTTCTGCTAACTTCAGCCTAGGTCTTCTGTAAGTTCAGAGGGATTTTTCTGTCAAAGTGCTAAGAGATGTTACTTTCACCCCATCTAATCTCAGGCCAGCCTGACAGTCTGTCAAACTGAAGAACCTTAAGATAAAACACCATTTCTTCCTCCTGCCTTTCATATAAGCAAATGCAGGAATTGGACCCAGTTCTCCATAGACTCAGTTTTCTGCATCTTAGTGGTGCAAAGAAAGAACTAGGAACTTTGGTGGTATATCACTTTTGGAACAACTGTTGTCTCTTAAGACTTTTCAGTTTATACACCTAGAAACTAACACACTACGAAAACCATTTGTCTCTCACTTTCACACGTATTTGAAGCCAAATTTCAAAGTGCAAGTACATATCAGTAAAGTCACTCAGAAAACAGGAAGTGAGGTACACACTTAGAGCCAACTAAACATGGACAGAGAGAAGAGCTAGAGGCTGTTTCTTGGGAGCACAAAGGGAGCCAACTGGTGGACTGCTTGGCTCCCCAGTCAAGGGATGACAGTAGATGAAGACAAAGAAGGAACACTTCCTCCTCTAGGAAAGAGGATTGATGAGGAAGGAGAAAATCAGCATTCTAAGAACACAAAAATAGCTTTTGGCTATCATCGTGTTAATATAAGAACTCTCAAAGATATTTTCAACTTTCTTCCAAATTGTTGTGAAGACAACTGTGACCTCCTGTGCATGGTCATAAAATTAATTACACTGTAAGGAGGTAATGAAAATAACTAGCTTTCCACACACACACCCCTCCTGGGTGGAGAGAGAGGAGTGAACGAAACAAAGCATTTAATTCATTCAAAATTTTTAGGCATGGTGGGAAAATGCAATTTGCACTCAGAGCACAAATACTGTTATTTGGTAACACCTAACTTCTACAACATGAGGTCTGTAAAACCAACGTGGGAGACCACTTCCTACTAGATATATCTAACATGTCTCATTTTCACACTGGAATACCTTCTTCCATTTAAGCACAATGAAAGTGAAGAGATTCAGATATTCAGCTACTATTACTGTAAGACGAACTACATGTGTAAGTCCATCAGGTATCCTAGGGACAACCAACTCCTCATTCTGCGAGAGTATTAAATTTATAGGGTAGAACTGATACAGCCAGATGCATAAAATCTTAATTATGCTTACAGAAGAAATACTAACTGTATCTTTCTTCTCTCACCCTGTAATATACACAATTCTCATTTGAAACAAGAGCTGAATATGCAATAATAATTTGTAATGTGAAATACTCTTAATGCGTTTCCTCTGAGTGTTCCTTTTCCAGAACACAGCAGAAACTACTTTTATTGCTCAAGTTTTCATTACAGAAATGCCACAGTACATATATCTTTGGTCTCCATGTACCTTGCTACAGAGCATGACAAGCTAATGACAAGGCTTTTTTCCTGCCTCCCTCTACCTCCCTTTTTTCACTATCATCAGTGCACTAATATTTAGATAGATTTACTTTGGAGCAAATAGTAAATGACTAGAAAGCTGTTTCCATTTCTCACTCTTATTCTGGTTAATGAGCTGAAGGAACACTGCCTCCCTTCCTTCTCCTTCTGTGGTTGAAAACATACTAAGCTTATGCCTCTTCTGTACCATTAAAAAATAATTT
This sequence comes from Opisthocomus hoazin, assembly GCF_030867145.1. Taxonomy (NCBI): domain Eukaryota; kingdom Metazoa; phylum Chordata; class Aves; order Opisthocomiformes; family Opisthocomidae; genus Opisthocomus; species Opisthocomus hoazin. Next base: position 34,205,104 of record NC_134415.1, on the reverse strand, counting down.
TAGAATTGCACTCCCTAGCAGATGGATAGGACTGCATAACACTGATGGCTTTTCCAAAAGGGAATAAGGATCACCAAAGCCACTTTTCAGCAGTCATCTCAGGATGAAAGATGTAAGAAGATATAGTACCAGACTGCTGAAACAGTCAGAAAGTAAAAGGCATGTGTGCATGCATGTATGCGTGCATCTCTCTCACACGCGTAAACTATGTGTGCAAGCACAGACCAGCCCCTAAACAAAAAAATCCCTTACTCCATATAAAGTCAAGCAAAAAGAGACAGAGAGAAAACTAACTTTTTAGGGAGTTCCTGTATCTAGTATAATGCACACGTGAGGATGTGAGGAAGAAAACCAGGAATATCATATACAGAAAAGACCAAACATCAAACATAACTCAGTAAGTACTGAAAGTAGCCCAGAAACAAGACTAGAGACTCTTCTGGCCCACACAAGCTGTCAACAACAAAAATTCTTCTTGTGTTTGATGTCTCCAGTTTTGAGGAACAGAAGGCTTTCAAATCAACAGGATGACCAAAACCACTGGTCTCACTACCAACTTTTCTTCCTTGCAAAGACAACCTGTGGATCTTCAATTCTAAATAACTGTTCTGGTCAAAAATGGTAACTGTATAAAGCTAGACTATGTCTTAGCATCCTGAACTTTCCAAAAGGATGCTTAAAATACCTCTGAGGTAAAAAGGCATAAAAATCCATTTTACACCTAAACACTGAAAAAACTCACAAACCCAAACCACTCTTGCTAGGGTTGTCGCAGACAAGAACAGAAAACAAGATACTTTCTGATGGATAATTGAGCAACAGTTGAGTAAAGAATAACATTAACCTGCAGAAGTTATTACCACAGCTTGCTGTGCCAGTACCGAACAGTTACATTACAACAAATGTTGTTTGTAAAACAAACTCTGTTGTCAGTCAGTAGATAATAATTGAATGTGATCATAGCATAAATTATTACAGAACACTACAAGCAGAAGTCATTAAGAAAAAGTCAATACTGGGAAAAAGCAGTCATACCAGTCCTAGAAACAAAACATGTCAATAAAAGGCAACAAATTTCAGATTTGAAATCTAGTAATTTCACAGACCACTTCTTTTTCACTCAATAATTAATAAACTTATCCTACACTGGGGTGACTTTTCTTCACAAGGTAACTTGACTCTTCAGCCTCAGAAAACATGGGACACTTTGGCTTTTCTATTACACTTCATTAAGTTCAAAACACCCAAACAATTTCTAAAGTAGCATCACAGTTGCCTTTTTAAAGCATAATATGGTTATTGATTTACCAGCATGTTTTACCTTGCTATATATAGCTGACCTGCAATATTTCTCTCAGAGTCAGTTCATCACTCAATTGCGCTCCCTTATGATGCCATACTGCTGCATGGCACAGTCATACACAGACGTTTAGTGTCGTTATTTCTTGTATAAAGAGTTTTCTCATCAGCACTGATGATGATGCTCCTCCAGTCACACAACTTCCATGGCATGCCACATCATGGCTGGACAGACTGGATCAATGGGCCAAGGCCAACTGTATGAGTATCAATGAGGCCAAAAATCCGGGTCCTGCACTTCGGTCACAACAACCCCATGCAACGCTAGAGGCTTGGGGAGGAGCGGCTGGAAAGTTGCCTGGCGCAAGAGGACCTTGGGGTGCTGGTCGACAGCCGGCTGAACATGAGCCAGCAGTGTGCCCAGGTGGCCAAGAAGGCCAGCCGCATCCTGGCTTGTATCAGGAATAGTGGGGCCAGCAGGCGTAGGGAGGTGATTGTGCCCCTGTGCTTGGCACTGGTGAGGCCGCACCTCGAGTACTGTGTTCAGTTTTGGGCCCCTCACTACAAGAAGGACATTGAGGTGCTGGAGCGTGTCCAGAGATGGGCAACGAGGCTGGTGAAGGGTCTGGAGAACAAATCTTATGAGGAGCGGCTGAGGGAGCTAGGGCTGTTTAGTCTGGAGAAGAGGAGGTTGAGAAGGGACCTTCTTGCTCTCCACAACTACCTGAAAGGAGGTTGTAGTGAGGCAGGTGTTGGTCTCTTCTCCCAGGTAACTAGCAATAGGACAAGAAGCAATGGCCTCAAATTGCATCAGGGGAGGTTTAGATTGGATATTAGGAAAAATTTCTTTACTGAAATAGTTGTAAAGCATTGGAACAGGCTGCCCAGGGTGGTGGTTGAGTCACCGTCCCTGGAGGTGTTCAAAAAAAGTGTAGATGTGGCACGTCGGGATATGGTTTAGTAGGCATGGTGGTGATGAGTTGACGGTTGGACTTCATGATCTTAGAGGTCTTTTCCCATCTATGATTCTGTGGAGGAGACATGCTGTCTCATCAGAGGGATAAAGAACATTCCTGTGAAAAAGGGTATACAAATTTTGTTGCACGTGAACCAAGGCAGATAAATGACATCTGCTGTAACGCTAAACAGATAGCCAAGAAAGTATTTGGTGTCAGTTCAAGAAACCGGTATTTCATCTAGCTTGCCCTAAGGGAAAACACTTCATCAAAATTGAACTTTTCCCATGAAAAGATCTGATTTCATGGAAGATACAATTTCTGGATAAAAGAAATTGTGTGATTCTTCTAAATTACTTCTGGCATTTCAGTTGGATACAATGTGCTTTTGCCCCTTCCATGATATCCCTGAGACTCCTTTATATATTAGGGGTTTCAGTCTTTCCAAATGGCAGTTTCCTTCCTAAGTAGGACCCAGCTTCAAAAGAAAGAGAGAGCTCATTTCACTGACTTGCAACATCTCTCCCAGAATGTAGGCAATGAAGAATACATTCCATGTTCTGGAGCTAAAATGTAGCCTATGCACTGCAGTTAAGCCTGTGAATCTGTCAGAAATGGAAAACTAATAAGACATTGACTCGCTTAAAATAAAATAAAATAAACCAACCAAAAAAACCATACTACTCAAGTTGACTGTGGAAGCAAATAACTAAAAAAAGCCATCAGGATTTTTCAGTTTTAATTTCTCTGCTCATTGAAGCTTTCTACTTTAAGGCAATTAAAACCAGGCATCAAAGGCACATGAAATTGAGATTGGATAGTGATTAATTTGAGAAAGAAATGTTCACAATTCAGTCAGAAAAAGATATCCATGTCTTAGGACTAGCGAGAATTAATGCAGTAAGGAGAGCTGGGAGGGGCATGGGGAAGAGAACATGGAAAGAGTATGTGCAATGCCTGTCCCCTGTGGGTGTAAATCTACCTACCATGAGGTGCTCATGATGAAGCAAGGAACCCAGGAGCAGATGCAGAGTTAGAATTTTCCTAGCCTATGAAAAATTTGTATTTCTTTTTCTCTTTACTTTGCCCCTGTATGCGTTTCTACATCGCAGCAAATGCAGAATCTAGATTTTATGCATGTGCTGAAATTCAGCCAATTAATTCCTGCCTCCCCAAACAGTGCCAGGCCACTCACCTGAGGTGAAGGAGATACACACTAACATCTCTGCTGGAATCAATTCCTTTGACTCTGAAAACCCAGACATCCACATTATTTCTCCCCATTAAAACCTGCACTCTTCTAGTACGAATAATGCTGTAAATGCAGTGGCACTCAGCCACACTTCTGTTGAATACCAACCTCACTAATGATCTGCTAGAATATCTCTTTAATGCTTGATTGTGTCCATCTGTATCGCACCACCTACTTCAGTGGGGTCTTATTGATTTTAAGAGTCCTTCAGACCACTTGATGAAACCACTGCTGGAGACCTACAGCATCACTTGCTTAATCTGAGTGGCCCTTTCTGTGAAAAGTCACCTCAGTGAGGCCAGTTTGCAAGCCTCTAACAGGCTGATGTTTGTGTCCTCTTGGCAGAGATTTTTCTCCAGAAGTGGCAGCTGAATTGCACAAGGGCAGGTGTCCAGCGCTCATCCCGGGCTGCAGCCTGCAGTACCAGACCTGGGCACACAAAATAAGCTGCTCTGTGCCTCCCCCAGCCTTTGGACCCAGAATATACGAAGAAGAAAAATATCTGAGGCAAGGGCAAGCAGGACAGGCGCAAGAGACAGGGGTTGAAGATGAAAAGGGAGAGAGAATGAGACCTGTCGAAGACCTGGAAAGCCTGTTTAGAAGAAATGCCTGGAAGACAAAAATAGAAGGGAAGAGTATGTTGAAATAGAGGGAGCAGCGAACACGCAAGCCCTGGTAATAAGTGAGAAGAGATAAAAGAGTTGATGAGAAGACAGGAATTCTGTTGTCCAAGACAACACCACTCTCCCTGTTTTCAAATTATTAAGGAAAGAAATCAGTAAAATTACATAGGATTTTTTTTCCTTTTTGTAATGGAATACTGGCGGCAAGCAATAAGTGAAAAGAAAGCAAGATGTTCTTGAAAAAAATATTTAAAAATCGATAGTGGTCTGATTGTTGATAAACATTGAAGTTGATGGTATCTCTCATTGTTTGAGAGGGGTTGTTTTACTAGGCACTGTCAACTGCAACTGCCTTGATACTGGCAATCAAAATCCCCTATCTAAAACAGAAATAGTAAGAGTAGAGTCAATTCCCTTTCAAACAGCCCAGATATGCGCCCTAGCCTTGACCTGGAGAAATTGCCTAAAGGAATGAAAAGAGCCCAAGTTCCTAGACAACTGGCTTTGAAAAAAAAAAAAGGAAATCAACTTGTGTCAGATGTTATCTAGGGACCTCTAAGAAATGAGCCTCTGAATAGCTCATCTGGCATGAAATAATAACAAATTGCAATCATCATGGCTTTGATACGGATCTGAACTGTCAAAAGCACTAGTCCACACTTCCCACACCACGACCTCCAGAAAGTCAAGCATTTGGAAAGGAAAAGAGCAGAGATGCAAAAACCAGTTGCTAGATTTGAGAACACTGTCTCCATTCAAACTAAGACAATATCCAGACGGATCACCTCATGTTTTTTATTTTCTGGTGTTGTAGTACATCTACTTAGAGACTCTTAGAATGTTTAACATCCTAAAAATAATCAGGTCATCCATTGCACTTGATGTACTGATAGCAATCTTCTGACGTTATCTTAACGTCTCTGAGCAAGCACACTGCACAGGGGAAGTTTTTCTACACTTCGTATTTTTGTTCTGCTGAAGAAAATCAGATTATTTGGCTTCTTTATTAAAAAGTATTTCAATGTCAATATTTTGATAAAATCTTCCCCTCAGTGTAATTTTATTCTATTATAAAGGCATCATAATTACTGGCCACCAATCTGAATATGAGAGACAGCTGAGTTTGTCTCACTCTACTGCTTGTATTCCTAACTAGATGAAGCAGACTCATAAAAACTTCATTGCCTAGTGAAAGATTTAGACTTGCACTGAACTTCTGCAGTCTTATCCTCATGTGAAGCTCATCAAGGATGGCAGATGGTGCTGCTAGTTCAAGTCCCAGATTAGAATAGCTTTGTCTTTTCAAAAGCAACTTCATTATTGTGTCTTTGTGGCCTCAGTCCATCAGCATGAATGGCACGCCAAGCCAGGGGTGATCAGGAAAAGCTCCAATTACAGTCAGTAAACAAACTTCACTGCTGCTGTTTCCAATAGAAAATCATATTTTGTCAGCCTGATACAGGAGGCAACAAATATCATAAGGTTACTGACTGACGTTTATAAAGAGTTGGAAACTGAACTCGGTGACTCAGAGAACTCAATGTCCATAAACAAAAACAGATTAACGTAACCCTTGCAAAAAAGGTAGGGAAAAGGCAAGTACTTCCAAATGCAATGGGGACGACTCTTCATTTCTGTATACAAGATACCAAAATGCTACGGTGCGAGCTACAGAAGTTCATTGCCTCGCTCTGTTGATTCATTTTAAGAACATGCATTATCCAGCACAGTCTATGGAAAAGCCTTCTGCCACAGCGTACAAGTCAAGAAACAAGCTGTATAAAGCAGTATACAAAGCAGATCTGACAACCCTGTCTGAAACCTGGGCCTTTGGTGTTGATGTCAACCCAAAAGGTTTTTGCCAGACTAGCTGCTGACATTCATGGTTTGCCACTGCCAGTACAAAACAGCCCTTGAGACAGTATTTTGTTACAGGAATATAATTTCTACTGTACCAGACGTGTGCCACAGAAAACAAAAGTAGCTATTTGATAGAAAAAAGACAGAAAAAATGCTTTCAGGTATTAGCAATACTAGTTAACAAATAGAGTACACAAGTTTCAAATAAGCTCTGCAAAGTGCTTCACACTGGTGTCAAACACCACAGTCCTCATTGCATTCCTGCACAAAGGCAGCCTGCTCAGTACTTTCCTTGATCACTGAAAAGAATCCCAGGCCTCCTCCTCTGCCACCACAGAAAGCATCAGAATCTGAGTAGTTTCTCAGCCTTCATTTCCTTCAATTTTCCAGTTGGGAATTTATTCAGAATTAACTTGCAAATTCCTGTTTAATAAATCTTTGATTTCTTTCTAATATGCAGAAGTAAACTGTAAGTTAGTGGTCAAGTTTATCATAGTCCTCTTTCTTGAGTGGAAAACACCTGATTCACCAGCACTCGAGAATAACGGGCACCATTTTTGGTGAGGCACAGTACAGACAGTGTTCTTTAAAGTGAGGGTGAAAAGCTGCTCTTCTGGACTTGAATGAATGCTGTGGTGCAAGTTATGAAACAGAACTGAGCTAATTTAAGAGCAATACCCAAGAACCTGGCTTAGAATGAAGAATTAACTGCATTAGCACTATACTAACACTCTTAGCAGCTGGACAGGTCAAGGACACAATTTCTAAGGCTTGCAAGGTTATCAGCACCTAGTCAGTAATTTCTTTCTGAATTTGAAGCGAGGAGGACTACTTTGTAAATCTTCTATAGCACTTAGTAGAGCAGGGTAGATTTGCCTTGGATAAGAAGGAGATTCTTGAGAGCTACCAAGGAAAGCCCCAAGGAAATTGCGCACAATGACAAAACCACACTCCAAGGGGGGACAGCCGCAGAGGAGGTTCCACTGAACTCAGGAGGGTTTTTAAGGTCAAAAATACGTAGGAGACACAGAAAGCAATTATACCATAGTTCTAATTACAAAACTTTGCCAACAGCAGAATGACAGGAAGCTTAACTTGAGGGGAGTGGAAAAATAACTAGAAACAAGGCTGGCGATATTAATGAGGCGTGTTGCCTAGTCTCTGGGAACAAATGCTGGAAGTATTTTGGCTGTGGAAAAGCATACTTGGGCACTACATAAAAAAAATCCTAAAGAGACTGCTTGCAATTCTGTATAGCAGAAGGGACACCTAAACAAAGAATAGAAAAGATGACAAAATTAGGAGTGTGAGCATGCTCGGGAAGAGGAGGCTGGGTGCTGAGTGTAGGTGTGGCAGGTTGTTTGCTTGTTTAGGGTTTAGGAAACTGAAATTCATCCTGGCATGTCTACACTGATAGAAAGTGCAACTTGTGCTAGTGCTAGTGTCAGCATAAGGCTGTAAAGATTAGTTTGGGATGACTTTTAAAAATTGAAGTAGAAGCCTCAGGTAGAGAGGAAAACAAGAGCTCTGGAAAACAAGGGAAACAAGTTAAAGGAATGGGAGAAGGGGGAAAAAAAAAAATCCATCTCAGACTTTGGAAGGTGAGAATAGCATAACAACCAGAAAAGAGGAGCCTACAAATAATTCTGAAGGACACCACGTATAAAAGTTTAAGGTGACAGATTTTTTTGCCCAGGCTTTGGACAGTACAAAAGTTGGATTAGGTTGCTCAGAGTGGTCTGAAGAAATTGTTTCAGCCATGTAAGAAATAATTTATATTAAGGAATTTTTGGTTTCAAAAAAAACAAATACCCAAACCAGCCACTTTTAATGGTGTCCCAACTCTGTTACCAAGGTCAGTTTGGCATCAATTCTACAGGGTCAGATGCGTCAGCCTCCAGGGTTTCACGCACAGAATCAGTTCCCAGAGCCCAAGGAGGTCACCAACAGGTGCTGTGATTATTTGGGAAGCCACAAGGATCCTGTGCCAATGCACACCAGGCATCCAACTCACCACCTCAGCCCTTCTCCGCTACAGTGAGCACTATGTTAAAAGCACCAGAAAAAAAATACTCCACTAGGTATCTGTAAAACTGAACTCTTACCCTGTTCCCATTCTCTACACGTTAAGTAATTTGCTTCTCTAGTAAGCCAAATTTTGATATGTTTGACAAAAAATTTCCTCATTTGCTACTTTTATTTCAACTTTAAAATGGCTTTTTTTCCCCTGTCCTTTTTTGTAATTGTAATTGGAAGTAGACTACATAACTTTGGCCTTCCTGTTTGCATTTGAATCTGGCAAACATCAGTAAAAAGCAGCACAGCCACTTAAGTGTCTGAAAACATGTATTAGAAAAAACAGCACTTTTCCTTCCCCTGCTGCATCAAACTGATTTGGATTCTAATCAACTGCTAAAAAAGTCATTGAAATTACTCATTACTGAACTTACTTTGGTTGGCTCTGGTTGGTTCAAGAGGTCATATAATATTGTTGCTTCACAATATGATATATCACAGTAGTGAATAGCACTCAAAATTCAGTTGCTGGTAATATTAATATATCATTCATTGTAATAAATAGTTCGCTACCATATACATGTCTGTAAGAGGAAACAAACTGCTACAGTCCAATCTCAATTGACAATACAGTAAATCCTTCTGGAGCTGTTTGAAGTTACTGCTTTGCTGTACTTGAGGTTACGTGTAAAAAAAAAGGCACGCACTAAAGCAAACCAATGCTGCATAAAATCTGCAAAAAGGGTCTAAGTTTATCTCAAGAAATTATACAGCACTTCAGCAGCAAAACCACTAGGAAGTTTAAAGCAGAAGTGTACATACACGTGCCTACCTCTAGTGCTAAACTGACAGCTTAATCTACGTAATCCAGTGCTCAAGTGGAATGAGAAAACAATCTTTCCACATCTGCATACATCTGCGTATCAGGTTCATACTGTTTCATAAAGCGTTGAAGGGCTCCATTTCACCTTACACATTCTGAAGGGTTTTGATTTAAATATGCTGCCTCATCTGCTGAAAAACTAACAATGAACCCCTTAAGGTGCCACAACCAACAGAGTTAAAGCTTTCTTCAGACCTAGACTTGCGATACTGTATGAACCAAGGTTTTGTTAGCTGGACATCACAGAATCACAGAATGTTAGGGGTTGGAAGGGACCTCTGGGGATCACCTAGTCCAACCCTCCTGCCGAAGCAGGGTCACCTACAGCAGGCTGCACAGGATCTTGTCCAGGCGGGTCTTGAATATCTCCAGAGAAGGAGACTCCACAACCTCCCTGGGCAGCCTGTTCCAGTGCTCCGTCACCCTCAGAGGGAAGAAGTTCTTCCTCATGTTCACCTGGAACTTCCTGTGCTTCAGTTTGTGCCCATTGCCCCTTGTCCTTTTGATGGGCACCACTGAAAAGAGTCTGGTCCCATCCTTCTGACACCCACCCTGAAGATATTTGTAAGCATTTATAAGGTCCCCTCTCAGCTTTCTCTTCTTCAGGCTGAACAAGACCAGCTCCCTCAGCTTTTCCTCATAGGACAGATGCTCCAGTCCCCTCATCATCCTTGTAGCCATCCACTGGACTCTCTCCAGTAGCTCCTCGACTTTTTTGAACTGGGGAGCCCAGAACTGGACACAGTACTCCAGATGGGGCCTCACCAGGGCAGTGTAGAGGGGAAGGAAAACCTCCTTTGGCCTGCTGGCCACACTCCTCTTGATGCACCCCAGGATGCCATTGGCCTTCTTGGCAGCCAGGGCACACTGCTGGCTCATGGTCAACTTGTTGTTCACCAGGACACCCAAGTCCCTCTCCGCAGGGCTGCTCTCCAGCAGGTCCATCCCAAGCCTGTTCTGATGCATGGGGTTGTTCCTCCCCAGGTGCAGGACCCTGCACTCGCCCTTGTTGAATTTCCTCAGGTTCCTCTGCGCCCAGCTCTCCAGCCTGTCCAGGTCTTGCTGAATGGCAGCACAGCCTGCTGGTGTATCCGCCACCCCTCGCAGTTTTGTGTCATCAGCAAACTTGTTGTGGGTACACTCTAACTATTCATCCAGATCATTGATGAATAAGTTGAAGAAGACTGGGCCCCTGGGGAACACCACTAGTTACAGGCCTCCAACTAGACTCAGCGCCGCTGATGACAACCCTCTGCGTTCTGCCATTCAGCCAGTTCTCAATCCACCTCACTGACCACTCATCCAGCCCACACTTCCTCAGCTTCCCTAGGAGGATGTTATGGGACACAGTGTCAAAAGCCTTGCTGAAGTCGGGGTAGACAACATCCACTGCTCTCCCCCCATCTACCCAGCCAGTCATGCCATCAGATTGGTCAAGCATGATTTTCCCTTGATGAATCCATGCTGACTACTCCTGATAACCTTCTTTTCTTCCACTTGCTTGATGATGGCCTCCAGAATGAGCTGCTCCATCACCTTTCCTGGGATGGAGGTGAGGCTGACCAGCCTGTAGTTCCCTGGGTCCTCCTTCTTGCCCTTTTTGAAGACTGGAGTGACACTGGCTTTTCTCCAGTCCTCGGGCACCTCTCCTGTCCTCCAGGACCTTTCAAAGCTGATGGAGAGTGGCTCAGCAATGACATCCGCCAGCTCCCTCAGCACTCCTGGGTGCATTCCATTGAGGCCCATGGATTTGTGGGTATCCAGATTGCTTAAGTGATCTCTCACACAATCCTCCTTGACCAAGGGAAAGTCATCCTTTTTGCAGGCTTCCTCTCTTACATCCGGGGCCTGAGATTTTTGAGGGCCAGCATTAACAGTGAAGACTGAAGCAAAGGCGGCATTTGGTAACTCAGCCTTCTCTGTATCCTCCTCTGATGAAAAACTTCTGTCCAAAATATAAGCATCTGCTATGAAAAGGACCAATTCTTCACAGGTATCAAGGACAGTGTCTTTTGAAAAGGGAAGGGGGAAAAGAGACACCAATATCCTTCCTCCCCCCTCCCCTTTTTTTTCTTTGCATTTCATTTGACAGACTGAAAGGGACTAAACGTTGGTTAGTGGATAACATCACAGGAAAAGTTTAAGTGCTAATTTTCTGACTAAAGCAACTGAACTTTCCTCTCTAAAAGTAATGATTAGTGGCACCTGGCCACCAAGGTGAGAAAGCTTAGTTTCTAACAAGTCCATAAATCTAGATTATTTTCCTGGATTACCTGAATTTCTCAAATGCATAGCTTACACTAAGTTACTTAAAATCCTGCTTTAGAACTCTCTAAGAGTAAAATAGGTCTGAAAAAACTTACAGCCCATTTTGATGCCTAAAAATGAGTTTAAGTGCCCATACGAAGTACCCTAAATACACACACTTTGGCCTTTGTTCTTCTTATGTTCTAGTCCAGGCATTTGCAAAACAAAGGCTTGAACTTAATAACATGTTTTTTTTCAAGAAGGGAAAAAACCCATCCACAAGAAAAGCCAAGCAAATTCATATTACCACTAACCTGAGAAAGGTACTTTTAAGGTTAAAGGGTTCTGAGAAAGTAAATTCCTTCTATTAAGCCCATGGTCTGTGAGACAGACTCGTGAAGCTATTGGAAAGAAAGAAAGAAAAAAAAAAAAGGAAAAAAAAAGAACAAGAAAAGGAACAACACTAGTACAAGAAATAATCTCCAGACTTCAAGCCCCAAGGTCAAATGTGACAGATGCTAGTGATTCCTTCATTTATTTTTCTTGACATCTATCAATGCAATCAATCTCAAGTGAAGTTGTAGATGCCAGAAAGGGAATAGCCTATCATGATTTGTAGTAACCTTCAAAAACAGGTGCTCTTTCACTGTTGGAAGCGCTGTGTGTGGAAATATACATATATACCTACTAAAGTACTGGCTATATGGTGTGGTCATATTTTATGGCTTCCTTTCTCATGTGTGCATGTTCATATCTCAGGTTTTATTTAAGAGACACCTCTTACTTCACATATTTGCACAAAAGTCTTCAGATGAATCTCAAGTTTGGTTAATGCTCTAGACTAGTCTAGAGGTCCTACTCACAGCTCAAAAATCACATATGGCTTGGAAAGTCATTTTATGTGATTTGTGTAGGTATGCTTAAGCCACAAGATCTACAGTCCAGTACCAACAATTCTATGTAGGGATTCTCCAGTCCACATGCCTTAAGTGTGGGAGTGATAGAATAGATCATGTTGATCTGTCGATGCCACAGCCTCAGCCTCCCTTTACCTCTAAGGTGTTGCAAGGATTTGTAGGAAGAGACAAAGTCCCACTAACATAAAGCTATTACAGTCTAAAAAGACACAGAAAAATATCTGAAAAAAACTACTCTGCTTTTTCTATATAGAAAAAGCAGCAACATGACAGAACAGGCGGTGTGCCCAGCTCATGCAAGAAATGTGGTGTAGATGACAGAAGTGCACTCAGTCCAGCAGTTTAAATCTTATCTTTTGAATCTACATCTGAACAAGGCGTGTATCCTGGTATTCCTGCTGAAGTAGCTGATTTGAGGATATTCCCCTGCCTCTCCTCTTCACGCAAGTGTCATATACCTTCAGCCATGTGAACAGTATGAAGAACCACTTGTTACGTTATTTTGGGGGGAAAGAACGTGATCATGGAATTAGTGATGAGTGCAATGAAAGAACAAATTGAAGTTATGCTGTCATTTTCTATGGGGTTATTAAAAAGTTTGGTTTGATGTATAGTATATAATACTGCAGCTTATAGTGCAGTTTTAGTGCAGTTAGAGATGTAAAATAACAATGGCAATTAAAAATGATCAATGCTTTGTCCTTGCCCAACTCCAACTTTTCTGAAATACACAGATCAAAACAAATAAAAATCAATCCTGTATTTACAAACTCTGGCCTTGTTGACAAGTTTTCCTTTGTCTTTTCCCCACACTACTAAACATATTTACAATACTACTAGCTTTATTATTATAGATTTAACAGATCGGAAAACAAGTAAGAGGTGAAAGAAATCAGTGACCACAGTGACAGTCTGAGAAGCACCCAGAAGTCAACATTCAAATTGTGGAAGTAATTCTGCTTTGCTAAATAATATGCTACGTAAACGTACTTGCTGCTTCCTCACCTCCAGTAACATAAAAAAGAAAGTCCATTAAATAGCAACAAGAAAGGATTGTATACAGCACCATGGGAGCAGAAAAAACAGCAAAAGACAGTACCCACATCTAGTGGCATTTGCGGTAAATCAGAAAGTGCTGTGCTCCATGGCAGGAATTGTAACAACTCTTCTGCCATTACAAAGGATCGATAGCACTGCACTGATTTTCTCTCTGTATCATTTGCAGGTGCTTGTAAAACACAATAGAATTGCAAGAGATGCCAGAAGAGACTAACCATATCAAAAACACATCCAGAAGTCAGATCATCTAGAAACTCTATCATCCAACAAATCTAATTTTAACAGAATATAGTAATGTGTTGTTCCCCATAGAGGAGTCCTACTGACTGTTTAGGAACTAAATTAGACAAGGTCTAACCAAAAGTGTTCCAAAGCCCATGGATTAAATACAAAGAAAGACCTTTCTGCTCTTTAAAAAAAAAAAAAAAAGTTATACCATTCTGTTGAACTGATAAACAAGGACATAATTATCTTCTGAGTGGTAAGCATTTTTGCAGATATTATGTAGAAAAGTTATTATTGTGTTTGGCAAAATTGCTGTACAATACAAAACAAGCACCCCTTTGCCAGCTTCTGGTGTTTCATCACTCAGGAACCATTTGCAGCTATCACTTCTGGCATATTCTTCCTGGTGTCTGTTCCATCTGCCCTGTCCTAGTGCTATGTAATACATCTTAAATTAGCCAGCTTTCTTCATAGGTCCAATAGATCAGCTTCAGTGAAATATGTGAAGTAAGAAAATAAAACAAATATGTGTCTTCCACAAAATAATTTCTGTAATGACTATGCCTCATCACGGACTTGGTGTGACTCTAGTCCACATGCTTGGGCTACTTTTTGCTAGAGAGAATAAGACCAGAGGAGCTAACAGAACATCACTAGTTCTGCCTTTGAGTCTTCATGCGTGCCAGGTATCCATCTAAATCACACCTGGTATTTCACACACAAAGACCACACAGCTGAACCCTGGTAAAAAATAAATATTGGTTGCTATGCTGTCTCTACCTGACTAATAAAATTTCATAGCTTTACATATGTTCTAGTTAAAATCAGCTCCAAGTGCTGTCAAACAAAACCTTTGCTTGTCTGGTTTCACCCTGAATGGAACAGTAATACCCGGCAGCATCTACTTCTTTCTCTTATAGAGGTAGGTGAACTGTGAAGACCTTGTAATAACGTGTGTAATTCGGCTTATATGGTTTAAAAAGGAGAAAAAAAAAAAAGAAAAGAAGGGTAAGAAGATACTGACACTGTGCGTAGTTCAACAGCTAAGAAAATCCACCCTGGAATTAATTTATTGCTTTACTACCCTTCAGGTGCATTTGTTTCAATAAAACATGCTCCTCCTGCTATGAGTTTGATTTTAAGCAATGACATGGACTCACTACTGCACATACAAGTCACTGCAAACTACACACACACTTTACACCTCCTGGTTGCAAAACAATATATAAAGCGCACAGAATCAAAGTAGTGTCACTTGCAAATTTAAAGTGTTTTTATTTCTAGTACAGGCTCATCACTGAGGAATTCAGTTACATTGCACCCAGAGCTAAAATCCTTATAAAATTTTAGAAATAATTTGATACAGCATGGTCAAAGCATTTGTTACAAAGCAATATATTTCTTTGCAATTTCTAAGACAAAATAAAATATTAATCAGAACAGATTTCCACTGTAGGATTGCTAGAATCATAGAATCATAGATTGGAAGAGACCTCTAAGATCATGAAGTCCAACCGTCAACCCATCACCATCATGCCTACTAAACCATATCCCAAAGTGCCACATCTACACTTTTTTTAAACATCTGCAGGGACGGTGACTCAACCACCACCCTGGGCAGCCTCTTCCAATGTCTGACCACTCTTTCAGTAAAGAAATTTTTCCTAATATCTAATCTAAACCTCCCCTGGAGCAACCTGAGGTCATTGCCTCTTGTCCTATCACTAGTTACCTGGGAGAAGAGACCAACACCTGCCTCACTACAACCTCCTTTCAGGTAGTTGTAGAGAGCAGTAAGGTACCCCCTCAGCCCCCTCTTCTCCAGACTAAACAGCCCCAGCTCCCTCAGCTGCTCCTCATAAGACTTGTTCTTCAGACCCCTCGTCAGCCTCATTGCCCTTCTCGGGACACGCTCCAGCATCTCAATGTCCTTCCTGTAGTGAGGGGCCCAAAAATGAACACAGCCCTCGAGTTGCAGCCTCAGCAGTTCCAAGAACAGGGGCACGATCACCTCCCTACGCCTGCTGGCCACACTATTCCTGACACAAGCCAAGATGATGCTGGCCTTCTTGGCCACCTGGGCACACTGCTGGCTCATGTTCAGCCGGCTGTCGACCAACACCCCAAGGTCCTTTTCTGCTGGGCAGTTTTCCAGCCACTCCTCCCCAAGCCTGTAGCGTTGCATGGGGTTGTTGTGACCCAAGTGCAGGACACAGCATTTGGCCTTGTTGAACCTCATACATTCGACCCTGGCCCATTGATCCAGCCTGTCCAGATCCCTCTGCAGAGCCTTCCTACCCTCAAGCAGATCAACACTCCCGCCCAGCTTGGTGTCATCTGTAGACTTACTGAGGGAGCACTCAGTCCCCTCATCCAGATCATTAATACTAGTTCATTTAAGAACTTTACTGAACTATTCTTGACTTCCTATCAGGTATTCTTGATTTCTATTTAAGAAAAAGAAGATTTTTCCAAAAGTGAAATTTGTATGTTTTGTTATCAGAGCTGAGATAATAAAATCTTATCACTCCAAACAAAGGGCAGAGGAGCACTCATAAATTCTGGAATGAAGGTTCAGGGCAAATAACAAACTGCCACCCTATCATCTGTGGCTGCAGTCTGTGGGAAGATATTTAACTATCCCTACGTTTCATTTATGTGGGCAAAATATCGGAGCTTTTCTGCACTGATGAGCTGGGGAAGAGCTATGACCTCTCACAGGGAAGAGACAAGATCAGAGAGGGAAAAATGAATCAGTCAGTTGCTCCAAGTGCAAAGTTCTACAGCACAGAGTACCAAGGAGTCAGCCATACAAAACCATGAAAGCCACAGGCACATCCTTACTAAGTGCCACAGAAATGCTGTTGGGAAGCAAGTCACACTGCTTGTGATGGTACGGGACAGCCAAGCTATAACCAAACTCACCTTCTTTAAAAGCACAGACCCCCTTTACTGTGGTGACAATCTCCATGTGCCACCTGCAATGCACAGCTAAGTAGTCCATATTGTCTCCAGCAGACAGCAAAGGTAGGCATTTGTTATCGTAGTTAAAATGATCTTTCCCTTCCTTTCAAGGCTCCTTACATTTGGCACTTGCCCGTGCTGCTGGTGACTTCTACGTGCCCACAGACACAAGCTAGAGCTCCTCCCTGCAGCAGAGCAAAGCATTTTATACACAGCAGTATTCCCTGCAAATGCCAAGGAACAGTGGCATAGCCAACGCAGGAGGCACTTTGCACAAAGCATGTTTATTAGCTGTGACACAGAGCACAGCATTTGCAAAGAGCTAAGGAAGAAGACAGCTGCTGCGGCTCCCCTAATTACCTTTCCCCAGACGTCAACAGTAATTTACAATTTGGACGATGCTGCTGGAACTAAGTACGATCTAGATCCACACACAGGCGATCCTCCTCGCTTTTATAGGCGACGTGTTATAGGAGAATTACAACTATTCAAACTGTTTCTATGAGTTAGGTTATCTCCTGTGAGGTTTTTTATTATGCATTCTCCTTTTGCTACTGGAAAATATGGAATGTGCTGTAGACAGTAATCAGATAATCACGTCTTGTTACGAGCACAAGCCAGCAGGACTTGCTATTAGAAACTCTCTATCACATCAAAATGAAGTACATTTGAGATGCTTAGTAAAAATTATGCTTCTTAACACACATTTCACAGCAGATATAAAAGATAAAAATAAAAAAAAAGTAGTATATAGAACAGGTAGAACATTAGCCTCACATATATCCAAATTCAGTTCTAAATTACTCCACTACTACAGCATTTTGAAATATTTACTGTGTTCACCTCCTGCTGTTTTGCCGCTAACCAAAACTTCAAAGAATGATCAGGAAGTCTGACAAATTAAGACATCATCAACAATTAAGATTTATTGCACAAACAGGATAAACATTTCAAATGCTTGCACTCTTGAAAAATCAAAAGCTTTCACCCTCTGGCAGTAGCTCCAAGCTGCTTTATTGACAAGAGACAACATTTAAAAAAACGACAAATGCAGTACAGAACTCAAAATGTATGCAGACACATGAAACTGCAAAGACTCAGCAGATATTCTAAGCCCAATGGTATACTTGGGTAAAGAAGTGGTAAAAAGAAATCAGAGTGAATTAGACAGAAAAGCTTTAAAATCAGGATGAGTACCCACACTATGTCTCTACTTGCAAGCACTGAGAATAGAGATGGTGTTGACTTAGAGACTCACTGTTACATGGATCCAGTAGCTTGCTGATGCTTTGTATGATAAAATAAGCACCCATCTCCAGCTTCTACAATAATGTAGAGCCATGCAAGACAAGTATCTACTCGGTGTGGTGTCCTGCTTCCCTTAGCAGATGTGCAGCATGCATTCTGCAGTTGTATTGCTACACAATTGTGTGATTCTTCTCAGCTCAAACTGAGTGTCAAATGAGAGGATGAGACTTACCCATGTTTCTCTGGACTCTCTACTGATAAGACTTCACCGCTGCTTTCGTCAATAGGAAGGATGCGAGCAATGTATTCTCCGCTTTGCTGGTAAAACTTATAAACAGCCACTTGAACTACGCATTGGTCACTGCTGCTTCTCAGCCAAGGGCTCAGGATGATGGGGCTTGACCTCTCTGATGCATTCAGAAACAGAAACGAACCTAGAACAGAAAAGGCAACAAGAAAGCTTTAAGAACAAAAAAAGAAACCAAAAAGCCTCACAGAGTGTAGATGAATACTTGTCATTTTTATGCAGCAGCTCACTCTGAAGCCCTTCCATATCTCTCAGTCAAAGATTATCTTTGCCAACTAGTTTTGAAAGTTTGCCAATTCTGTATTAAACCCATTAAGATCTTCCTAGGGAGGAAACATTTCATATCACCTTTCGATGGTCCAAAAGAAATATTGCATTTAGATTTAACTCCCAGAAGAAAAGAGATGAAATGGAAAAAGCCATAAATATTAAGAGCAGGGAAAAATAACAAACAGTAACAATAAAACTCCATCAACCAACAGACTTCCAAAGTTAAGCCCAGGCAGGTGATTAAGGAGTTCAGGCTTAGATTCTTGCTTTCATGTACCTATTCTTTCTGGACCTCACCCCCATGCCTGTAATCTCTCAGGTGTGGTCCAGACCGAAACGTTATGGCCTTGGTTCAGTGAGATCCTGACTTGACAGCTCTCATATATATTTTATTATTTTTATAATACTTTATTTCTCTCACCCAAATAAAAACCACTAATTCAATAGCTTTACTTTTGCTCTTCTATAAACAAAAAAGTGCAGTGTTTTTAAGTCATGAGAGTCGGGATAAAGGCCTGACATAATTTTATTTCTTCAACAATTCATTCCAATGTATTAATTTTACATGCAGCTAATCCACATTAAACATTTCATTATTATCCAGTACATTGACTCCCTTGGTCTAATTCTATTTCAATATGATCTGAGGCTTATCCAGTGGGACAGAGGTAATGTGTTTTCATCACACTTATGCTCATTTCAGGTAAGTCTAATTACTCCCTTTTGGCAGCCGACCAATTTACCAATTTGTCCACACAGCAAGCACACTGGGGTGTGTGGTTGGTAAATGAAAGGTGTAGTTAGGTAAATGAAAGGGACCAACCCTTGAAGCAAGAAAAATTGTGATATTCCACAGATTCTGGCAAGACTGGTCAGATAATCAAGACAACGGGATTTCATTTCCTGGAGAGTCCATTAATAAAGCCTATCCGTTAATACTTCAAACGTGCACATCTGATGAACAGTTTAATTTCATAGAGAGAGAAACTAAGGCTCAAAAGGGCTGCAATTTAAACCTCTTTTTAAGCGTGCAAGAATTTTAGCAGGAGCAGCAGCTTATTTTTGAAAATACCAAGGCTGAATCTTCAGAGGAACGATCTTCCACATCACTGAGCGTGGCGCAGCTGAGATCCAGGGTGCCTCAGAAATCCTGTGGATGGGGTTCAAATGGATCCTGCTCGCCTTCACCTCAGTGCCTAAGCTGTGGACCACAAGGTACAAACCAGCCACTCCTGTGGTAGTTCACCTCATCCTAAAACGCATCTGGTGAATCGTCCTTCAGTGTTCCCATTTCTCTCCACTGAACTGAGGGTCAAGACCTCAGATTTTAATATCTCACCATCAGATGCTGGTATAGAACAGGAGAACTGTACTCATGCTCACAGATGTCCCCTTTGAAAAAGTCTGATTTGGCAATTCATCTCACACACAGAATAACAATAGGAGGGCTAAAAATGAAACCTGGATTCCTGTCAACCACCACGTTTCCCTCCCATACACAGACTTCTCACTAGCAGCATTTTTTACATACTTGTCAAAAACAGTGTTCTTGACATTGGCATCACATTACTGACATATCTAAAACTAGAAAACATTTGTACTGAAAAAGACACACAGAAATACATAAGGTACAGCCTGCTCAGATGTTAAGGTTTGTAAACAGAGAGGAGTGAAATGTAGTCGCAGCATTTTTTTTTTTTTAATAACAAGATTCCTTTAAGTGAAAAAATAGCCTTTAATCCAGTTACTAATGGAATGGTTTGATGAGTTTAAACAAATGCTGTTATTCTCACTATTGTATATACACAGTATTTTTGCTGGTCAGTAAAATAAAAACAAAAACCCAGCCACTTGTATCATCCTTCCCTGTCTCTCCCTTTTGTTGCAAACAAAAGAGAATTAGAGCACTAAATCTTGTAGCTTTAATAGTACCGTCCCCATAAGAACACTGAAATCTGTGACATGAAAGGGAGCAAAGAGACTTCTGCTGGTGGCAGAAAGACACTAAGCCTTGCAGTAATTGCTGATGGTAACTTGCCAGGTGCAAGAGCCATTTGCTCATCTTACTGCTTGGCAACAGAGAGTCGAATTTAACAACAAAGGCAGCTCTCATTCCTTCTTCTCTTGCAGTGGTTCTAAATAAAGAGAGCTTCCACGGACAGGCCCTCTTATGCCCCAGCTTGGGGCCAGGTTTGAAACATCAGTGAAGTCTAGTAGTAGACAAGGCTAGCTAGTTGCTACAGCAAATTTGTGAGATAGTCAATAACCTCCTTTGTTTTGGCTTTTACAGTTCTACTCTCTATTTACAGGGCTCACACTTTGCAGTTGTGGCTTATTACTCATCACACAGGGCCAGTTCTACCTACTAAATTATATTGCTAGAAGGAACACAATTTTGCCATGGTGGGGGCTACCCCGGCGCACACTCCCAGAATGCTAGGAGGAACAGCCCCACACTGTGCTGTTGTGAAGCAGTGCCTAGAAAATACCTCTGAATGAGACAGCTATTACACTGTGTTGGCCTCGCCACCGGTACACAGTTTTGTCAGAAATGTCCTCCTAGTGCATACTTTTGGGAAAATTACCCACCTGGGCAAATACTAGAGCTATAACAGATTCCCTTTTTAAACTTCTGGGTTTTTTTAATTTTAAAAAAAGGAGAGAATAAACACAACTTTTTTCTCGTTTTTGAAAGCTCAACCATCTCATGGGCAACCTCCTTGTCTGCTGTGGTGTTCTCTTTGCTCTTACTGCTTGCCTAGCCCCTAAATGCTAAGGGAAGAACTGTCAGAGCTGCATTTGGCTCTGGCGTTATTGGAACTGTTTCCAAAGTTGACTTGAGGTATACTTGCTACGAAACCACACAGAAAGCGCAGAGGCTTTGTTACAAAGCAGAATTTGAAAATTCCTGTTCATGCACTGCAAGTTAGATCTGCTTATTACAGAGCAGACCGCTGAGTTCCTATAGTAATCTGGCCTGACATTTGCAGTGTACATTAACATCGCACATACTCTTTTCCACGTAAGCAATAGACTCAAAACACCAATTCAGACAAACCCAATTTCATGAATTTGCTGTCTCCCAAGCATACATGACATATCTGTCAGTCAACTGCATACACAGACACATACACAAAGACAACAACCCGCTGACAGAGGCCCAAATCCTCTTTCATTAAAGTTGACAGGACTCACACTACTGAAATCAATGGTGCTAAACGCCACAAAGGAACAATTAACGTGTCTGGAGATAGAAATAATACATTTTGAACACAAATCCTTACAGTTCTCCCTTCCCTCAAAGGCAAAATTTCTCAGTCATGGCTTGCCACTGTTTCATGCGACGGCCTCCCATGGGATCAATATAAATATCGTTTCCAGGATCAGATTAGAGACCGCTACTTAGAAAGAGTTAAAAGATCACATGCAGAGCAATTCCCCATCCACACTGAGGGACAGAAGAATATTCTGTTTTGCACCAATGGACTTTCTGGGCAAAATTAGGAGCTACTTGTTCACTTGTACTTATCTCCAGTGTGAGGGAATCCATGTGGCATGCTCTGAGCAAATTGTGTACATCCGTAGGACTCTAAGGTTCCAGTTATAAATTTCCTTACGCTTATATTCCCCTGTTAGCTTACAGCTCTAATAAGGCTCTTGGGATCTTCCTGGGTGAACAGCTAGAAAAAGCACCGTAGCCTCAAACAAACTTCTGCTGCTATTTAGATATCAAGGGATATAAGCTGCGACAAAAGGCCCCTTCATGGTACACGCTGTCAATGTCATGTTCTGCTTCTCCGGACTCTGAAGGGTCTATTTGCTTTTCACAAAGATGCTCACCAATGAGTCATCTCAGGAGTCTTCTGCTACAGGTTTTAAATCTGACTGACTGCACAGTGCAATGCTGATATTAAAGAGAGGCAGTTAAAATAATCACATTGTAACTAGCTACACAGCCACAGACCCAGGCACTTAGCACTGCCTGAGCTCATTCATCATCATCAAACAGAACCATGCAGTTGCAGAGGGAACAGCATTCACTATTTTGTACCAAATACACCTATGTTTGCATTATAAGACAGAAACCCTCCTAGTTGATATAGCTCTGTGCTGTTTCAGAAACTGCTGGTCTAAATGCAAATACTTTATTTTCCACATTCCCCTTAAACACTCACAAACTGTACATGGCTTCTAATCATATTTATCCCTATTTTTTTAATACCTGCAGTCATAATGCAGTGGTTTTACTCATCCTTATGTGTTGTGTCTGATAACATCTCTGGCAACTTGCTGTCACTTCACACAAACACACATCAAAAGATATTTATGCTTAAGCACAGGGAATTAGTGCAGCTGAGATAAAATGAATATTACAAGACAAATTAATATATCCTGCAAGAAAAAATGCTGTTGATCCTTTGGAAGCTTTTTTACAACATTTTAATATTCGTGTGACAAAAAGGGAAGGATGGCTTATCAGGTTAGTAGCAAGATGTTTTTGAGATGATGAAGACATCTTCAAGTTGCACCGTTCAGGACTAATGAGGTAACAGAGATATTTGTAAACAAGAAAACTGATGCTAATGTACTATGCATGTACAGATACATTACGAATAAAGCACCTGTCCAAAGAAGTTTTCAAATGAAGGGGTACACATTGGTAACACTACAATTCAAAACCACACCAGCAACAAAGCGCATTCCCACAATCTCTGGCCCGACATCCTTGTCCAATACAGATGCACAAAACATCTGAAACTCACACCAGTGAATGCTGAGGCAACCCTGCGCTGTTCAAAACATAGAGCCATCACCTGGCCCTAGGAACTGGGCAAACTTAGTGTCCTATTGTTAGCCCCTTTAAAAGCTGGTCATCTGATAGCTACCCAATAGCTTTGAATGCACTCTGCTAACTGCTCATACCCTAAATCCTTCCTACTCAGTCTCTGGGTCAATGCAATATAGAGTCAGGTCAAGTTCTACTAAACAACCTCAAGATGCCCAGCGAGGTCAGTACAACCTATTGCATCCTTTGACCTTTCTGAGGCAGCGGTCTAGGAAAAATGGCTGCAGCCCAAAAAGACAGCAGCCTGAGAAGTTACAATGAAAAATTATGTTCTCCAGGAAAGTGTTAACTGCAGAAAACAGCAACCAGATCTTCTGGGACAAACACATGGAGGCAAATCCTCATCTTGCACCTGAGATCTAGGATTTCCAGCATGAGGTGTTCTTGTATACCTGATATCACACAATCAAATACAATCCTGAAGACATGACATCAAACAGGGCAATAGGACATAAACATCAGTTACAGAAGTGGCATGCATTAGAATTCATGAAAAGAGAAGTTCACATTATTTGAAAACAATATTTAGCAACACATCCAAACCAATAATACACACAGAGCAGACATCCAGATACCTGATATGAAATAAAGTGCCCCCATGCCAATTCAGGCAGATTTCTTCCCTAATAACTAAAGACCACAGGTTTGTTATTTTAACTTACTTTCTTGAAAAGCAAGGCTCAAAACATAGCTACGCTGAGTTAATCTGATCACAGTTGTAAAGCAGCAATTTAACAATCCTTTGCAAAACTGGCAGATTTTTATTCTGAACATAAACTCCATCTTCCTACTAAAAGGATTTTATTACATTTCACGTACAAGTTCAATACTCTACCAGATTAAATTAGAGCTGTAAAAACTATTAACAGTCAACGTCTGCTGGGGACTGTACAGTAGAAAAAAAAAAAACTTAAATCAAGTTTTATGATCTCTGGAGATGCTGACTGGAGACAACGTTTCCATTAGTATCACAAAACATCTCACAGAGCTGGTCTTTGGATTCTTCATTTTACACAGCTTCCAAAGTAACTATTCAAGCATAACTCTCCTAGCAGGAGCTCAGTAGTTGGCAAAAGCCATGGAAGAACTGGGCGCTACCTGAGCAACAACATTAAGAAAAAATATTGTTGTACTTTTTCTAGGCTTATTTATGCAGATTTTCTAATTGCCTCATCAAGACTCCAAAATGTGCTGAACACTAAGAATGTGAATAGTCTCCAGTGCTGAGTGCAATGTGACTGCATAAGCACCAGAAGATTTGCAACATGCTATACTTGCACCTGACTTAAAATTCATGAAGGTAACAGCCTTTGAATTATTACAAAATTTGGAGCTGAACAATTCTTAACAATCTAATTACGGTAATTGGATGATATCTCACCTCTTTTGAAGTCAAACAGAGTTCTTGCTATTAGCTTAAATAGAACCAGGATTTCGCTTCTAATACCTTGCAGGGATGTGAGCACGTTTCTCAGGATGATGCAAGAGCAATTCAGAAACGCTAATGAATTCATACTACCTCTTGTGAGCATGTAATACATTTCACAAATGGACAACTTATGTCAGACATTAAACAACCGCAAAGAGTATGTGGCCAAGACTGGTATCAGAGCAGAGATCTGCAAGTCAAAGGTCTTTAAAATTACCTCCTATTCAAGTATTTTTCATTTCCTAGATGTAAAGAGGAAGGCCAATATTCCACCAAAACAAAATAAAGTCAAATTCTGTCCTCTCACTACAGCATCAAGCAAATTTGATTTGCCCCATATGATTTCTATTAAATTCAAAGACTTCACTCATATAAAACCTTCTCCCTCAAACAACCAGTATTGACTGTGATCCTTGAGAACTGCAGCAGTGCTACAGAAACATAATTTGAAGTTAGGAAAGACAAGAGTCCTCTTCTCTCACACTTCAGTCCCAGAAACTTTCCTTATTAATTTACCTATTCTCTTAGAGGCAATCCTGAAGACCGACATGCAGAGGGAGCAGTCTGCTAGCAGTGACCTTCACACAGCTCTTTTACAGGTTTCCCCTGTTGCTTCTCTGAACTCAGGCGTGGTGTGTGAGCTGAAGTCCAAAGGAACACTATTATAAAACTTTATTACTGTTTATCAGTTTAAATTCCAACAATCCCTAGCATACCCACATGGAAAGCTAAATCCCATCACACCACTCACTTTAGATAGACAACAATAAAAGATGTTTTTCTCACAGAGCATTTTACATCCATTTTTTCAAAAGGAAAAAGTCAGAAGCAAGAAGAAAACAATTAAAAGCTCCAGGTATTGCCTTCCATAATGGGAGCTAGAGCCAGATGCTTTTACAGCCCAATTCCTGAATGACTCAGCAGTGTTTGCTCCCAGCTGAAAAGCACTGAACTGAAAAAAGTAGTTAGTTAATTAAAAACTTAAAATTCAATGCTGAAATTAAAATCTTTCCTAGAGAATGACAAAAGAGTGTTTAAATAATTCATCTTTGCACAGCTGATTAACCAATATGCATCTTTTCTTTTGCTGCTGACAGAGGTGAATGGCAAGTTACTTTTGAGATCTCTGTTCTGAGACTAGAGGATGGCAGAATTTTCTGTCATCATGAACAAGACAGACAGACTGACCGACCTAAAGGGAAAGCTAAGAGGAAGCTGGTTCTGTCAATAAAAACAGAGGCAGAATTCCTGTTCATTACTTTACAGTGTGCACAGTAGTTAAGGGGAGGGTGTAAAGGAAGCCTAATGCTGTGCCTCTAGTTGCCACTTTGTTCTCAAGTGTGCTTGTTCGATTACACCCAGGAAGCTGGAAGCCTAAAAATTAAGAAGTTTGACAATACACTGACGCAAAACAGCTGAACAGAAACGTGCCTGGAACAGAATGGATATTGCAACAACTCACAGTTCAGTAACGTCAGAGACCACAGGTATCTCACCATCCAGGTCATGGATAAGCATATTGAGCACTACCAGCCCTGATACTGGCTCCTAGGGCCAGCTCTGCTCCATGCTGGCTGCCACTAGGCATGAAGCCACCAAATATTATTAGCCTGAGAGCCCCAAAGTCCAGCCAGTATTCAGCCTGTCCGACAGCCTGCTCACCCATCCAGACCGCCTCAGCTCCCACATGACAATGCTGGGGATGACAGTGCCTAAAGCCTTACTAAAGTCAAGGTGAAGTACAACCATGGTTTCTCCTTTGCTCACACAGCCAGTCATTTGACACAGAAGGACATCAGGCTGGTGAACTATGATTTGTCCCCGGCAAATCCATGTTAAGTGTTCCCAATTATTTTCTTGTCCTCCACCTGTGTGGGAATGGAGTCCAAGAGAATATGCTCCATGTTCTTTCTAAGGACTGATATGATGCAGACCAGCCTATAGTTCTCCTAGTCCTGCATCTTGCCCTTCTTCAAAATCAACACGCTACTATGTATGTTCACTATGAGGTTCTCAAGGACCTCCTTCAATTGCAATGATCTCTCATAGATTTTTAGATACAGCACCTTTGGGTGTACCCAGTCCCAGGGATTTGAATGCATCCAACTTCTCTAAAGTAGCCCCTAACTTTGTGCTCTCCTAATCCTGGCTGCCCCTTTCTTCAAGCCATGCTGCTACTTGCCACAGTCTGGGGGCTGTCTTTGCATCTAAATGCAAAAGAAAGTCACTAATTACTTCCACCTTTGCTTCCACCAGTATCATCTGTCACTAGGTTGTGTTGTCACCTCCTTGTAAAAATGCTTCAATATGTACCAAGGAAGACCATTTTAAATAATTTTTAATACTTTTTTTTTTTAATAGGGTCTAGGAATCTTACTGAAGGCCAGACCTCTTTACAGAGAATACTTTAGTAAGTCATTGCACCAAAGAGTCCAAGAGAATGAGGGCTGTCCAAGAGACAGCTGGCAGCTATGAAGGGGCAGACCTTCACAATGGCACACAAGAAAAAAAGAGGAGCTTTTCCACACGACAGTCACATCAACAGTGACCATTAAAGAACACGTATCTCAAAATATTTTTGCTACAATACCAAACCTTAATTCCTGTGCCTTGTCTCTTCAGTTTGCTATTCTTACCGTGATTGCAGTGTGATTCACTTAGAAATTACATTTCTGCTGAGGAAGAGTCATTTCTTCTTTACTTATTCTGCAAACTGCCTATCACGCTTCTGGGCTGTGGATACAATTAACTGACTGAAATAATAAGGATGCTGCTTTTTCCAGTGCAGACAACCAAACCCTCCACTCTTCTTGAGACAAATACCCATGGGGCTTCAGTGTAGGTTTCACATGAGTACAAACTGTAAAAGTTCAAGCTCTCGATCAACTTTATGGATGAAAGACTGTACAGTTCTTTCGCTCTCAAAACAAAAAACACAGCCACAGGGCATCTGGCCACTAAACAAGGCATGCCAATCATCTCACATTTTGTGGTCCTACCTTTAGTATGCCTTTTAAATCAATTCTACTTCTCAAGAGATAGATGTTTGTCTCAGAAAATAACAAATTTGGACAGTACAAAGCCCAGTTATAATGGAGAAATTTTAACTGAAATTCAATTAAACAGCACTAACTGTTATACATCATAGGAGTTTTCTTCTTCATGGAACAATCAGAAAATATTTAAATTTCTGAAATGTCATCACAACCCTACCAAGCATTTCTGCCTCACAATCAAACTGAAGAAGACACATACACTATTGCTGGGGGAGACGTGGATGGAGGTGTATCCGCAAACTGGTACAAGACTCTTCTGACCAACTACATTCACTTTTCAGACTTACTGAAACTACCTAATGAGAGGAATAAAAAAAAAAATAAAAATCAAATAGTCAGACTTATCATTCTGTTGGCATCCTGAACAAATTACCTTTAGCTCACTGACATTCTAATTTTCTAGAAACAGACATAGTTATGCTAAGAAGGTTACGACTTGTGTATCTATCTTGGTTACAATTATTCCATCCTCTTTTCAGTTCCCTAAGATATAGCGTAAATGAGAAATTCCACTCTATTTGTTTTCTGTTGGCTGTAGACTGAGAGAACTACTGCCTTATTAAAGACTATCTTCCTACTCTAGTTTTTGCCTGGAGATAACGGAACAAGGACTGGATGGCAGGGTGAGTTGGAAATGGATTGTGGCTCATAACGTGGATTTTACACAGCCTGGGATAGCACTCGGGAGGTTAAAACCTGGCTCTGCCTGACAGAGTGATTCCAGCTGATGGTTTCAGTGAGTCCTCATCACAAAGCCATTACCGTTATCAGTACTGAAGCGAGACACCTTGGTGAGGCAGCGTAAACGAAACTTGTGTGGTTCCTGTACTGCAGATACATAGTGAATTTTGACCTCAGTACTGTCTCATTCTGTCTGCACTAAGCCCTAAATGCCTCCCAGTGCTTATCCTGATGGAGCAAAAACCTAGTGAATGTTACTTTTGAAATGAACAGGTACATCACATAGCATTTGCAAGAGGTACAGAAGTGATTTAGAAGCCAAAGAGGTCTGGGCCATGAGTGGGGATGGCTTACCTTAACACAACTATCCTTGCCCTCAGCTTGTCACTCTGACAATAGATGACAGACCTGCTAGTGAAGCACTAGTAGAAACCCCTCATCTCACAAACCGATGCATTATGGTAAACTGGTGCAGTGTTTTATGCAATATGGTATAGATGAAAGTAAAAAGTAAGCAGAGTAAATTTAAGGTACTTCTGGGAAACCACCCACGCTGTCTTTAAATTCATAAGGTCGCTGGTGTTCTACAGAGCGACAAGGAAAGATGCTTAGGACTTAGTTTTAATAAGGCTGCTTCTAAAAGCCTGTACTGTAAATCACCATATTATTTAGAGAGGAAAGATCTTACCTGTTAATTCACTTTTACACCATTCATGTAATTTGCCTACATTTTGCATTTCACCCCCCGGTCAGTTTTCTTTGCATGACTGTGCTGCCTTCCTTTTCTAATTGGAGGCATTAGCACAAGGCTGCCAAAACTTGTGGCAAGGGATAAGCTATTTAAACCCAGACAAGATTCCACTTTCTTTGACTTCAAACAAAACCTTATGACCACCTGTCAAATGATCCAAGGTTCAATAAACCCATGTTTTTTGAAAGCATCACTTCTGGCCTTAAATCAGTCTGACAGCCTTCTTTTAAGGATGGAAAATAAACTCCCCTAGGAATAAGCTAGCGGAGGCAGCAGACATGTAAGCTGTAATACAACAATGAAGAGTAAACAGAGAGTTCTCCTATTGCTTGTGACATCCAGCCACATAGGATTTACCACGATAGCTTTTCAATAACCTGAGTCCCACACAGAGCGAATGCACTATGGGCTGGTACAAAGTGGTTGGCAGAGACTCCATAAAGGTTACAAGAGAATTCCAAGCTTCACTGAGTAACTCTCCCTCTGTCTTTCCCTTTTAGATAAAGGTAAATATTGCAAGGTCACATGCAGTAGAAATACACTGCTGACAGCACATCACTGTGGAGGCACTAATAAGCCCAGAGGTATTTGTGCATATACGTTATATTTGACAGCATGCACTTTTACAGTTCCTGCAGACAGTATTTTGCATCCTAACTGGCAAGGTTTTAATGTTTTTTTTACAGAACTGTTTTTTAAAAGAAGGGAATAACATGTTTCTTCTGTTCATTACAAATGCAGAACTGATCCTGAAGGGAACACTGCAGAGACTTTCAGGCTGAAGAGGCTTTCAAACCATTTCCATCTTTGAAGATGAGCTATCAAGGTACTTAATTTAGTTAAGTTTCAGTATGGCTGTAGCCCTTGTTCTAGACAGAGTTCATAGTTGTTGGTTTTTCTTTTTTCCCCTTTAGGACAAATGTGTAAAAGGAAATAAACAGAACTGCTGAAACAGAAAAAAAGCTGCCTTCTTTTAGCAGTCTTCAACGCTGAACAACTAGCACCCACATGACTCTTGTATTAAGAGAAAAGGTGCAGCAGTAACTTTCAGTTCTTGGCATTCTTGTAGGAAAATCAACTGAATTGCAACTCTGAATACAGGCAGACAGAGACAAGAACAATAGTGGTGAGGACATCAGCATCCTCTCTTCAAGCCTATAATTCAGCGTTCAAGCACAGATAGATGAGATGGGGAATCTTAGGACCTTTTCAGTTTGAGCTACCTGATATTCAAAGCCTCTGACAGAAGTTAAGCACACCTACCTGCCAGCCAAAACTGACAGACCTGGCTCACAGTGATCACTGCTTGCTATCCTACAGGCACCAGCACCTTCCAGACCGCAACCAAATTCAACACTAATAAAAGTGTCAGTGAGTCTCAATTTTTAAAATTTGCATAGGAAGTAGTATTAAGGCCAGTACAAGCATTATATCTTCCTTTATTTGGAAACAGCATACAACTAGAACTTGGTAGTCTTTTTACATCACCACACAGCCCACAAAGCCAAGAAAATCCTCTCTTGAGAAAATACTAACCTGGTACAGCTAGATGGAAATCAGATGACACCTTGTATTACAGTAAAAGCATCAGCTTTGTAGTAAACGAAGCATACAAGACCCAAACCACACCAAACAGAGTGGTGAGGAATTATATACAAAGCCATAAAAGACAGCCTGCATGATCCTATACTGTTCAGCCTGCAGTCCTCAAATTAAGAAGGCAATATACATCAAACTCAATTTGATGCCATTGCTGCTTATACTAAAGGGTGTTCAAGGGTTTGACATGAGCCTGCTATCTGCAGGTTGTAATACCTTTTGTGTGGGAGATGAAGGCTGATCAAGGATTACGGTTCATAAACACTTGGAACATAAACCATTCTGAAATATAACAACACTCAAAAGAACCAAAATATTTCATATTTTCTAGGGAGCTTCAGTACTGGGTAAAGTTAACATCACCTACACTATAGCATACAGAATAATCTTGGCTTTGTAGAAATAATGGGGACAATTTGTTCCTTGGCCTCTACACTTCCAGCAGGGCTATCAATTTATGACAGAGGGTTTCTGTCATGTGGATACTTACCCAGTTGGAAACCGAGTTGCAGCTGATATTTATTTCATGTAGATCATTCTAAAACCTTCACAGCTGGTAAATTTTGGCCTTTATAATTCAGATACTTATAATGTAGTACTTTTCCTCCCCAGCCAGCTGCTTCAAAAAAATCAGATCATATCTGCCTTTCCATTTTGTCAATGATGCACCCTCTCACAGAAGCTGACACTTTCTTCAGCTTTGCAGTTATTATTTCCGACAGATTAGGAAGACACCCCCCCTTAACACTCAGTGTATCAGGTGATACTTAAGAGGATCTCAATTATAAGAGAACTGTCAGATTTATGGGGAAAAGCATTAATGACTTATCATAGTTCCTTGATACCAAAGTCCACTTGAAACTAAAACCTTTATACAGTGAGAAAATAAAGACACATTTAGCCTAACCTTTATTCTTCTACAGCTAGCAAATTATCCTACTTCTATTGTGAATAAAATCAGTCTTTACCTTCTGTAAGCAAAAGAACTATTCCACGCTTTCCCTCTCCCTCTCAGAGCATGTACTTTCATACACAGAGTACTAAGCCTACTAACTACACCACTCCTCACATGCACATGGCACCTGCTGCACGGAGAGAACAAGGAAGCAGCTCACATACAGAGCATGTGTGCGTCCTGGTTTTTACTTCATAGTAGCTTGTATGAGGCCATGTTTTGGATTTGTGATGAAAACAGTCTCGATAACCCAGGGATGTTTTAGTTATTCCTAAGCAGTACTTACACAGCATCAAGGGCTTTTCTGCTCCTCTGACCGCCTCGCCAGCGAGCAGGCTGGAGGTGCACAAGACTCTGGGAGGGGACACTGCCGGGAAAGCTGACCCCCACTGACCAGAGGGATAACCCACAGCACACAACGCAGTGTTCAGCATATAAAGCAGAGGGCAGAAGAAGGAACTGGGGGGAGACATTCAGAGTGATGGCGTTTGCCTTCCCAAGTAACCGTTAAGTGTGGTGGAGCCCTGCTTTCCTGGGGGTGGCAGAACACCTGCCTGCTGACGGGAAGTAGTGAATGAATTCTGTGATTCTGTGAATTCCTTGTTGTGGTTTGCTTGCGTGCACGGCTTTTGCTTTACCTGTCAAACTGTCTTTCTCTTAACCCATGAGTTTTCTCACTTTTACCCTTTCAAGTCTCTCCCCCATCCCACCAGGAGTGGAGGAGAATTGAGTGAGTGACTGTGTGGTGCTTAGATGGCCACTGGGTTTAAACCATGACAGTGTGTAACTGCCTGAAAGGAAGAATTTCCAGCATCAGGCTGCTACTTGTTGATGGGGTAAAAACACTTGAAAGATAGTATTCTGACATCGCACTATTTGGCGACATTTTAATCTATCTCCTGGATTTGTTTAGAAGGTTCAAATAAGCACGCTTGCATACTTTGTCAGCCTATAATTTAGTACTGCTTTTCCTGTTCCATGCAAAGGTAGCTTCCATACATATATACCTATAAATTTAATACTCCTAGTACATTGAGAGGATATATAGTTTAAAAAAGAAATCTGTGTTTTTTTATTAAAGCAAATAATTTTTTCCAGCCAGCTCTCCTTACCTCACTGTGCCTGAAACAGTCATGTTGACAGGCGATTGCTTTGTGCTACCTTGATAACAAGCCAATTACAAAGTATCTGAAAAAAACGGCCTCCTATAAAATTATACTGTAGTTAATGAAGCACAGATACTGCCCCTAAAATGGAAAAGAAAACCAAAAAACAAAACACAACAATCCAGAAACCTGACTATTCGATGTACTAGTAATCTGGCCATGAAATGATAAAGGTTTGACATCCCATAAATTGCAAGCATCGAGTTTGGCTGTCGGGAAATTGCTTGCATACAAGTCATCTCAAATCCAATAAGCTTTCCTGAAAGTTTGATTATAAGTGAGATCATAACTCTATTATATTAATCACTGCAGAAGCAGCAGACAAAAAACACCCATACCAGACAACACCCTAATTGAGAACAATAAGAAAGATGAATAACATATGGTAGTTCACATAGGTGCCATGGCTTTGTAACTGCTAAATTCAATTAAAGGAAAAAGAAGTCAGAGATTCTGCTACTGCTATGATTTGCATATTGCAGTTCAAAAAAGAAAGCCTTTCAAAAACTAGACCGTACTGACATCAACCCTACAATATTCGCAGCAAAAGAGTCTGAAAGTTTTTGGATAA
Organism: Opisthocomus hoazin; assembly: GCF_030867145.1. NCBI lineage: Eukaryota > Metazoa > Chordata > Aves > Opisthocomiformes > Opisthocomidae > Opisthocomus > Opisthocomus hoazin. The sequence continues at coordinate 34,171,924 of NC_134415.1, read as the reverse complement.
TAAATGTCAATATGAATTTGTGGCAAATATGCATACATTACAGGAGAATTGTACATAAAAGCCACAAGTATTTTGCATTTCTGTAGCCCTTTTCATCTGAGGCTTAAAATGTGATTCACAATACATTAATTCTCTGTACCTACCTCATGTAAGCAGATGTCATACTGGGATTTAATTTGCCTACCAGGAAGAGCACCACATTTTGAGAAAAGGCTGGCAAGTCTTTAATGCCAGCAAGTAACACCACGAAACAGGATAAGCAATGAAGTAGCTTTTATTCAACTAAGTAAGATCTAGAGAGAGGAATGTACCCCCAACATCAAGACCTCACCTATGATCTGCAACCTTCTTTTACCAAAACACATTTGTCCGCTGCTTAGGCAAAAGAAATAACACTTTCTTGAAATTTCATAAACATTACAAATCCTCATAAAGGAGGAATACCTTTACACTTTGCCATTTTGCTGCTGAAGGCAGTCTACCTCCTTCACTCATGTCCTCGCTGTGGCAAGTACATAATACATTAGCTCACAAAATGACACATTTTGCCCCGGGGGAGAAAGATGGAGAAGAAACAAAATGCTACTGATGTTACTGCAATTGGTCATTCAGAGACTCTGACTACCAACACACCTCATAGAGATGTTCTTCAGAAATGTGCCCACCTACGTAATTAACGGAGGAGCTAAACAGACACGTAACTATCATGGCACACAGGCATGAACATGTAATCTGACTGAGGACTTTTCACAGCTAAATTGCAAAGATAGCAAGGCAATGGCAACAGGCTGCAAGGTGAGTACCTACAGAATAAGACAGAACCAAGATCATGGAAACTTAAATTTATTCTAAGCTAAAGTGCAAGACACTGAAGGTTTGTTGGTGGGCTTGTCTCTCAAAATATTATTTTTCAGTATTTTCTTAAGACTAATTTTTAAAAGCCTAAACAAATGAATGACTTAAAATGAATTAGCATTAAGCATACAGAGATCATTAACAAGCTAAACAGCACTATGCTTCCAGGGCACCATGCCGCCTCCAGCCAAACCTCATTATCCTCCTGAACTCTAGCTAGAGAATAAATAGATTGACCTATTTATTTCATGTCTAAATTTTATTAGAGGATTAGCTTACTTATTTAGCATTCCGCAATGGCAGCAGCAAAGGTATTTGTACTCTGTGAAGTGGTCTAGGAGAGGTAAAGAGGACGACTGAATGAACTTTGTGACAATGCAAATTCCTGTAATCAATATCACTTCTTGTATGTATCCCTCTTTCTGCTCTAGCTACTCACACACAGCAGCTTTCTTGCTGGTCTCACACTCTCAGTCTTAAATCATTGTTACTTATTTTGCATTCTTCTTTCCAACTGTGGTATTCTTCTATCCTGTGCACACCGGTTTCTCTTTAGCTATTCCCTTCTCTGCTGCAAGTAGTCTTGCTGATACTTCATCATCTCTACCAGCTTCTAAATCCTGCTTGCCACCAAGATCCTCTACTAACTTCCCTCTCTCTCCCTTCTTTGGGATTCAGCCATGGAACCAAAGATCAATCAGATACCAGACAAGCACTATCATCAGATTAAGTTTACCACAGCTGCATGTTCCGTTGCCTGTAATGAGCAAAACTAATGGAAAAAAAAAAAAAAAAAGGGAAAACATCATGAAATATTTGACAACCATCCAAATTTATCTCTGTGACCAAGCTATGCTAGAAGGGATGCACAGCCTAATAAATGCATAATAAAGTCTGTAGAAGCCAAGGCCATAACTCAAGCGTGATCTGGCTTCCGGCACAGCAGACCCAGCAGCAGAGACTGCCTTTGAGGAAGTACAACTACCACACAGTTCAAGTCTCAGTTCTGAAGCATACTTTGTGCTCTTTGGTGAGGATTTTTTGTTTGCTTATTTTTAAAGGCAACTGAAGCAGGAGTCCTAAAGCAAACTTGACATTAATAGCATGAGCAAGTGAAAGACGATGCTGAGTCTGTGCGACATTTCATCAGGCTGATAATGCCAGCTGGCCACTCACATAGAATCATGGAATGGTTTGGGTTGGCAGGGACCTTAAAGATCACCTAGTTCCAACCCTTCTGGCATGAGCAAGGACACCTTCCACTAGACCAGGTCGCTCAAAGTCCCATCCAACCTGGCCTTGAACACTTCCAGGAGGGGGCAGCCACAGCTTCTCTGGGCTACCTGTTCCAGTGCCTCACCACCCTCATAGTGAAGAATTTCTTGCTTGTATCGAATCTAAATTGACCCTCTTTCAGTTTAAAGCCATTACCCCTTGTCCTATCACTACATGCTGTTGTAAAAAGTCCCTCTCCAGCTTTCTTGTAGGCCCCTTCAGCTACTCTCAGGCTGCAGTAAGGTCTCCCAGCAGCCTTCTCTTCTCCAGGCTGAACAGCCCCAACTCTCTCCACCTTTCCTCATAGGAGAGGTACTCCAGCCCCTGATCACTTTTGTGGCCCTCCTCTGGACCAGCTCCAACAGGTCCACGTCCATCCTGTGCTGAGGGCAAGCATGCCCCAAGCCCTTCAGAACACCAGTTTCTTTTACAAGTTTTTCTATGTACTTCTGATCCTACATTATTGCCTCAGTCTTCCTTCTTTCCTTGGCAGAAATGAGCACTTATCCCCAGCTACATTTGACCCTTACAACTTGGTGGACAGACAATCATCACATGCAAATCTACTGGAATGCTGAAACAAGCAGGTCTCCCCACTACAAACTCTGCCCCGGAAGGTGGTGGTATCACAGCAACAGTGGCAAAAGCACAAGTGTTCAAAAAGCATTTTTTCCACCCATACTCAATTTGTAAAAATCACAGCTAGACTTTAAGAACTTTATACGACAAGAAAACACTGAAAGGCAATCAGAAATATTTCCTAATGAGTAAATGCAATCCTACACAAAAAAAACAAAACAAAAAAAACCACACACACCAAAACCTTGGCCTGATCCAAAGAGCATAGAAATTATTGGAAAAGTTTCCTTTGAAACATCTGGGATTTGTAGTCTTCTCGCTTGCTTCAGGAAGCTTTGAAATAACCTTTTTTCATGTAATCTTCTTCTACAATAGGAGTGGCTTTTAAACTAATTTAGTACTTCCCCTCCCCAGGAATAGGGAACTTGGAAACCCCTGTACTACATATAATACGAATCATGAAATGTACCTCTGGTGGGTCTTGTTTTGTTTTAAATACAGCTGGTCTTTGTAGCACATCTGATGAAGGCATTTCTAAGGTGCACATTGCCATAACTGAATAATGTAGGAATATTCTATTAATTTAGCCATGAATTATCTGCAAACAGATGGAAAGTTTTTACAAACATGTTCTGTACTAGAAATTATTTGACGAGTGTTTTGTGTGCAATATAGATTGCTCTTCAACTGCTTAGGAAGTACGTGTCTTAGAATTCAATATTCTTAATTCACTGTTTGAACTTTTATATTTGCACTGTAATGCAAATGCACCCTCTGACTGAATGAGCATTAACTCTTAGGAGACAACACTCTTTTCCAGCACCGACTGCCTGAATGCAGCACTTCCATGCAAAGCAAAAAAACATAAAAGATGCAGCTCGCTCCTAAGAAGAGTCAGACAGGAGAAGATTAAGCCACTATACCAATAAGCTATTTCAAATAGAAATCTTTAGATGAGCAAGCAGCAGGCTTAAGACAGTGTTTGTAAAAGCACTCCATTCTCCAGGTAAAAGACTGCTCACTACATGCTGGTCATCTTACTACTGGAGACCTCCCCTTTACCAGAGTTAGGGTGCAGAATACTCATCTGAACCTGGACTGCAGGCTTTCCTTAAAAATCCTACTTACCAGGTTCCTATCCTACAATGCACTCCGTGATGTCCTACTGATTTAGTCCCACTAGCCAGCTATGCAGCTACAAGTTTTGCTACACTCAGAGTTGCTTGGGTGTGGAGGGTGTGTATTTTTCAGTTGCGTTGAAGGAAACTGGGAAGCTTTTGAAAACTACTGTCCTGTATTTTTTGGAAAGAGATTGGAATAAACATAGTGTTCACAGCCAATCTCCCAACTCTAAGTACGAAAATCCTTGCTTCTCTTCGAACAAGGATATTGGTCAAAATTTAAGAAAGTGTCCCCATGTACTACCTTGCTACCATGATACGAATCCACTCTAAGGACTGACTGACAGGCTAGCCCAGAATCTTTGGCTTCACTGCTGAAGCTGTCAACAGAGATGGCCAATTAGTGCTAGCTCCTGTGGACAGATCTTTGATGCAAAAGACAAGAGTTCTTCACCACATTTCCCGCTATCAAACATCCTGCAGATGGCGATGACTTCCAGAATCTGGTGACCAGCTGAATTCAAACCCGTGACCCAGGTTTGAAAAGGTCTCAAACCTATTACCAAACTCCTGTCTTACCAATATTGTTACTGTCGTGAAGGCAGAAAGCTAGTCCTATCAGTTTACCATTCTGCACCCAAGCACACACCTGTACTGGCAAGGAAGGAAAGAGCACTTCTCCAATCATTTTACTTTGTTTCGAGTTCCCCACTTGCAAAATGATAGAGGTGCCAAATAGAAGCCTTGGCCAATTGCATAAATCAGATTTCACTTAAGTAACTAATGTCAGCCTTGGGGGAGGGGAAGAAGGATATTAAGTGATCATTTCCAGCACATTTTTTGTGCTTCAAAAGCATTTGAAAGAATATAGATCAAAGACGAATATGAACTGGCAAAGCTAATTCATTGCCTAGCTGTTTCATTTCAGTTGCATCTTCCCCAATCTCCTCAGCCAGGTAACATGGCCTTTCCTTGAAAGTTACACAACAAATCAAGTAAGTGGGTGCTGGGGAGAAAAGAAGAGGGGAGGAGAGGCAAAATTTATTGCTGCCTAAAAGGGAAGGTGACTCATAAGAGAGTGGTATTAACAAAGTGACAGTATGAGATGAAGAGCGAGTGCTTTGAACTCATTCTAATGATCTAATGACTAATATAATCCATTAAGAAAAGCAAGGGCAAGATCTTTTTCACTGATTAACGTTGTACCTTATCCTTGTTTTTAATAAAAAATTTAATATATACTGCTCCTCAGCTATCTGCATGTTTAATTAAAATGCTGAAAGCTTCCAGAAAGTGTTCATTTCATTCCATCAGATGAAATAGTGAAGTATCCAACCCTTCACCATGGATCTTGAAGCAGTAGCAGAAAGTGAGAAGAAAAGAGAAAAAGGAAGAACTGTATCACACTAAACACAAGAACACCCACCGGCTTAGCGGTGTACCTGTTCAGTATGGTAACATACTAGACAAATACTACAACAATTTAACACTAATATTTTATGAAGCAGATATTTTATTAAAGCTAGAAATAGCATAAAATACTTGAAAAATATTAAAATTCTGCTCTTATACTTCAATGATGTATAAATGAATGCAATTCACTTTTAGGGACATGAACTTCATACAAACATAACCACAATATTAAAAAAAACCCCAACAAACTCTACAGTTGCCATTTACTCTACAACTGTATATGAATCTCTTAGGCACTCAAACTGAAATTAAAGAGAAGACCCACCTTCTGGATGTCTATCCAAGCATTATGCAATCACTTAAAATTGTGATGTTCTGCTATCAGAAAAGACGCATCAGCATGTGTGCAGCTAAGGTTCTGCCAAACACTGTATAAATACCTTTCCTGTTCAGGCTGACCAAATGCTGTAATGCATTTTAAAAGTGAAACACGTTATTAAAATAAATTCAACTCAAGCAGGCAGTTGAGCTATTTCTGATCCCATTTCACTGCGTTGCAGCTGGACTACCTGATCATAGTTTTGAATACATCCAAAATGGAAGCCTCTTGCCAAGACAGTGTTCAGCTGACTGACTCAAATGGTGGTGAGCCAAAAGCTCCGTTCAGACACAGTCCATCCTTCTGACCACTTTGCTGCTGTAAACCAAACATATTCAGTAGTGATCCAAAAGTAGTCTTTAGCAAGAGCAATTACAGCTTATTTTTTTAGGGTGCCAAAGTAGGTATGAAGCATACAAAAAGACTACTTGCTAATTGTTTGCAACTGTTTAACATTTCAGTAGCAGATAATTATTATTCATATGTATTTTATTAGTAAATTGAGAAATACTTGTGACTGTACAGTTTTGAACAAATTACTGTTCATTCAACTCCTATGTTTTGGGATCTTTTTTCCTTTTTTTTTTTTTAAGCACAGTCAATCTGCTCTGGGATAACACGGACATATTGTGCAAGGCACGGCTAAAGGAGTGCTCTAAAATGTTAGGTTTTCTTTTTATTAACTCCTAGAATAACAGGGAATTTCCAAGAGAAATTCAGCATTACGCTGGTATTTTTAGAAGGTTTAAAGAGGCAATCCTGACGTTCTGAACACCAGAGAATCAGCATGGGACAGGTTAAATGGCATCAGAACCTACTGATGAGTCTTACAATGTGACAGACAGGAGATGATTACTAAGTAAACATTTTCACAAGGGAGAGGGGAACAAGTCCTGCTATATAACATACATTGAGAAGAATACAATAAAGACTGCAACTGGCATAAAGGTAGGGTAATGACAAATGAAAGGTCAAATAATTTATTAAAAAGAAAGCCTGTACAAGCAACATACACTATGATAAAATTCAGTGCCAAATGACATGCAGGAAGAAAAACATGGCAGTAGTGAGTCTCTGAAGATACCTGTTCTGGGAAGCACTGGCACTGAAAAGTATCTGTTCATAACATCGGACGGTCAGCTGAACTTGCGGTTGCAGCCGGGCACTGCCACCAGAGGCCCAACCTGTGTTGCTCTGACATGACGACTGAGCTGGGCTCCAAGCACAGTCATGCAGAAGACCATCAGGGAGCTGGCACCTGACTACAGCTCTCAGGATCAGTAACACGTTTTCGGGCCAGGCAGCAAGGTGAAGCAGAGTCTTGAAGAAGTCTGACTACAGCCAGCTAAACCCCTTTACATAGAGAGGTGCTGAACTTGACATATTTTAAAACTGCTCTTTTATATGACAAAAATAAACATTTTTAGCCAAGTAATGAATTATTTCTCAGGATAACTACTGTAGAAATGATAATCTGAACATAACCCTTCCACCCTCAAAACGCTTTTTCTATTTTTCAGTCTGTTGAGCTCCCCACATAAATTACACTTGCAATGAACTGACAATATCAAAAACTTGATATTTTCACCCTATCCCTTCTCAAACAACCAAAATAATGCAAGACTTTGACAGTGTTAATGTGCTTTGCACACTGTCACTCAACACAGCAAGCAAAGCAAAAGCTAGCCATCTCTCAACAAGATGCATTTTCAGAAAATGACTTACTGGGATCAATACAGAGATTACTAGATCAATTTTGATGTAATCTGTACACAGGAGGTCAGATGGTCTAATTGTCTCCTTTGGCCTTAAAATCTATTAACTAATTTGTTTTCCACAGATGACGAAACATGACTCCAAGAAGAACAGTCTTCACAGTCTACCACCCTGGACAAGCAAAGGGCAAGGGAAAGCCACCTTGGTAGGGCAATACTTTTTATTAGAATGTATTAATTTTCCACTGATACCATTTGGCTTAGGTGTATACTGGGATATAAATGTAGTATCTGAGTGCACAGAATTCCTGAGGTGATGAATGATGTTATAGATTGCTGAGAGGAACTTCCAGACAAGCACACTATCAGTACTGATATTTGGCTTAGATGTTTTTCTGACATGACAAGCCATGGCAAAAACAATTAGAAAAATGCAAAGGCTCTCAGTATAGCCATAGCAGAGCCTGTCCAAAGGAAAAAGATTAAAGATGCACTAAAAAAGGTGGAGAAGCCCAAAGTAAACATGATTAATATGGGAACTTGGATTTACAATGCATAACGTGATCACCACTGGGCTGGCTCCCTTGGAGTATCATCTGTGGCACATCAGAAAAAAAAAAAAGCAAAGTGCTTGTCCTGCATGCAATTCAACAGTAGCTTACTGGCCATGAGAAATAACCTCTTCACAATACGACTCATCAGCTTTTCCCAGAAGGCTGAAGGCTGCTGCGTTATACTACTAACAGTAACCTTATTCAGCAAAAGGTTTAGAGAAGACAACGTGAACTCTGATAAGGATATGCAAGGTTTAGCCTTTCATCTGAACTTATTCACCCATTTTAATGCTTTGTTACTATATAAACTACCCTGCTGCTGCTGTACATGATGGTATGCATTTAGTTTTATTGTATCTATCATCTTTAACTACTTACAACAGTTTTAAGAACCTCATACATTAAATCGAGACGATTGTGTCACTCAAAAAGCTTTTCACAAGCTTAAAACAACAGCTTGCAAATGCAATCCTATGGAGGCTGACAAACATACTGCAAGTACTCTTCCTAACAACGAGTAAGACTCCTACTACAACTCCCAGGTTACACGAACCTCCTACAGTACAAAGGTAGGAAATTGGTAGACTCCAAAGGCAAATGACTGCTAAACCTAGCAGGGGAAGGAAGAAAAAACACAAACAAAAACAAAACCACTAAAGCAATCTCCCCTAAACGGAATTTTGAAGAATATCCTGCTCCTTAAGAAAACCCTGGCAATCATCCCAAAGGTTTTTCAACCACAGTTTCACAGTTTTGGCTTGATTTCTTTATATGATCACTTCTGCAGCAGTATGGTATGGAAAAAAAGTCCAGGATCTCAATCAATACTCAATCTTATCTAAAATGCTATGCAGTACCACCAGCCCTGCACAGTGTGCCTGGACAGTGACTGGCAACAGCTTGAGAGTAAATCCCCACGTCCAGAATAAGAATATTCTGAAGCGGTACTGCTGAGGTTTATAAGAATGCAAAGACAGTGCAGTTGTGCCACTTCCAGGCTGAAAAGAAATCATTAGAAAAGATGGAGAAAATTAAGGAAGGATGCAATTATATTCAAGAAAAAAAAAATTAATATTACATGAGCTCTCTTGCTACTTACGGCAATATCCATGAAAAGATTTTTGCATTTTTTCCAAGTTTAGTCTTGTAATATCCCAACCATGCCAATACATACATTCTTATTTTGAGGCCAGTGAGCTGAAACATGGAATTGCAAACATCAACACTGTGATTTGCTAGGCAGAACTATGATTAGAAGTGGGAGTGGGATTGCATCCTTCTGAATTATTAACCAGAACATGTCCAATGATTCCCTTTAATAGCACTTTTTCTGTAAAGAATACAGAACCCTTTAAAAAAAGATCACTTCTCTTGTAAAAAGGATATAATTTTAAAGTATTTTAATGTCCTTTCTCTCAGAAAACTATCAAGCACCATTATAAATTTTTATTAAGCTGCAAATACAGTTTAACTCAAGAAGAGGTAATTGCCATTATAACCATAAAAAAACCTCAACAATGATGAATGCATTAGAGACAGAAGGGAACTGGCTACAGAGACAGAGCAGGAGACTGACTGGGAGTGCCCAGGATGCCCCAGGGTAGTCCAAAGCAGGACTGATCCACACACTTCCAACGAGAGAATTCAAGCCAATTAAAACGTGCTATCTTTTTGCAAACAGGATGCTTCCTAAACTTGTTTGACAAATGTTTCATTGGAAAGGCCTCTCTATCAGGGATGAGATTGCTAGTCAAAAACAGAAGGGGGTAAATGTTTTTTCCGCCCCTCTGCTTTTGGGACAGTTTAATCACACACGACTGTCCAGTCAAAAAAGATTACAAGTCAATCTAAGCCCCGTGAAAGGTAGCAGAGAACAGTATTTCTACCAGTGATTGCTATGAAACTCAATGCAGTGGAAAGGGTTTCTTCGTGTGAAACCCTAGAGGATATTTCTGTGAAACCCTAAGGGATATTCCTGCAAGGAAAATACCAGAAAATTTTGTGGAATAAAAACAATAATCTGGTCTGCAGGATATAGACTGTGCTACCTAAACATGATTCACCTCCAAAAATAAATCAGTGTGACTGACTGTACACTTCTTGCATCTCCAACAAGGAATTTATTAAATTTCTGCCATTTCGTATAAAGTCATTTAGAAACCTTCTCTTTCTGTAGCATATAAAACAACATATTGTACAGAGAGTTTGTCGGGTTTCTGTTTTAAAGAGATATGAAGGGCATGAAAGCTGTGAATAGTTACAGGCAGATATTTTATACACTTCTGTTAGGTATAGACTCTAAGCACCTTCCATCATTGATGCCAATTTTTTTTTTTTTTTTTTTTTTTACACTAATTCCCTGAAAAGACAGTGATTCCAGAAAGCCAATTTTACTTCAGATTTTAGAATTTAAGGGCCTCTTCATTCTAACTCCAAACTTTGATATGTTGTTTCACTAAAAACATTTCCTAAGACATTTTAGATGTATAAAAGTCTTTTGTCCAAGTTGTGTGCCTAAAATGCATGCACCTTTCTATATATCCTAAGGTACCCCAGTGAAGGTTCCCAGGAAGGAGTTGTCGTACCAGTTCATTTCCAGTCACTACCCTCATTTTACGTCACTGAGGGGAGAGGGCTTCCCCCCTTTTCCATTTGCAATGCCCTAACCTTTGCAAATCCACAGCTCTTATGCTAAAGGCCATTTCC